>NC_033797.1:20181125-20205011 GCF_001876935.1 Asparagus officinalis
TCGCTACTTTTTTTTTTTCTTATACCATCTTGAGCTATGATAAGGATTAAATAGTAAAATCCGTCCTACAAATGTGCAAAAGAAATCGTGCACACTGATCCAACTTCAAGCATTTTCCTGGACAATTGCCTAAGGAAGTACATTCAATTTTCCATAGAATGGTAAATCATTTGTTATGCTTTTTAAACAGCTGATAGTAGACCGTCGTAGACGGTTAGAGATATCAGCCAGTAACTTTGGATACCACAATCGTCAGAAAGATTGGCACGATTGTTAGAAAAACTTGGTTTTGGTAAATATGATTGTTATAAGTTAATGTTAGATAACACAGTGGACAATCAAGTCCTTGCTCAAGAAAACTAATCAATACCCAAGTTCAATGCCTCAATTAAAATTTGGTACTGATTTAAGATGTAATAAATTAAAGATTGAAACACTCAAGGCTCAATTTGAAGAGTAGTAAAGGTGGGAGTGAGCCTCTTGCCTCTTTGAAATGGAAGTTTCCACTAATCCCTCATCATCGTTGAACTTTTCGGCTCACCCATCTACCTATGATTTTAAAGACATGAAGAGATATATACCCCAAGAAAAAATTTTAAATAGGGATGAATACTATTTCTATACATGTCAATTGAAATTTGGTACTGATTTAAGATGTAATAAATTAAAGATCAAAAGCTCTCACGGCCCAACAAGTGTAGGTGGGAGCGAGCCTCTTGCCTCTTTGAAATGGCATTTCCACTTACCCATCAGCATCATTGAACTTTTTGGCTCCCCCATCTAACTGATGATAAGAACATGAAGAGAGATATACCGCAAGAAAAAACTTCCAAATAAGGACGGATATTATTTCTATACAAAAAATAGTTCAATTGTCTGTTTACAACTTTACATTTGATTATCATACTCTTTAATGTTTCATACAAAATGACAGAGTTAGGACCAGCTGATTGTTAGTGTTTTATACATCAGTTCACTAATAATCACTTCTCATGTATCAAGATTTAGGTAATTTAAGTTAACAGTATCTTCTAATACACCTTTGAACTATAGGAATGAGTATCTCGATAGAGACAATACATATGGTCATAAATCACAGAGAGACATTCATTAGCTAACCAGAATTAAAGGAAGAAAGAATTCTTTGCTCATGTGGAAATTGGATTGTTTGAGATGGTTTGATCTTGTGCAATGGAAGCCATCAAATGCGCCAGTTAGAAGAAGTTTAATGGAGAAATGAGGAGTAGAGGTATGTTTAAGAGAATTTGATTTGAAACTATGATAATGAGTAACTAATTGGAGGAAATAGCTCTCTGCAGAACTGAAAGGAAAAATAAGATTCATGCAGCCAACACTAAAAATTTGGGATGAAGCAATTGTTGTTGCTGTTATTTGATGAGGACATTCAAACGCGTGCACGAGATTTTCGCCGAGTTTATCAGCGCAGGATGCGTCATGTTTCAGCATTGTGGTTTTGATTTCAGTTGTAATAATTAATTTGAATTTTAAATTTTTGAATTTTAAATTTCGAATTTTGATTTTATTTGGTAGTTAATCAGCCGATTGATTGTATTTGATTATGAGAGAGATTTGAGGGATTTAGAGAATCTTCTAAATCTGTAATTTTCTTTATTTAAAGAGTCTTGTAATCAGAAATGAATTATTGAAGATTGAATGAAAAATTGAATTGGCTGAATTGAGGTGTGAAACCCTAGGCAATTTTATTTTCAGTGTTCTTCTCCACGTTAATTTTCCAACAGCCAAAATAAAACCCATGTTCCAAAATAAACCCCTTTCCCCTGTTATTCTCCTCACACCGCCGAGCACCCTCCCCCCTTTGCGCCTGCTCCTCCCCCACGAAACTACGACCCCATCTCCTCAAACTGCTACCCTGCTCCTCCCTGCTTCCGTCCGCAGCCAGCAGTCGCCACCACCTCCCTGCCTTCTCCTCCTGTCGCGCCTCCACCCCTCCTCTCCCCGTCGCTCCTCAAACCGCCACCGTCCTTCTTTCCTTTGGTCGCCTCCTCCTCTTCACCCCCTAAACTCCGACAGCCCCAGAGCTGCCCAACCCGCTGCCCCACTCACACGCCATGTTCCCCTTCCCAGTAGTCACTGTCGAGTTTCCCTCGGCCTCAGGCAGCCTCAAACAAACCCCCCTGATGTCCTCCTTCCTTGAGCCGTCATCGTACGCCTCTCCTTAGACCGAAGTCGCACCGAACAAATCTTCGGAGTTGGTTCTTCTGAACAGATTCGGTCCATTTATATTTGGATCTGATTGGAGTTGGTTCAGACTCGAACCAGATTCAGTTGGATCAGGCCCCAACCCAGACTTAATCTCACTGATTAGAATCTCGACTCTGCAACCCGTTGGTGTATGGATGATCCCGACGCTGAAGACTACAATCTCGTGCTTGATCCAGAGACTGATATAGTTGATTTACAGTTTTCCCCGTGGTTCGACTATCAGGCGTTAGACTGTGCCCGAATACATCGAAAGCGTGACTTATCAGATTGCTGATAGCGTAGAGAGCCGTTTGGGAATTAGTTTGTGGCACCGACGTTTCCATCCAGACACGTCACCTCACCCCAATTACGTAGTCCTCGGAGAACTTCCGCCACTCAGATTCGGGGTTATTACATCACCTCCAGAGGTCCACCACGTCGAACTAGTTCAGCCCGACGAATGTTTATTTTTCTATCGACCTAATATTTTCGGAACCGCTATTGCGTGCATGCTATTATCAATTTTAATATCAATTGCGATTGTGTTGTATTCCGTTTGATTAGTGAGTGAACGATTCTGTTGCTAAGTATATTTGCTGATCTAATATTACGAGTCGAACTGTATTAAGAGAACAAATTATTACATTGGTTATCTGAATAAATTACAAAGGTTTGAACTTAGTACATTAGCATTTTTTTGCTTAAAAGCCATAGAAAGCTACAGTTTATTCTTGAGCTTCCTGCCTAGATCGATCGCTGATTTGGCGAAACATTGTTGTCGTTGATCTTCGTACCTACATCACGTCGTTTCGCATCATTTTTGGTATCAGAATATGGTTCTAAGTTAGGAAATTTTTATTTTATTTTTAGTTGAGTCTTTAATTAAAAAAATTTATCAGTCATCTCATTTAGCTATTGTGTACTCATTCATCTCATCTATTTGTTAGTGCATGCCCACTCGCACGGGTCTATCCTATCGATTAGGAGAGTCAAGTAGATCAACTAGTAAGTCCAGTATGTCAGGTAGTACAAATCCCGAATTCTCCGAAATCCTTAAGCAAATCGCTGAGCTAGCAAGACAAGTAGGTAACTTAGCCCAAGAGAGCAGAGCTAACTGCGAGGCCCTGACTGACACCAACGAAAGGCTCACTAGGATCGAGGAAGCGCGTGTTGCAACCCCGTCGCTGTAAGGCCAAGGTTATGGGCACGTCGCTCATCGACCACCACATCAACCTATGCCTGACCCGGATGCGCAATACCTGAGGAGCATTAAGGTCAGCACACCAATCTTTGACGGAAAGCTCGACCCACAAGCTTTTCAGGACTGGCTGAAAAACATGGATCGCTATTTCGATTGGTACGTCCTGACGGAACTCCGAAATGTCAAGTTCGCAGCGATGAATTCACCGGACCCGCCTGCCAATATTGGACCAACCTCGAAACGCTAAGGCATATTAGAGGTGAATTACCGATTACAACTTGGTGAGAAATGACCGACGAACTGAAATAGAAATACCTCTTGTTATCGTTTTATCATCGATTGCTCGATAAGTGGTGTCGTCTCACTCAACGAACCATATTTGCGAAAGAATACGTTGCACAATTCGACGAATTATTTACTCGATGCAGCACCATTGAACAAGATGCGCCGATGAAAGTCTTGTCAAAGTTTAGAGCTGGATTGAGAAGCGACCTCCAAACTGAACTCTTTGCTAGAGGAGTAGACACCCTTGAGAGAACTTACACATTAGTTCAAGATTTAGATGAAGCCAAATCCCATCAATCTCATAGGAGTCGGGATTTTAGAACTCATTCCTCCCAGTCTTCCCGTACCACTACCTCTAGTCAACCTCCTAGTCGATCTAACCCTAGTTCTTCCCAGCCTAAAGTCGACCCCAAAGGCAAGGAGCCAGAGAGAGATTTCTCCAAGATTGGCCCTCACGTCAAGTGCTACAAATGCTAAGGGTATGGATATATTTCTGCGAACTGTCCGACCCGTCACAAGGTTGTTATCATCGATGGCCAATTCGAATATGAACCTGAACTTGACAGCGACGAGTTTGTCCATCAAGTTGACGATGATACTGATGATTTTGAGGATGATGTCGATGATACTGTCCTAGGTTGTCTTAGAAAAATCAAAATCCCTCCTATATATGTTGTTAGATGTGCTATGTCACAACCCAAAGCTATTGATGATTGGAGACGTACCTCTATCTTTCATGCGTTCACAAAGATTGGAGATAAGAATTGCAAAGTGATCGTGAATAGTAGAAGTTGTATCAATGCGGTCTCCTTAGCTGTGATCGCCAAGCTTGGCCTCAAGGCTGTACGCCATCCTAATCCATACAAAGTATAATGGATTAACGACACTGCACTCCATATCCAAGAGAGATGTTTAGTCCCTTTTCAATTTGCCATTTTTAAGGACAAGGTGTGGTGCGATGTTCTAAAGATGGATGTAGGCCAAGTTATTCTTGGAAGACCATGGCTGTTTGATAACGACGTTCACATTTTTGAACGGTCAAATATGATATTGTTCGAGCACAATGGGAAGAAGGTAAAGACCCTTTCGGTTCAACCGAAGGGTAATGACAAGAAACCCAACTCAGACAAGTCATCCAAAGGTGTTAACCTAATCGAAATCAAAGAGATTGATCGTGAATTAGCCAAAGGAGCCCCATTTTTCATTCTTGCTGCTAGAGAAGCTTCTAAGGATATTTCTGATATGGTTCCCCCAAAAGCAGCTTTTGTGTTAGAAGAATTCTCTGACATCTTCCCTGAGGACCTCCCGGACCAATTACTCCCGATGCGTAACATCCAACAAGCAATTGATCTAGTCCCGGAAGCTATCCTTCCCAATTTGCCCCACTATCGGATGAACCCAAATGAACATGCATAGCTGAAGAGGCAAGTTGAGTTATTGAAGAAAGGCTTTGTGAAAGAAAGCATGAGTCCTTGTGCGGTCCCCGCCTTATTGACGCCCAAGAAAGATGGAACATAACATATGTGTATGGATAGCCGCGCAATTAACAAGATCACGGTGAAGTACTGTTTCCCCATTCCTCGGTTGGATGATATGCTTAACCTTATGTCTGGAGCCACTATCTTTTCTAAGATTGATCTTAAGAGTGGTTACCCTCAGATTCGCATCCGTCCTGGTGATGAATGAAAAATCGCTTTCAAGACGAAAGATGGATTGTACGAGTGAATGGTCATGCCCTTCGGCTTGACTAATGCTCCAAGCACTTTTATGAGAGTGATGACTCAAGTACTCCGTCCTTTCACGAAAAATTCTTGGTGGTGTACTTTGACGATATCCTTATCTACAGTAACTCTCGTGAGCAATATGTGGACCATCTGCGTCAAGTCTGTGATGTGTTAAGAAAAGAGCAACTCTATGTCAGTGATTTCAAAGGCGGTGTCGGGCGCGCGCCTCAGGCGCAAGGTGGTGCGGCGCGGTGGAATAGCGCCCCGCATGGGGTGCGGGGCGCTGCACTTGCCCCAAGCGCGCGCCCGAGTGCGTGCCCCAAGATTTCCTTTCCAATGAAGTGTCTCGAAATGCCGTGAGCTCGGCTCCAATACAGAAATAGGCAGTGATTTCAAAGGCGGTGTCGGGCGCGCGCCTCAGGCGCAAGGCGGTGCGGCGCGGTGGAATAGCGCCCCGCATGGGGTACGGGGCGCTGCACTTGCCCCAAGCGCGCGCCCGAGTGCGCCTTCGAGCGCCTCACCGCCTCTGGGAAGGCGATCGCCTCGGAAATTCAAGGCAAATGGGCTCATGTAATGCGGATATCGGGTGGAAACGGGTAGAAACCCGACTCAAAATTAAACCCAAAAAACCAAAAAAGGCAAACCAGATCGCAGCTAGGGTTCTTCAGTCTTCACTTCGTTGTCTCTCTTCGTGTTCGGTGGCGACGAACAGGGAACGAGGAGCTCGGTGACGACGAGAACCGGCGACGAACAGGGGACGGCGAGCTCGGTGACGACGAGAACCCGCGACGAACAGGAAAAGCCGATTTCGGTGACGACGAGAACCCGCGAGCTCGACGAACAAAGGTGAGTTTTCATTTTTCACTTTTTTTTTGTTTTTCATCTGTTCCCTTTCTCTTCTTTCATCTTTTCTTTTCTTTTCTTTCATTTATTTTCTACTTTCATATCACGACGAGAAAAGTCGGTCTTTTTTTTTTTCCGCTGCTGCTGTTCACTTTCTCTGTTTTTGTTTCCCTTTCTCTGTTTTTCAATTTTTTCAATTTTTATTCTCTTTTTTGCTGTGTTTTTCATCTGTTCTGTGTCTTTTTTTTCTTTTTTTTTCTTCTCAGTTGACTGTTAATGATTGAGATAGTAAGGAAGTAAACTGATTTTTAATTGATATTAGGTAATTATTAAAGTGATTTGTGGACTATTTTGATTAATAATAAGCTATGATTACAGTTACTTAATGTTTGATCATAATTATAAGCTAATGATTTTTAATTTTACAAAGAGAGATTTATGGGGAGATTTATCTTATCTTAAATTAAATGTGCATATGTATGACTGTTGAAATGTGCAGATTGCAGATTCATGAAATTATGAACATTGCTAGTACTATTTGCTTCTTATTAATACATATTACATAACATAATACATATCAGTCAAAATTGTTGAAAATGTGCTATTATTTGATTTCTTGTGCGAGACTGCGAGTATTGATTCTTGCTATTTGAGCTAGGTGTAGTGCTACACTGCTATTAGTTGACTTGAAAGTTAAAACTTGATTCGCCATTTATAACCTGTAAAGAAGGAAAACAAAATTTAGCAATATACAAGATCCTACATGGAAATATACTTCATTAGTTGATGAAGGGAATGCCAATAAACATAAGTGCATATTTTGTAACAAGATCACAAATGACGGCATATCCCGACAAAAAAGAGCATCTAATCGGGACGGATAGAAAACGCAAAAATGTGAGTCTTTGTCAAAAAGTCCCTCCCGATGTGGTTGAAGAGCTAAAAGATTATGAAGAAAGACAAAAGATGGCTAAAAGACAACAAGCTATAGATGAATATCTCCCCGAACTTGGAGATGAGAACATGGTGGAAATTGATGATGAGGAGGATGAAGATGAACAAGTACAAGAACATAGAGATAGAGGAAAAGGCTCGGCGGTTCCTAGGTCATCTTCAGTAACGGCAAGAGGAAGAGGGAGTGTTGGCATGCACAGTGCGGGATCTTCCACAGGCCCAAAGAGGAAGGGGCCGATGGATGCATTTCTTACATTCGATCCCGCTCTTGAGGTCGCCAAGGATGAAAGAAGGCGCAAGTTGAGACAATCGTGTATTGAAGAAAGCCTCAACAAAGATGCAGTGGCTAAAGTGCATCAAGACATATCTCGGTGGTGGTATCAAGCCAACATTCCCTTTAATGCCGCTCGTCTTAGATCTTTCAAAATCATGTTAAAGTCCGTGGGGGCTTTTGGGCCTAACTTGCCTCCTCCGACATTACACCATTTGAGAGAGCCTTTGCTTAGGAAGGAGAAAAAATACACTGATGATCTGATACAACCTCATAAAGAGGTGTGGGCTACGAAAGGTTGTTCTTTCATGTCAGATGGTTGGAGTGACAGAAAGGGGAGAACATTGATCAATTTTCTTGTGAACTCTCCTCGTGGTACGGTGTTTCTTTCATCTATTGATGCGTCTGATGAGATCAAGACGGGTGACAGAATGTTTGAGATACTTAGTGAGCAGATTAAGCTCATAGGACCTCAGAATGTTGTTCAGATCGTCACGAATAACCATTCTAGTCTCAAATATGCAGGTAAATTTTATTTTGGTTATGAATCCTTTGCTAATGCTATGTTAGGATGCTCTGATATTGATCTTTTTTTATTTTTTTATTTATAGGAGCGGAATTGGAAAAAGAGTATCCTCATTTATATTGGACTCCTTGTGCTGCTCATTGTATTAATCTCATGCTCAAGGATATTGGTAAACTACCATCTGTGAAGCTAACCTTGAGTCGAGCTATGGAGTTGACTGGATTCATCTACTCACATGCGTGGGTTTTGAAGCTGATGAGAGGTCAAACTAATGGCAGAGAGCTTCTTAGACCAGCGGTGACACGATTTGCCACATCATTTATGACTTTGTCAAGCATCCATCGACAGAAAAATAACCTCAGAAAGATGTTTAATTTGGAGACATGGAGGCAAAGTAAGTGGGCAAGAGATTCAAAGGGCAAATCAGCTGAAAGGATAGTCCATATGCCATCTTTCTGGAATAACATTGTTCGTATTCTCAAGCTGACGGCTCCTCTTGTTGGTGTTCTGAAACTTGTTGATGGTGACAAAAAGCCTGCTATGGGATACATTTATGAGGCGATGGATAGAGCTAAGGAGACTATTGCTAAAACCTTTGGTGATGATCTTTCAAAATATTCTGAAGTATTTGATATCATTGATAAGAGGTGGCAGGATCAGCTTCATCGGCCTTTGCATGCTGCAGGATATTACCTTAATCCTGCATTTTTCTATGACCATCCAAACATCCAAGGGGATGACGAAGTGATGAGAGGTCTTTATCAAGTCATTGAGAAGATGGTGCCCACACAAGACCAAGACAAGGTTGATAGGCAGTTGGATATATACAGGCATGCTGGGGGTCTTTTTGGTATGGAGATAGCTAAGAGAAATAGAAAGAAGAAGTCTCCAGGTAAATATGCATAATATAAACTCTCAATTGACTAGATTTTTTATAAGAAATACACTACTAATCACAGTCTATTTAAATTGACAGCTGATTGGTGGGAGTCTTATGGTGCATCAGCACCAGAGTTGCAGAAGCTTGCTGTTAGAGTCCTCAGCCTTACTTGTAGCTCCTCCGGCTGTGAAAGAAATTGGAGTACTTTTGAGCAAGTATGATTAGTTTTATTTTATTGAACAAAATAGATTTAATTCCCTTAGAGATATGGAAATTGATTTGATTGATTTGTATAAATTACAGATACACACCAAGAAGAGGAATAAATTGGATCATAAGAGGCTACAAGATCTAGTTTACTGCAAGTACAACCAAGCTTTAAAGGAGAGATATGACTGCAGAGATTCTATTGATCCGATTAAGTTGGCTGATATAGATGAAAGCAATGAATGGTTGTTAGGGCAGTTCGGTGAAGGTGAGAATGCAGAGAATGACTTAGTGGAGGGCGAGGACAATCTTACATATGGTGTCATAGGAGATGCGATGGGAGCTGAAGAAGATGATTCTATGTATCTAAGATCGACTAATAGGTTTCGAGGGTCTTCGAGTGGTATTGGTTCTTCGTCGAGGAGGAGGGAGCCAGTTTCTGAGTCAGAAGATGAAGAGGAGTTTAATGATGAGGAGGAGACTGAAGATGAGGATATACCCTTAGAAGGGGATGATGATGATGTTAATGAGGATGATTAGAATCATTAGGCTATTATTTTGCTACTTATTTACTTTGTTTAATTAGATTGCTTGTTTTGCTTTGATGTTAGTGAACTTTGGAAGTGTTCTAGTTGCTTAGTTTTTTTGTTTTGATGGACATCTTGATTTGCTTTAATGATTAAAACTTTATCTTGTGATCCGGTAGTATATATTTTATCTTGAGTCCTTGACATTTTCATGTGAAATTTCACAAATATTTATTTTTTTCATGCATCTTGTATAGTTGTATATCTTCAAAAATTTTATGGTCTAGAGTGCGCCTCGCTTCGCTCGGGCGCGCGCATCGCATTGCGCCTTGCGCATGTACGCGTAAACTGACTTTGCGCCCCGCATTGCGCCTCGCGCATTGAAAACACTGCTCTATGTCAATCCTAAGAAATGTACTTTTCTTACACACCAAGTTATTTTTCTAGGATTTGTGGTCTCCTCTGAAGGAATATCCGCTGATCCTGAGAAAGTTAGAGCTATCAAAGAATGGCTCGAACCCAAGAACATCAGAGATGTTCGAAGCTTTCACGGACTCGCTATATTTTATCGTCGGTTAATCAAAAGTTTCAGCACCATCATGGCCCCTATTACCGATTGCTTGGAGAAATGTGAGTTCGAGTGGTCAAGAGCTGCTACCAAGGCATTTGTAGAGATCAAGCAAAGAATGTCGTAGGCACCTGTTATGCGCATGCCTGATTTTTCTAAGGTCTTCGAAATTACGTGCGATACCTCTGGTATTTGTATAGGTGGAGTTCTATCTCAAGAAGGACATCTTGTAGCTTACTTTAGTGAGAAGCTGAATGATACAAGGCAACGTTATTCCACCTATGATAAAGAATTTTATGCGGTGATACAATCTCTTCGTCACTGGCGTAATTATCTGCTACCGAAAAAATTCGTTATATATTCTAACCACGATGCCCTTCGATATATTCTCTCAAAAGAATCTGAATGCTAGACACAGTCGTTGGGTTAAGTTCCTTCAAGACTACACCTACACGATTAAACATAAAACGGGAGTAGAGAATAAAGCCGCCGACGCACTCAGTCGCCGCATGCACCTTCTCTCAATCATGAGTGCGGAAGTAGTTGGCTTTGAGAAAGTCAAAGAACAGTATGAATCGTGCCCTGATTTTTGCGAGGTTTATACTTTGCTGAATGATGAAGTGACCCGTAAAATTGATAGCTTTCTCCTGAAGGATGATATTTTTTCATCTTCGCAACTTGTGTATTCCCGACACCTCTCTAAGAGAATTCTTGATTTGGGAATTACACGTTGGAGACCTTGCAGGATATTTTGGGAATAACAAGACTGTCGAAGCAATTGAATGTCGTTTCTATTGGCCAAGTATTAAACGTGACGTTGTTAGGCTAGTGGGTCGATGTCACACCTGTCGTTTCTATTGGCCAAGTATTAAACGTGACGTTGTTAGGCTAGTGGGTCGATGTCACACCTGCCAACTAGCTAAGCAACGTAAGCAGAAGACGTTGTTAGGCTAGTGGGTCGATGTCACACCTGCCAACTAGCTAAGCAACGTAAGCAGAACACTGGCTTGTACACTCATCTCCCTATCCCAAATTATCCCTGGCAAGATGTCAGTATGGACTTCGTGTTAGGACTCCCGAAGACAATTAGAAAACACGATTCTATCCTTATTGTTATGGACCGATTCTCCAAAATAGCCCACTTCATACTGTGCCCCAAAACTTCTGACGCTTCTCATGTGGCTAAACTGTACTTTAACGAAGTTGTTAAACTACATGGACTACCAAAAACAATTGTCTGATAGGGATGTTAAATTTACTAGTTATTTCTGGAAAACCCTTTGGCACAAAATGGGAACTAAGCTTTAATTCTCAACGGCTTTTCATCCCCAAACTGATGGTCAAACTGAGATAGTCCACAGGAGCTTAGGTAACCTATTGAGATCGCTAGTTGGCGAAAATCTTAGGGATTGGGATCAACATCTGTCTACTGCTAAATTTGCTTATAATAACTCCGTTAATAGGTCTACAGGTATCAGTCCAGCTGAAATCGTGTATGGTTACAAACCTAGACAGCCTATAGAATACAGATCTTGTCCCCGTGTCTGCACATCATAGAGTATCTGAATCAGCATCTGCATTTGCATCTCGCATTCATGACTTGCATAAAGAAATCAGTATAAAGACCAATGACAGCAATGCTAACTATAAAATGCGAGCAGATCTACGAAAGAGGTTTAAAGAATTTAGTGTTGGTGATTATGTGATGGTCCGGATACGTCCGGAACGGTTTCCTCCGGGGACTGTTAAAAAGTTGCATGCACGAAGTGCAGAACCTTTTAAAATTCTCAAGAAAATTAATGATAATGCTTATGTTCTCGACCTTCCTGAAGGTTTTAATATTGATTCGACTTTCAATATTAAGGATTTAGTAGAGTACAAACGCCCCCATTTTAACTCTGACAACCCACTGGTTGATGAGCCTACACCTGAACCTAGTTCTGAGAGCTCCCCTTTACCTCCACTTCCCCAGATATCACCCACATATACAGCACATGACATTAATATTATTATTGATGATAACATTGTTTCTACTAGCAATGATAGTATCCGCAGGTACTTGGTACGTTGAAAAGGACGACCTGAGTCTGATGACACTTGACTCAATAGGGGTGACCTATGAAGCACGGACACATATAACATGAAACTGTGTCGTGTCGTATCCGTGTCGGACACACGTGTATAACACACGTATCCTATGTATTTTTTAGGATTTGTCTCGTGTCGGCGTGTCGGATGGCCATGTCGGATCCGTGTCCGTGCTACATAAGGGGTGACTTACAGAGGCTGGATCCAGATCTTCTTGAGCAGTATGACAGTCGTCCTGATTTACACTCAACAGGGTCGAGTTCTCTCCCACCCGAAGAGAATGATAAGGACATTCAGACGTGTGCACGAGATTTTTGTCGAGTTTATCAGCGCAGGAGTCCTCATGTTTCAGCATTGTGGTTTTGATTTCAATTATAATAATTAATTTGAATTTTGAATTTTGAATTTTGATTTTATTTGATAGTTAATTAGCTAATTGATTGTATTTGATTATGAGAGAGATTTGAGGGATTTATAGAATCTTCTAAATCTGTAATTTTCTTTATTTAAAGACTCTTGTAATCAGAAATGAATTATTGAAGATTGAATGAAAAATTGAATTGGCTAAATTAAGGTGTGAAACCTTAGGCAATTTTATTTTCAGTGTTCTTCTCCACGTTAATTTTCCAACAGCCAAAATAAAATCACTGTTCCAAAATAAACCCCTTTCCCCTATTATTCTCCTCACACAGCCGAGCACCCTCCCCCCTTGCGCCTGCTCCTCCCCCACGAAACCCGACCCCATCTCCTCAAAACGGCAGCGCTAATTCACCTCCTCCCTGCTCCGTCCGCAGCCAGCAGTCCGCGCAACCTCCCTATGCTTCTCCTGCCTGCCAACGCCTACCACCCTCCTCTCCGTGCGCTCCCAAAACGCGCCACCGTCACTTTCTCTAGTCGCCTCCTCCTCTTCAGCCACCCTAAAATGCCGCAGGCCCCGGCAGAGCCGCCCAACTGCGTTGCCGCCCCACTCACATGACGTCACGTTCCCCGTTCCGCAACAGTCCACCATACTCAGGCACGGCCTTAACAACCCCACCATGTTGTCCTCCTTCCCTCGAGCCGCCATCATACGCCCCGAAGTCATACCGAACAAATCTTCGGAGTCGGTTCTTCTGAACAGATTCGGCCCATTTATATTTGGATCTGATTGGAGTTGGTTCAGACTCGAACCAGGTTCAGTTGGATCAGGCCCCAACCCAGACCTAATCTCACTGATCAGAATCTCGATTCTGCAACCCGTTGGTGTATGGCTTATCCCGACGCTGAAGACTATAATCTCGTGCTTGATCCAGAGACTGGTATAGTTGATTTACAGCTTTCCCCATGGTTCGACTATCAGCGTTCGAGACTGTATCCGAATACATCGAACGCGTGACTCATCAGATTGCCGATAGCATAAAGAGCCGTTTGGGAATTAGTTCATGGCACCGACGTTTTCATCCAGACATGCCACTTCATCCTAATTACGTAGCCCTCGGAGGAGAGCTTCTGTCACTCAGATTCGGAGTTATTACACCACATCCAGAGGTCCACCACGTCGAACCAGTTCAGCCCGACGAAGGTTTATTTTTCTATCGACCTAATATTTTCGAAACCGCTATTGCGTGCATGCTATTATCAATTTTAATATCAATTACGATTGTGTTGTATTCCGTTTGATTAGTGAGTGAGCGATTCTGTTGCTAAGTATATTTGCGATCTAATATTACGAGTCGAACTGTATTAAGAGAACAAATTATTACATTGGTTATCTGAATAAATTACAAAGGTCTGAACTTAGTACATTAGCAATTTTTGTTTAAAAATCATCGAAAGCTACACTTTATTCTTGAGCTTCTTGCCTAGATCGATCGCTGATTTGGTGAAACATTATTACTGTTGATCTTCGTACCTGCATCACGTCGTTTTGCATCATTATTTTTCGCATGGAAAGTGGTTTGAACCGTTAGATCAACCTGAATCATAGATAAGCACGAACACTGGAAATTCGCGGTTAATATCATAAGTCGCCGGTAGGAATACTTTAGCTCCTTTAAGTACTTTAATTTCAAAACAAGACAAGCAAGATTAGCCATTTTCTTATCTTTTCACATAGAAAACACAAAGGAGGGCCGTCCAAGTCAATCTCTAGCTATTTAGGTTGCATGTGTAGGGGTATGGGTTCAGGAACACAGGTACGGGACACGGCAAATTTTTTGTGTGTCAAACTTTGTGCTTGATAATGATGTGACTCATTCCCATATTCCCATCTACTTATTCAAATTGTCCCCACTTGCAAATGGTCCTCTCCAATCCAAGTGCATGTGGAAAGATCAATGTTATTTTTTTATTTACATAATATCAATATATAAGAAATAGATGTGAAATGTAGAATATATATCCAAGAAGTGTACGAAGAATGTTTTAAATTAGAACTTATATTATATAACTGAGTATACCCCCCAATAAACACATGCATATATTCAAAAAATGTCTAAGAGATTCAAGTACAGGTACCGGTACATGCCGGGTATATGTAGAGCTTCCTAACAGAAGTACCTAGGTAACATAGCTAGCTATTAAATTAAAAGACTTATCAAAAAATTAGAAGAAGTACAAATTTGAGTACATAAGCAGAAAAAGAAGGAATCGAATTCGTCTAACTTAGTCTAACAGAATTGATACCAAAATAGAGGTTCAATAGAAAATGTCACAGCCAAATTTAAATTTCTAGTGTTTGGTTAGCAACAAGGTAATTAACAATGGTAATTTTTGTGGAAAAACTGTTGTACAGCTAAAGAAATTCTAGCTATGGGCAAATATTGCAAATCCTTTTATTAATTTTAAAAAATAAAAATTAATGTTACAACATCAACAAGTTTTCATAGGCGCGCGTCTCACTGTGCCTCGTGCGTCCTAAGATGCGGGGCGGTGGCAAAGCGGTTCACATTTGATGCAGCAACACTTATTGCAACTTGCAAGCATCCTAACTTTATGCGGGGTGCATGTAGTACATAGCCTCATATTTTTATTCGTTAACATTTCAATCGAATCTTTATACTCGATAACACATATCTCAAAAATAAAATAAATCCAGTAGGCTTTTTTAGTAGCCTCCAATTGATGACCCTACCTACTCATCGTTTACTATTTGATTCTGCTTGTATATTAGTCTTGATTTGACATTTGATTTGAAAAACTATGAACTTTACCACTATGTTGAATGTGCTAACATTAGAAACTAAGACCTTATATTGTGATTTCGTAATAAGATATTATTTATCCTAACAAATTTTTTATGTGAACTTCTAAACATGTTCTTTCGTGCTTGTTTATCTATCTTATTATGTGCGGTATGCGTCTCCCATCACGCGCATTGCGTTGCGCCTTGGGCATATGCGCGTAAAGATACTTTGCGCCCTGGATGGCACCTTGCGCATTGACAACACTAACATCAAGTTAGTTAAAAGAAATCAGAAATGTAGAAAATACAATTTCAGATAAACAAACACTTGATTTGCAATGAAAATATATTTTTTGTAGAAAATATGCAAATCAAACTATTTTTGCAATAACAAAACATTGGACATGGATTTGGAAATACATTTCTTACAAAAAAATGCATATATGCAAATAAAGAATTTGAGGTTACTTTCTCGCAAAAAATGATCCATGCAACATTTTCTACATGCAGTGTTTGTTGCATTTACAATTGCATCATACCAAACAACCCTTTAATTATAGTCAATTTTCTTCTATTTATTCAAATTTAATTCTTTATTAATGGCAAAATATCTAGATTGGTATATTTTGTAGAGGCTTGGTGATATATTGGTATATTTTTTTTAGTTTTGTCAGATTGGTATATTTTGTCGACTCCGACACCATATAGGCCTTAAGTTTGGCCGGAGTTACTTTTCCGACCAGTGCTGACGGGATTTCTTACATAAAACCCCCTCATTAAAACCTCATCATACTCCTAACCCCCTTCCCCTCCTCCCCCCTCTCCCTCCTCCTCCTCATCTCATCATACTCCTAACCCCCTTCCCCTCCTCCCCCCTCTCCCTCCTCCTCCTCATCCTCTTTGACCTCCCCCTCTCCCTCCTCATCATCCTCTTCCTCCTCCTCATTAGACCATTCCTCCTCTTTGCCAACTCTGGAAGCACTCTGGAGCAACATAACACTCACAACCCAAAGCATCGACTCGAGCAGGAAGCAATCCCCCCAATTCATAATCCCCCAATCTCGGTTCAAAACCCACATCCAAAATCACATTCCCTAGCTTCAACCTATGATGCAAGATCCTTGGGCTACACTCAAAGTGCAAATACCTCAACCATTTCACAATGCCAACTGCAATCCGATGTCTTGTATCCCATCCAAGGCTCAATTGAAGCTCCATTTGCTGAATTGAGTAATTGGGAGGATTGGGGTTGGTTCAAGAGGGCAAGTTGGAGGTTTTGGGGGCAATTTTGATGGAAAAACTGACAGGGCCTTTGAGAATTGGGGTGCGGTTGGCAAAGAGGACTCTAATGAGGAGGAGGAGGAGGAAGAGGATGATGAGGAGGAGGGAGAGGGGGGGAGGAGGGGGTTAGGAGCATGATGGGGTTTTAATGAGGGGGTTTTATGCAAGAAATCCCGTCAGCGCTGGCCGAAACAGTAACTCTGGCCCAACTTAAGGCCTATATTGGCGCCGGAGTCGACAAAATATACCAATCTGACAAAACTAAAAGAAAATATACCAACATGTCTCCAAGCTTCTACAAAATTTACCAATCTGGTCATTTTGCCCTTTATTAATCCTTACCTTCCTCCCACCACATTGTCACGTGTAATCTCATTACCAATATACCAAAATCATCATACTTGCACTCTAAAGACATGCAAAAATTACTTCATACAAATGAAGTTATTTGATACACAACACTGTTTTTGTACAGCATCCAAAAGGAATATGACTACCATGATCCTGAACTTACAATTAATATCAAGAGTTGTCAAGGGATCGTTTGTTCAATTAAAGTGCTAAATAAATGCTGCAATAATTCTTATACTAAACAATATAGCAAAGAAATCATCTTATAAACTAAATATCAAATACATTCAAAAGTCACATACCTATATAATTGAACTGCCTCCTCTTTCCTTCTCGAACATCAGGCCCCAATCTCTGCATCAAAATACAAAAAAAAAAAAAAACCCCATCAACAAAAACACCCAAAAAAGCCAAACCCACAAGCAACCAACCATTTTACCTTCACCAGCATTAGAGCATCAAACACATCTTCATCAAGCCCAGCAACTCTAACAGAAACAAGAAGGAAAAAAAACAATAAGAATGACAAAATACGCAGAGTCATTTCGTCGAACAGCTGCCGTGCATGGCGATCAAACCTCAGAACGCGCTTGATTTGGGAATTGTTGAACTTGGCGAGCTCCATTCCCCATTTGACCGAGCGTCGAGCCTCTCTCTTGAGCTCGTTGCGGCTCCTTCTTGATGGGTTGCTCCTGCTGCTGTCGTTGTGGGTATTGTTGTAGCTGGGGTCTTCATCTTTGGGTAAAGGAATGTTGGGTGGTCTCAGTGCGTTGCGATGGAGAGAAGTGGAGAATGGGGAGAGGGAGATGAGGACTTGGGGGGGTTTCCTGTTGAAGAGAGAGGAGAATTTGAGAGGCATTGCTCCCAATGAAGCTCGAGCCATGGGCTTGTTTTGGTTTTCTGTTTAACGTGCTTGTTTGAGAGGTGTAGAGTTTAGGCGAATTGGATGAATGGATTACTGAAGTTGGGCCAAATGGGCTTTTTGATGGGTCTATTGAAGTTAGGCCATGACGGATTTTTGAAGTTGGGCTAGGATGGGAATCGAAAATGCACTGCGTTTGGCCCACCCAATTTAACAGATGGGTCAGCCTGGGAATTTAACAATTCAATATTGGGTAAATAACACTAAATCCCACTGAGGTTTGCAGGTTTGACAAAATCTCGCCCTGAGGTTTAGAAAGTAACACTTTCTCCCCCTCCTTATTAGTTCTCAATCTAATAGGGTCACATGATACTTATGTGACCCCTTAATGATCAAAGTACCCTCTAGAGTTTTTTTAAATTATCTCCCGCATCATTCATCTTCTAGTTTTTTTAATCCATTTTGTAGTTGTCATAAAAAAACTATTGAACTAAGGGGGGGTTAGTCACCTAGAACTTTTTAAGTAGAACTGGGATAATTGGTAAAGTGGGATAATATTTTGACACGGGGGTAATTTAGTGGAACAATGATGGGTAATTCTTAAAGTGGGATAATTTGGTAGGATAATTTGGTGGGATAATGATGGATAATATTATGAAGTTGCATAATTTGGTAGGATAATTTGGTGGGGGTAATGGTGGGTATAAATTACTATTGTTAATAATTGTATATTAAAAATAATATAATATTGATAAGCAAATTCTAGTAATAACTATAAAATATAATGCAATAAAGCATCACTATTCATCTCAAATAATAAAATAACTTACAAATAAATAAAAATCTAAATCCCTAGAGTGACTATCATCCCATATGGCTTCTATCATCCCACATGACATCTGTCATAGAATTTCTCCAAGCTCCTACAGCTGGTCGTTGAGTCTGTAACTTGTCTTATTTATCGGAGTCATCGTCTGCATCAGCAACATTTCGTGAAGCTTCTAGCGGTGGATCATAAATGTCGAAGTTCAAATCTCATAACATCACAAAGAAAGAAAAATAAGCATTTTTCAGCCATTAACCCTTTGGACCAATCTCATCATGATCGCTGAAACCAAATCAGCAAATAAATGAAATGTACACAGGAATCATCCATGGCCGCTAAACAGATGATCGACAGATGAACTATAAATATCCCAATCAATTTACTGAGCCGATTTAATATAATAGACATCACCATTAACCATTCAACATCTAATCATCAATGTGATCGCAAAGTTGCTTTCTAACTTATAAAAAAAACATAAATAGCTCGCATATATTTAGCACTAACCCACCAATACTATATTCTTAACCTAAACCACTGTTGTGGAGAGAAAACTTAGATCAAACAAATAATAATAAAGTAATTTAACGTCAGAAAGCTATCAATAAAGTAATACATCTTGAAGATAATAATAAAAGATCTAATCATCACAAAAACAAAGTAAAGATAGAAAAATGAACGGATGATTGACTTCATGGCAGAGAAATTTTCTAGGCGGAGAAACTAACCAAGAGGGAGGGAGGCGGTGTTTCACTTTTTTTCCTAATTGTATTCTTTCCAATATGTGGGATAATTTGAGAGAGGAGAACTTATGGTTATATATATATGTAGTATAATTTGTGGGATAATTATGACCAATTATCCCAATTCTAATTCTAGTAGAATTCTACTTGACTAACGCACCAAAAAAATAATACAGTTCTAGTTCTACAAAAATTCTACTTGACTAACACTATAAAAAATATCTCATTTCCTAGTTCTATGTAACTAATACCTTAAAAAATTTTCCCATAAATTATCCCAGTTCCAGTTTTAAGTTCTAGATGACTAACCCCCCCTAAGAACAAAATTTTATATTTCACTGATTCTCCCCTAAAAAATCATCCAAGAAAACAAGACAAATTCATTTATTTTTATACTTTATGGAGTTTATAAGTTATAGGGTTCGAATTCCCTAAAATAATAAAAGTAAAAAACAAGAAAAAAAAACTCTGCAGTAAAAAAATAGAAATGGAGTAGGAAAATTATGGTAAAGGATCTTTTGGTCCTTAAAATAGTCACATGAGTATCATGTGACTTTAATACATTAAGAATAAAAATAGAGGGGGAGAAAGTGTCACTTTCTAAACCTCGGGAGGATTTGTTGTGAAAGTTGCAAACCTCAAGGGGATTTAGTGTTATTTACCCTTCAATATTAAAGACTTGTCCTAACGAAGGAAAGTTAAGATAACATATGATAAGTTAAGTTAAGGGAAGGTAAGGAAATATGTAAAACTTATTTGAAAAATTAGTAAGGAAAATAAAATATAACTTATTTCACCCCGTTTGGAAAAGTTTAATAAAGTAAAGAGAATGGAATAAAATATATGTAAATTAACATAAATATCTTATATGTTATTTCATCCATTTAAATCTCATCTTGATATAAGGGATAAAATTATCTTTGTGGAATACTCTCTTATTTTAAGAGTGACATTCCCATATCCTTCGCTCCATTACACCCCAATGGCTAGGGGGGATTTTAACTTTATCCCCTCCATTATCATAACTTCTCCCTAATTAACTACCTCAAATGACTTCCCAAACACGGATAATGTCTCTCATATCTTCCCTTTACTCGCACTAGTGTGCACCCCATACCAAACACGGCCCCTATTTTTTAAGCATTGCATTTTGAACTTGTCTCCCTTTAAGTTTTAAAACATTTGATTTAATTATTGTATATTTAAAATTAGAAATCATATCTACTCCTCTATATTTAAAGAATGATCCAAGTTTTAATACATTTGATTTAGAAATCATATCCGCTCCTCTATATTTAAAGAAAAATCCGAGTTTTAATAAATTTGATTTGCTTTACTGTTTATGATATAGTAAATTATTGTAGTATGAATAGTAATTTTAAGTATGGGTGAATAGATTTGAATTACTATAGTATTTATTATAGCATGAATAGTAATTCTTTAGATTCTACTTTAAGTATATAGGAGTAGATTACCCCCTATCTAAACAAGCCCTAAGGGTACATTCTATACAGCCATCGCAAGTGTAGTGATAACTCTACTGTAAATCACAAATTATTTCTATGAAAGTAGCTAATAATAGTGTTTGGTAAAAAAAAATTGGCATGTGCATTGAAATTCCTTCTACTTTTAAAAAAACGCTATTAGAAGTAATCTGAGGATGCTTTCAAAAGCAGCTTTTGGTTTTTTTGTTTATACACTCTATATACATTATATCTTTTAACAGTGATCATTAAGCACGGTTCTACCAAAATACTTTAACTGATTTTGAGTAGCTTTTGATATTTAATTCCCAAATAGCTATTTTTGATAGCTCATATAAATTGCTTCTTTAAGCTACTTTTATAAGCGACTTATTACAAGCTCTAGCAAATACCAAACTAGCCCTACTAGAAACAAAAATTTAGGGCTTGAAGCATCGTAACTTGTCAATTTGATACCATTATCAAGAGGAGGGACCTCACACTTTTGTTTCTTATAGTTTAGAAATATTTGATGTTTAGTCTAGCTAATATTATCCCTTATTTTATTACAAAAAAACTTAGTAAAAACTTGAATGTATTATTATAACTAGGTTTTATATACGTGCAATGCACGTGGTTAAATATCATGATTAAGTATTTTTGGCTTATTTTATAACTAATATTTGTTTCTTAGTTCTACTTTAATAGTTTATGCTCATTTTTATCTCTAAACTTTAATATTACAATTAGTTATTTTCTTTGATGTTTGTTTAAATAGGCTACGCCCAATGTAAATTTTCATGTTAATATTTAAATTGATAAAAACAAATATAATTTGAAGCTAATTTGAATTTTTATAGTATTTTGACTGACATGAAACCAAGCTTTACTTGAGAAAGTACAGTGTTACAAAAGTAAAAATATTAAAACAGTGTTATATGAGGAAGGTGAATGTTTAAAACCAATAAGGCAAAATAATTGCTTAAAAGTATGCTAACTGTAGGCGTCTAAAAATGCCTATAGGTCCCCGAATACAGCTCAAGACGGAGAGAAGACAACGAACGTCGTTATCCGAGTCTAAGAGGATTATCTGTCGTCGACAAGCGCATGAAGCGAAACGACGAACCAAGTGGTTCGCGCGTGTCAATCAGTTCGCGCGTGTCAGTCAACGCGTGTATGTCAATCAGCTCGCACGTGTCAATCAACACGCGCACGTCGATCAGTTCCAAGTGCCGTAAAAAAGCTAACGAGCGCCTGAAGCAAGTTAGCAAATCGTATAAGTCAACGAGACGGTTAAATACGTAAAACGGTGGAAAATACAAGTCCCGGAGAAATCAGAAAACACCAAACAGTTCAGCGCAAAGGCCGAACTACCCGCACCCGTGCAAATCGAACCGCGCCGACCCGCGGCCGTGCGGGTCGGACCGCGCTGACCCGCGCCCCTCGCGGGTCAGATTTCATCCGCACGCTGTTTTGACCCCCTGTTCGGTTTTTGACGGGTTTTCTCGGGATTTGTTGGTTCCTGAGCATCCCAACTGATCTGATATCATCCTCAAACGTTGTTAATCAGTTATTAACTGAAGATAAGGAGGGATCATTCATTCTTATCTCAAAATCTGTATCCGGAGCCCTATAAATACAAGCCTAGGGCCTCATTTCTCAGGGGGCGATTTATTATCAAGACGTGGAGGTGCTGCTGGATTGAGGAGTCAGGGAGCACGAATTTCAACGAAGGCAAATCAGATCCCGGCAAACTCTGGCATAAAGAAGGAGCTATTCGAAGGATCTGAACCCCGTCCGTCCGTTCCTTGAGATTAAGCTTGGTCTTAATCTCGAGAAGAGCCCTGATTTCGCTTGGTCGATTTCAGTGCTTCAAATCAAACACTCCCTCGGTGAAGGCGAAGCTTTACCTAATTTTCAACAACCGGATCTAATCGACGGTCGTCCACGGATAAACCCCGGCATAGGCGAAGACACCCACGCAAGCAGGAGACGATAAACGATATCCCTGCGTTTGTTTTGATGAGAGTTGTAACTTTTGTTTTCATTGTGTAAAAGTCTTATAAAAAGACTGTCTTTTTGTTTTTATTGTAACGACTAAAGTTGTAATGAATACCGCAATGAATACATCAATTTTCGACGCAAACAAACGATACAAAAGAAAATATAAAATTTATTCCTAATCATTGATAGACTTCATAAAAGTTATAAATTAAATTTAATGCTAACTCTAGTATACTTTCCATATGATAAAAGCATATGCACAAGCATATAAAGTACTGAAAAAAGCTCATGAAACTCCCTTCTAAAGATTTCTAAATCCACTCAAAATAATTAAACTATTCTATAAAATATTCAGAAAATATTATCTTTTATTCTTTCTATTTTATTTTTTTTACTGAGCTAATAGCAATCCTTCCTCGCCTTTATCTTTTTACCGGGTAATTCTAGAGTAGTATCTTCATCATCTATTCGATTGTGACATCAGGCTAGAGTTGTACTTTTTGTGTTGTTATCGTTCCTGAGCTCATTAATCTTTTATCTTGTTGTTCAATTTCATAAAGAAGTTAAATGTATTTCCGATGTTCAACACAAACTTCTTGAAATACAGACTTTGATTTTTTATTTCAATAAAAAAAAAATATTAATTTCATATATATAAAATTCTTTATGTTCCTAATTTATTACTTTCACAATATATTTTGTCATAACGCCAATAAATAGGTTATAAAATAGTCTGAGTATCCTAATATAGTTAAGAAGAAGGTGAGAGATTGCTTTATGGTTGTTACATGCGTTCACAGATCAACTTATCGTAACATTTTTGTCCATCACGGTAGTTTAGTGAAGATGTAACACCTCATAAGAAAAAAGTCAATACACAAACATTGGGAACATTA
>NC_033797.1:20205028-20215733 GCF_001876935.1 Asparagus officinalis
TGTATATGCGATTTCATCAAAACTCAACCAAAAAAATTCTAATTGTACAAGCGCATTCCCACGCCAAGATGATAGCAAGCCATTGGCACGCCTGAAAATTTTCATGCCCTCTCACATGCTTTTCTCAATGGCTTCCTCTCTTTTTGAAGGCAAGAGCTGAGGCAATAGGAATGAATTAAAGAAAGGGCAGGAGGATAAAAAGTTATATGACAACATGATATGATTAAGATTATTCTTTATTTGATAGATCATATCAACTCCGGCCTCTTGGTCCCATGGTGATGTAATCTCTCATTGACTAACAAGTCAAGTGAACTGTTACAACTAAACTAATCTCTCATATACTTGATTGAAGGCATCACTTTTCTTGGATTAATTTGACCAAGTTCTTGTCTCATCCCATCATTACACTTTTGCTTAAAAGAGATGGGCGAGTTTAGTTTACCCCCTCATTTGGGTTTGACTAAGGACAAATCTTTGAGCTCCTTTTGAAACTTTTTACTTAGATTTCGTTAAGGCTTTCGTGAACCGTAATTAGGGATCTAAAGAAAATACCATGAGCAATTCTTTTCATGGGGAAGATACCATAAACTTTTTTAAATCAGTAGAAAAATAACACAATTTCGATCTTTTTGAAATTTACTCAACAACTTAAGTTTCATTAACTTTTATTTATATTTTACAAAAGTACCATAAAACTATCACGAACTTTATATTATTGTCATATAACTCTCACAGGCTTTCATATGTTAATCAATCAACATAAAACTACAATATAGTTTTCTAATTAATATTATGTGGCATATTTCATTGATTTAAAAATTGTGACATTTTGCTTTAGTGAAATTTGTTTTTTATTTTCTCCCAAAATCCCAAACTACTCGTGACGCATGCATTTGTAAAATTTGCCCTAATTTTTTTCCCCAGCACAATATTCACGCATAAAACTTCATAAAGTTATATGTTTATTTTTCAAATAAAGCATATTGTTTAATAGTAGATATACTCTTGATAGAAAATGCAACTGATTTTAATGGTAACATTTTCTCATATAACTGTAAGCTAAATAGTAGGACGCACAAGCTAAATAGTAGGATGCAGAAATAATTTACGAAGGGCAAAGAAAGTATTCTTAGATAAGTTAGCCTCATTAAAACACAAAGTCAAATGATGGGTGTTAATCAAAATTTACCCTTAATTTAGATTTTAGATAAACATAGAGAGAGGGGAAAGGAGCCCCCTCAATGGAAGACAACATAATGTAGGTACGTATGTAGAGGAGATGACGATATATGCAATGATATTATGCCTGCCAGGAGAGAGGCAGAGTGATGGATTTTGCTCTTGATTTTATGGGACCATTATAGATCCTATGTGCTACTATTCCTCGTGTTCTTTTACCATTCATTGCCCTGTGAGATGTTGGTGATGGCAAAAGCTACAGCTGAGTAATTAAAGGTTGTAGCCTACGATCATGGTGTGACTCCACTCAGTAGGAATTTGGTCTTGACTCATGACAGACTTGCATTTACATTACAGATTCCAAACGTTTATATGATTGTATGTTGAAACTTTTTGTCTTGTACTATATAACTACATCGATATGAGGAATACAAAGTTGAGGAGGTGTGTAACAGAAAGCATATACCTTCAATCATGGCAAATGTTGTAGCTTGAGAGTTTCATAATGGCCAGAAGTGTATTCAAAGTTGGTATACTTAGGGTGCTCTAGTTTAGAGACTAGTGAAAAATATTTGAGTTTAAACACTTAAAAGGATCGACCACAAGTTGAAGGAAGTCTCCTGCAAGAAATTACAAGAAAGCCAATAATCCCTGGGTAGATAGGTAGAAATTACTTGTTAACTAATTAATTCCTATTATGAGAAGTATGCATGCATACGAGTTCCTTTGATATGTACCATCGTGTTATACACCAATCATGTTTTTTCTTAGGGAACTCTTAATAGATTCGGATATTCCCCACTACAGTTGTATAGAGTATATACTTCTTCTATCATAGACGTACACCTAATAATATCTACATATATAGTTATGACTTATTTAACTAATATTGTTACATCTCTTATTAGTTGTACTTCTTTTTATATAATTCAATATGTCATAATTGTCCATTAAACTATAGACAATTATGATCGAGAAGATAATATTTTAGTTGTACGAATAAGATCTATATAATTTCCCTTGTAAATTAGAAAGACTGTATAGAGATATATCAGGGCTATGTTAGATCAATAATTATAAGTTCTATAGCTAACTAATAAAAATTTCCTTAGTTATCGCCCCAATACATAGAAGATGTGAGCTAGTTGTAGGGCTTGGGTTGACTTGAGAATACTGATCTCTTGGTGCTTGGATTTGAGGAACATACGCTCAATAGGAGCTTGAACAGGGAAGGGGACAAAGAGGTCAGAGTACGTCGAAAAATCATGGCAATCGATGGGACACTTTGCAATTTGCAGCTATTGGAGTTCTAATATTGAAAAGAGAGACAACTTTGTAATTGGCTCTGCAAGGGAACTGGTAATGGGCCGTTTGGTTCGCTCGCGGATTGTATTTTGATGCATATTTTGGATCTAGAAGAATCTATACTCAAATTTTTTTTTGTTTCTAATAGATATTAAAGTGTATTTTCTGTTAGGATACACCCCAATAATAACATCTCGAACAGAGACGTAATACACAAAATAAAGGCACAAAAATCAATCAGAGTATTCACATATATACGTGGTTCACTCCTTCGGAGCTACTCCACGGTGCAATAACGACGCCAAATTCTTTTATATCCCAAAAGAATAGATCAAAGAGAACACCCTCTCTTGATCAGATACACTCTAAGAACTCTCACAATCTCTCTCTGTGTTTTCTCTCTTACTCTTCTATGAGAGGAGTTGTTTCTAGAATGAGATTTTTTTAAGAGTTTAGGGCCCTATTTATAATGTTTGGGAAACACTATGCACTAATAAAATATTATTAGTGGGACCCGTCACTAATAATAATTAACTAGTGAGACCCGCATCCTTTTTCATTTTTCTCAAAAAACGGCCACCGAAAGAGAGAGAGGGGGGAGGGTCAAACTTTGCGGCTTGATTGGCTGGGGTGGTTAACAATCTCCCACTTGAAGATTTGATTGAATATCGATCATATCTTCACACCACTCTTGGTTACATCATCCGGATGTCATGTATCTTTGGCGTCTTGCACGGCCCTCAACATTTTTAACGGAGGCCATGAGGCTACACACAGCCTCACCTTCTCGAGTGGAACTGGCTTGGTCAGCATATCGACTGGAGTGTATCTCGTATCAATCTTCACAAGCTTGAACTCGTTCCTGCTTTGCCATCTCCATATGGCATAGTGCTTCACGTCAACATGCTTGGTCCGAGCATGGAATGTGTCGTTCTCTGATAAGTGAATGGCACTCTGACTATCGCAGTGGATGAAGTATTTCTTAAAACTTACTCCAAGCTCGAGAAGAAAAGTCTTCAACCATAGCAACTCCTTTGCTGCCTCTGCTGCAGATACGTACTCGGCTTCGGTTGTTGACAAAGCCACAGTATCCTGTAACTTGGATCTCCAACTTATCGCTCCACCACCCAAGATGAAGATGTAGCCGCTCGTGCTCCTTCTTGGGTCTATGTCCTCTACGTAGTCCGCATCACAAAAGCCCTCTAGCTGCAAATCTGTCCCGCCATACTCAAGACAACAGTCAGACGAGCATCTTAAGTAGCGTAGAAGCCACTTGACCGCATCCCGGTGTTATTTTCCCGGATTTCTTATGCAGTGGCTCACAACTCCCACTCCTTGTGCAATATCTGGTCTCGTGCACACCATCACATACATCAAACTCCCGACAGCAGATGCGTATGGTATGTTGGCCATGAACTCATGCTCTTCAGCAGTCTCTGGTGCTTGGGTCTACGATAGCTTGAAATGGCTTGCAAACGGTGAGCCCACTGGTTTAGCTTTCTCCATATCAAACTTTTCAATAATCTTTTCAATGTAAGCCTTCTGAGACAACCTCAGTCTCCGTGCTGATCTGTCTCTGATGATCCTCATCCTCAGAATCTGGTTTGCTGAACCCAAATCCTTCATCTCGAAGCACTCGGAGAGACGCCCCTTGAGTTTTTCAATGCGGGCCAAGTCGGACCCTGTAATACACATGTCATCAACATAAATCAAGAGTATCACATAGGATTCGCTATATCTCTTGATGAAGCAGCAGTGGTCTGTGTCACATTTGAGAAAACTGTTCTCCTCCATAATGTTCTCAAACTTCATGTACCACTGTCGCGGAGCTTGCTCCAGGCCATACAAGCTCTT
This sequence comes from Asparagus officinalis, assembly GCF_001876935.1. Taxonomy (NCBI): domain Eukaryota; kingdom Viridiplantae; phylum Streptophyta; class Magnoliopsida; order Asparagales; family Asparagaceae; genus Asparagus; species Asparagus officinalis. The sequence continues at coordinate 20,209,370 of NC_033797.1, forward strand.
GGGCAGGCGACACACGAGGCCATCCCTACCTCTTTCCTCAAAGCCCACTGGTTGATGCATATAGCTCTCTTCCTCCAAATCTCCATGAAGGAATATCGTCTTCACATCCATCTGCTCTAGATGGAGATCTCGAACTGCCACAATGCTCAGTACAGTCCGGATCGTGGTCAACTTGATGATGGGAGCAAAAATGTCAGAATAATCTATCCCTGCTTTCTGCTCATATCCATTTACTACAAGTCTCGCCTTGTAACGTCTCCGTCCATTGGCTTCATCCTTGACCCGATAAATCCACCGATTGTTAAGAGCTTTTCGCCCCCTCGGAAGCTTTACAAGCTCTAAGTCTCATTCTTCATTAAGGACTTTATTTCTTCCTCCATGGCAGACTCCCACTCGTCTCGAGCTTTGCCGGTCTACTGTACCTCCTCATAGCTCTCTGGCTCACCACTGTCAGTCAGGAGAACATAATTCATAGTGAAAAGGTACCTCTCTGGCACCCTTGGATTTCTTGAAGTTTTGCGAATTGTGATCGGCAACTCTGCTGGATCCTGCTGTTGTGCATCTCGCACGTTCTCTTGGTCTCCGTCTTTTATGCTGATTGATATCTCAACGTCGTCCTCACTGTCAGCAATATCTAGGAAAAGAGGGGGAGATAGCTGACTCACACTCACCTCTTTGGTCTTGTACACCGCATTCTCATGGAACATGACATCACGATTGCGCACCACCTTGCACGCATCGTGATCCCAAAAACGGTACCCATACTCATCTCCTCCATAGCCGATGAAAGAGAGCTTCTTTGACTTTGGATCAAGCTTTGGCGAAACGGCGTCGGGAAATCTTGCACTTTTGGCGACGTACTTAACGTCGGCAAAGGGCAATGCGTCGGTAAAAGTATACTTTTAACGACGCAGAATGAAGCGTCGCTAAAAAGCTTATCTTTGGCGACGCATGATTTGCGTCGGCAAAAGTGTAGCTTTTAGCGACGCTCTATTCTGCGTCGCTAAAAGTATACTTTTGGCAACGCAAATCATGCGTCGCCAAATATAAGCTTTTTAGCGACGCTCCATTCTGCGTCGCTAAAAGTATACTTTTACCGACGCATTGCCCTTTGCCGACGTTAAGTGCGTCGCTAAAAGATATTACTTTTGGTGATAAAATATGACGTCGGCAAAAGTGTTACATTTAGCGACTAAATATAGCGTCGGCAAAAGTGTTTCTTTTACTGACGCTTATCAACACTAATTTGCATCGCCAAAAATAATATATTTTCTGTCAAATACAAGCCTACACTGAATCTGAACATCCACAAAAATTTGATCCCATTCACATCAACATAAAAGTCTATTTTTCCATTTCCCCTTGAGCACTAAAAGCATTAATTTACAAACTTCCTCTTGCATACCCAAGTACATAAAGTCTCTCAAAAACAGATTACATCAAGAAAACTAGAAACAACAATATCAAATTTGTATCATTAATTACAAAGAACAAATGGATTTGATGGAGAATGTCCCGCTGATGATTGATTGGCTTCCCACCACTACAGCTAGTATTGCTATAGCAAGAACAGGCCATCTCACACTTTCTACATGCAAAAAAGAACAAAAAACATCACAAAGAGAATGATGCGTATGGGAGCTTTTAAACAAACAACTACTTTTACGACCAACTACCTCATTGAAGCGTATTTCCTCAAATTCAGACATCGGTCTGCTGTACCTCCTCATAGCTCTCTGGCTCACCACTGTCAGTCAGGAGAACATAATTCATAGTGAAAAGGTACCTCTCTGGCACCCTTGGATTTCTTGAAGTTTTGCGAATTGTGATCGGCAACTCTGCTGGATCCTGCTGTTGTGCATCTCGCACGTTCTCTTGGTCTCCGTCTTTTATGCTGATTGATATCTCAACGTCGTCCTCACTGTCAGCAATATCTAGGAAAAGAGGGGGAGATAGCTGACTCACACTCACCTCTTTGGTCTTGTACACCGCATTCTCATGGAACATGACATCACGATTGCGCACCACCTTGCACGCATCGTGATCCCAAAAACGGTACCCATACTCATCTCCTCCATAGCCGATGAAAGAGAGCTTCTTTGACTTTGGATCAAGCTTTGACCGGTCTGCAGGATTGGTCATGACATAGGCGTCACAACCAAATACTCGTAAGTGCTCTAGCTTCAGCTTATTTCCGGTCCAAGCCTCTTCAGGTATCCCATAACTGAGAGCCGCGGATGGCCCGTGGTTGATTAAGTATGCAGCAGTATTGATAGCTTCAGCCCAAAAGCACTTGGGCAATCCGGAGTGGATCCTCATACTTTTGGCGCGCTCCAAGATAGTGCGATTCATACGCTCCGCCACTCCGTTGTGCTGAGGTGTGCCTGGGACGATCTTCAGTCTCCTAATCTCGTGGGACGAGCAGAAGTTCTCGAACTCCTGGCTACAATACTCGCCTCCATTATCAAACTTTAGGCACTTCAGCTTATTTCCACACAGGCAAGTCACTTCTTGAAGATGATGAAAACATCTGTCTTGTTCTTCAAGAAGAACACCGACAATTTTTTAGTAGTATCATCAATAAAAGTAACAAAGTAAAGAGAATTTCCAACAGATGGGACTTGCGTAGGTGCCCACACGTCGGTGTGTACCAACTCTAATTTCTGCAATTTTAGAGCCGGTCCGGTCTTGTTGAAGCTCACCTTCTTTTGTTTGCCTAGGATGCAGTCCTCACAGAAAGTCAGATCGATCTTGTTCAGACCCAAAAGCCTCTCTCTCGCGGTCATAATCTGCATCCCCTTCTCTCTCATGTGGCCAAGTCGTCGATGCCAAGTCATACAGTCGACGGATGATGATGATGATGCTTGTCCTGTGGCAAGCAAGTGGTCGATCTTCCCGTTGGCGATGTAGAGAGACCCCTCGCATTTGCCGTGTGCCATCACAATGGCACCCTTGGACACCTTCCAGCTTCTCTGCTCGAAGGATACTCTATAACCAGAGTCAGTCAGTTGCCCGACTGATATAAAATTTTGCCTGAGATTCGGTACATGCCGAACATCGTTCAGTGTCAAGGTGGTCCCGCCCTCCATCTTGAGGGTACAATTTCCCTTCCCAGAAACCTTGCAAGGTTGATCGTCGCCAAGATAGACTGTCCCCAAGTCCTTCTTTACGAACGATGAAAGCAGCTTTTGTTGTGAGGTTGCATGGAAAGATGCGCCAGAGTCGATGACCCACGCATTTCTTTTGTCTTCGAGGGATAGGAGAAGTGCATCTGAATCCGTCTCGTGCATAAGATTGGCTGCACCGTCAGTCCGATCATCCCCTGCTGATGCTAGAACAGAAACTCTACAGTTCTGTGCAAAGTGACACTTCTTTTCATATCTGAAGCACTTCCCTTCACCGTAACCATTCAGGTTTGGCCCTTTAGACTTCCCTCTGGATTTTGATTGGCCTCGTTGTCCCCTACCCTTCTTCTGCGCACGCTCTCATGCGTCGACATGCAGAGCACTCCCACTACTAGAGGCCTCAGCTCCTGAGACTTTACGACGAGATTCTTCATCCAGAATTGCCCTAATTACCATGTCGAGCTTCATCTTATCATTACCATTGGCGTTGCTCACCGCCATCACCATATTCTCCCATGAATCTGGCAGACAAGAAAGTAACAGAAGAGCTTGGATCTCATTGTCGAACTTAAGATCTACTGTAGCAAGTTGTTGCATAACAGCTTGAAATTCGTTCAAGAAGTCCGCCACACGAGCTCCTTGCTACATCTTCAGATTGAATGGCTTCTTCATCTGGTACACCTTATTTGAAGCAGACGACTTCTCATACAGCACCTCCAAGACCTCCATCAACTTCTTGGTGATGGCCGCATGCGAGACGTTATAAGTCACATGCTGATGAAGGTTGAGCCTGATGGTGGCAAGTGTTTTACGATCGAGCATCTTTCACTTATCGTCGTCCATTTTCTCAGGTTTCCTCGCCTCTCCTTGGAGGGGTAGGAAGAGATCCTTCTAGTACAAATAGTCTTCTATTTGCATCCTTCAATACCTAAAATTTTAGCCACTGAACTTCTCAATTCTAAGCATGTTGTCTTCAACTGTAGATCTCATGGCAAAAAATTACGTCTTTCTTGAATCGTATTTGTGAATAGTACCGTATTCATGAATAGTGTCGTACATGTGAATAGTGCCTAGTGCCTTAAAAAAGCAAATAATAATCTGATTTATTTTCTGATATGGAGGATCCACTTTTAGTGGTAGTCACAGAGCATACGATAAGCAGCTATATGTACTCTAAGTCAGGCTCTGATACCAGTTGTTAGGATACACCCTAATAATAACACCTCGAACGGAGACGTAATACACAAAATAAAGGCACAAAAATCAATCAGAGTACTCACAGATATACGAGTTTCACTCCTTCGGAGCTACTCCACGGTGCAATGACGACGCCAAATTTTTTTATATCCCAAAAGAATAGATCAAAGAGAACACCCTCTCTTGATCAGATACACTCCAAGAATTCTCACAATCTCTCTCTGTGTTTCTCTCTTACTCTTCTTTGAGAGGAGTTGTTACTGGGATGAGATTTCTTTAAGAGTTTAGGACCCTATTTATAGTGTTTGTAAAATACTATACACTAATAAAATATTATTAGTGGGACCCACCATTAATAATAATTAACTAGTAGCATCAGCATCCTTTTTCATTTTTCTCAAAAAACGGCCATCGAAAGAGAGAGGGGGGGAGGGTCAAACTTTGCGGCTTGATTGGCTGGGGTGGTTAACATTTTCAAGAGAGATAAAATCTAACTAAATTTTATTTAGTTATACATGCATTTTGTTGAGTATATGTGACTAAAATCACAAATTTGAGTGAAATCTGCATACTTTTAGAGAATTTCCTTTGATGAATTTATCCTATATGAAAAATAAACAATAAATTTAATGAAATTTAAGGATTTTAAGTTTGTGGGTCCCATTTTTTGATGCAAAACCTACCAAATACATGGAAACAAACAAACGCTAAAACGTCAAAGACTAATTTCTCTTAAATCTCAATTTCAATTATGATTAAAAGGTAACTAAGGTGAATAATGAATAAATAGGTTTAATTTTTATGGGGCATACTTAGTCAATCAGATCATTTTTTGCTAAAAGTGCGATAATTGTTAAAGTGGGGTAATTTTTTAAAAGTGAGAGATATTTCTCTAAAAAAAGTAAGATATTTCTCTCAAAAAGTAAAAATGAGATATTTTAGTGGAATAATTGGGAATAATTTTTTAAAGTGGGATATTTTGATAAAATGATATGGGATAATTTGTGACAATCAAGAAGTATATAATGTTGATGTCAGTTATCAAAGAGGGAATTTCGGTGTGGATTTTTTAGTGTGTTCGGGTTCCTCAATCATTTTCGATGGTTAGTTATGGAGCATAGGATTCAGTTTGTACCAAAACATTACATGAGAGGGTCGAATTTGGGAACTATGGTGGTTCCTCCGATGGTCAAGTAAGTAGTGGTTTGAGTGGAGAAAAAAGCATAATTGTGGTGTGTTTATTTTCAAAAGATTGCTTACCTCCCTATAGTAAATAGTGTAGCAAATCCAAGGGACAATTGTGTAAATTTGGCCAAGCCCAAACAGATAGCTTAGTCGGTAGATACTTTATAGGTATCGGCTACAGATGGTATGCGTCATCTATGCGATTAGTGCGATGGTGACAAGGGAAGTATGGTGCTGACAGGGTCCGATGATTCATTAAGACTTTTGGGGTTAGAGTAAAGATGATTCCGACCATGCATTCAATATGATGGTGATTAATTATCGGCGAGAAATTCGAGGACAAACCGCCTTTCTACTAGGCTTTGCGAGTAGACCGATAAAAAGACACATTTTTATTCGACACCTTGGACTGGGAGGTTCTTGACTCTGTCTTGGGAAATGAGAAGGCATAGAGTCATCTTTAACTAGGGGGTCCGAGTAAGGATGTCTTTCCACTCGACCCTTCTTGGTAATGGTCAAGTGATGCCATTTACTGGACTCATCCTAAATAGGGTCGAGTCGATATGATGCATAATTAATTTAGAATAGGTGTCAACTCCTGGGGAGGAGTAACACTTGGTCATTTCCATGTCGTAACATATAATTTATGGATTTTGCTGATATACTACTATTAATATTATTTAAACTTGTTATTATTTATTAATAATTATTTAATATAATGTTAGTTATTATTGAATAACTTTTCGTTAGAGTACTATATACTGCTAATAATTATTATAATAATAGTTCATATTTCTTTATGAATTGTAGTTATAGTACAAGTCTCAAAAATTAAAGTTTTTTCCCAACTTCCTTCT
>NC_033797.1:20215743-20240089 GCF_001876935.1 Asparagus officinalis
TCTCAGGAGACGAAGTCAAAGCACTTGATCCTTTGCCCCATACTTGGAGATGCTCTTCACCGTCGATCAAATAGCGACACTGTTAGACCCTAGAGGGGGGTGATTATGGTCTTATGCTAATCTAATCCCAATTAAAAGCTAATTAAAATTATGTTGATCAATTTTTTCTTGCAAGAAGAAATATGATATGAGTATGAACAATAATGATGAATAGAAAGTACGCTAAGCAAAATACAAACACACGATATGTTTACGAGGTTCGGTCACCACGACCTACGTCCCCGCTCCTCACCTCGAGGAGATATCCACTATCACAATCCGGTTTGGAAGCCGGAACTTCTACACACTCGGTTTACAAGATCACCGAAAACTCTCACACTACACAAACACTATGCAATTACACTTTACACACTAAGTGTAGGAACCTACCCCGTGTCCTCCTTGTAGGCATCGAAAATTGCCTATAGTTCTCCACAACCGGTTCAGTGTTAACGAGCGACAATGAACATCACCATACGATCCACATAAGCCTAATCGACGTCGACGAACGACTGAAGTGAATCGACGAGTTACATGAGCGGATAGGACTTCGGAATCACGAAGACCCGGACCAATCGGGAAACCCGGCACTGTTCACAAAAAAGGACAACGCCCTCCGTGCCTCGACCACTCTAAAGACAATCCAACCATCAGAGTGGATCGAACTCTTCGTCACGCATCCAACGCACCCGGAATCACTCAAATCCGAATCCGGACGAAGAATATACAGGGGAACCAACAAAACACCTAAACAGAGTCTCGGCAAACTCGAAACACCCGAGGGGTGTCTTGGCAAAACCAAGACCGCTTATAGCTTCTAGATCTCACGCGGATCGACGAAGCTCTGCTTCTATATCCCTCCGCGGATAGACGAAGCTCTGTCCGATTTATCCGGATCAGAAAGTTTCTAGATCTCACGCGGATCAACGAAACTCTGTCCGATTTATCCGGACCAGATCTGAGTGCCCCGGTGGTCCACGGATATCAACATCCCCGTCACAGGCAAAAGACCCACGCAAGCAAGAGATGACAAACAGATCTTGCGTTTGTTTGAAAAGAGTTGTATTTCTTTTGTTTTCATTGTGTACCGGTCTTATAAAAAGGCTATCTTTTTATTTCATTGTAACGATTGAAGTTGTAATGAATGCAGCAATGAATACAGCAACTTTTTCCGCAAACAGACTGGCGACCACAGTGGGAGCCAACGGCATCGCAACCGACGCCGTCGTGACGCAGCCGGCACTCAAGATCGGGGCGAATGAAGAACACGAGCTCGATCAACAACGGTTCAAAGAAGGCCTCTCTTCCTCCTCCTCCAGATCCGCCTCTCCAAACGGGTACAGAAAGGTAACCTCTTTCATAAATGTTTGCAGGTCCTTCGGCTCTAAAATCCAAGACCTCGTTGCCGCCTCTGCGCTTGCACCACGTAACGTCCCCGCGTCATCCAACGTGGTCGAGATCGCAGATCCGGACTCCTCTTCCGCCGAGGAGATGGCTTCTGAAGACGCTCCGGCATTATCAAAGAGAGCGCGACAAAGACAGCGTCAACGTCTTGCTCGACAGCTGGCCGAGGCTTTGGAGCCAATGGATGGGATCCGCTATAACGTAGATCTAAAATCCAGGCAACGCCAGGAGCAACAACGGCAAACAACCAGCCCCTCCTCCAAAGCAGAAACGAGCAAATGGGTTCATGTCAAAAGAACCCGTTCTACTCTCGAGGAGCGAATCCAGAAGCGCCGCGCCTTGCGTGCGCATGCCCGAGCCCTGGTCCAAAAAGCACAAGAGATGCTAAAGGGAGAGGCCGTTAAGTGATCGCCGAGGTCCGAACGAGTTTGGATGCCGAAGGCCAAAACAACGCCTGAGGTAAAAGCAGGTAATATTGCTCTCCAACCTTCATCAATTTCAGATCCCGAACCTCTGGAAAAGCCCCACCGCAGCGCGGATTTCCCCAAGTTCAAGAATCCTCTGAAGGATCGTATCGGTGCTCTACCCGAGAATCGAGGAAAAGCGCTTGTCAAGGAAAGCTGGGGATCGTTGAAGGAGCTTCGAGCCAACATCCAGACTGGGGGTCGTACACGATCTCCTAACAAATCGATCTCTGCAACAACCAGCTCGGCGGTGCGTGCAAAGGACCAAGAGCCCGTTAAGGTTTCACCCTCACAAAGGAGTGATTCCAAACGTGCGACTCTTGCAGAGGCCAACAAGGCAATGTTTACTCAGAAGAAGACGCGTCGAACAAACGAACGCGTTATACCTGAGAACCCATGTGAGCAGCCGATAGGTTACTCCGACTGCAACGTCGATGAGTTGTACTATCGGGCTGGGGGTGCGAATGAGTCTCAAAAGAAAAGTACCCAGGAAATGGACACTCACTGTCCGTGTACCAAATTTATCAGGGCAGTATTATCAACATGTAGCTGCCCCAAGACCGCTCCGCAGAGGGTCTCGATATCCGAGAGAATCTCCGATGGAACGACAAAGCCCAAATCAAGGCGTTCCTACCAAAGAGGATTGATTGCTCGAGATGATGAACCCCTAGAAGTTACCATCAACATGGTCAACAAGGGAAAGTCCCCAATCATTTCAGGTGGTTCCGACCCTAATTTCTCTTTAGGAAGCAGGGTCAATTCGGGAATAGCTCAGCTTCAGCTAGAAGCCGTCGGAGATAACGACGACCGTGGGATCCATGAAGGAGTCCATTCCGATGATGAACTCTCGGATTCCTATTCCGCCCTCGCTTCTGACGAGACAACGTCGAGCGTAGGACAAGCTCGAGAGGTGCTCATGGTCAATACAGATCAGATAGCCAAAATCATTGAAGAGGCCCTGGCTAAGCAGAAGGAAATCTTCAAATTCGAAATGGAAATGGCTATGCAGGAGATGAGACAAATGCACGACCAACGAATCCGAGCTCTGTCGAACAGGCTAGTCGAGTCCAACCATCGCAGCAGTTGGTAACGATCCAAAGGTGGACGAAATCATCATGGCCGACGCACCACCCAAGAATACTGGGGGTAGACCCACCAGTGATGATAACGCTGGGGATGGACCCACCAGTGATAACAACACTGAGGGTGGCCGTATTATTCCTCTCGACAATTATCCAAAACAGGATACAGCTCAGGCCGAAAAGATGAGGGATCTCGAAAGAAAAATCGACGCCCTGATGTCTACTCGAGAGGTGAAGAAGACCGGTATTCCGTGTCCTTACCCGAAAGGGTGGGATTCGATCCCGTATCCGGCGAAGTTCAACCTGATCAACTTCATGCCGTTCGGCGGGAAGGGTTCGCCCACTCAGCATCTGATCTACTTCAAGTCCCACTTGGGAGTGATCTCTGGCAACGAACCCTTGATGGTTCGGTCATTCGTTGGCACCCTTCGCGGGCCCGCCTTCGATTGGTACCGCCGTCTCAAGCCCGGAAGCATCAACAGCTGGGAGGACTTGGAAAGCATGTTTCTCGCCCATTTCTTCGATGATGACACCGAGGTGTCGATCAGGACACTCTTCGACGAGAAACAAAAAGGCGGAGAGTCAGTGGATACCTTCATCAAACGCTTCCGCAATCAGGCAATGAACTGCAAGGATCCCGTCACGGAGGAGTTCCTCTTGCAGACTTGTCAGAACAACTTGTCCATTAACATCTTGGACGTGATGGGAATAGAGCCGCTCAATACCTGGAAAGAGTTGAAGGCTCGAGGAGAACAGGCTGAACGCTTCATCAGAAGGCGGAAGGTCGAGAGAAACCAACCAATGGTTGACCCTCTGGATTCGGATCTCGTACCTCATGATGAAGAGGACGTACCTGCAACGGTTATTGACGATGATCAAACGTCACAACAGCAGTCCTGGGAACAACAGGAGAATTCGGACGATACGCTCCAAAACGAGTACTCGTTCAAAGACGAAGACGTTCCAGCTATCTTCGAGACCCTTCTCGAAAACAACAAAATCAAGCTCCCGCCCATCACGAATCAGGAGGAAGATGGCGATTCTGCGGATCCAACGTACTGCGAGTACCACAGAAGGATCCTCCACCCCACCAAGGAATGCTTTGCTCTCAAGAATAGCATCCAGACCTTGGTTGAAGCCGGCGTTATAACGCTAGGGTAAGCCAATTGAAAACGGCAATACTCCAAAGAGTACAAGAGTATAAACTGTTCCTCAATACTCCAAAGAGTACAAGAGTATAAACTGTTCCTCAATACTCCAAAGAGTACAAGAGTATAAACTGTTCCTCAATACTCCAAAGAGTACAAGAGTATAAACTGTTCCTCAATACTCCAAAGAGTACAAGAGTATAAACTGTTCCTCAATACTCCAAAGAGTACAAGAGTATAAACTGTTCCTCAATACTCCAAAGAGTACAAGAGTATAAACTGTTCCTCAATACTCCAAAGAGTACAAGAGTATAAACTGTTCCTCAATACTCCAAAGAGTACAAGAGTATAAACTGTTCCTCAATACTCCAAAGAGTACAAGAGTATAAACTGTTCCTCAATACTCCAAAGAGTACAAGAGTATAAACTGTTCCTCAATACTCCAAAGAGTACAAGAGTATAAACTGTTCCTCAATACTCCAAAGAGTACAAGAGTATAAACTGTTCCTCAATACTCCAAAGAGTACAAGAGTATAAACTGTTCCTCAATACTCCAAAGAGTACAAGAGTATAAACTGTTCCTCAATACTCCAAAGAGTACAAGAGTATAAACTGTTCCTCAATACTCCAAAGAGTACAAGAGTATAAACTGTTCCTCAATACTCCAAAGAGTACAAGAGTATAAACTGTTCCTCAATACTCCAAAGAGTACAAGAGTATAAACTGTTCCTCAATACTCCAAAGAGTACAAGAGTATAAACTGTTCCTCAATACTCCAAAGAGTACAAGAGTATAAACTGTTCCTCAATACTCCAAAGAGTACAAGAGTATAAACTGTTCCTCAATACTCCAAAGAGTACAAGAGTATAAACTGTTCCTCAATACTCCAAAGAGTACAAGAGTATAAACTGTTTCTCGATACTCCGATAAGTATAAGAGTATAAACTGCTTCTTACGACTCCAAAGAGTATACGAGTATAAACTGTTTCTCATTCCTCCTACCGGTATAAGAGGTTAAACTGCTCCCTGATACTCCAATAGGTATATGAGTCTAAACTATTTCCTACCATTGACGGGAAGTTCCTGGAGGATATTACGCTAATATTCTTAAGGATAACCCGGTCGGACAACCAAGTCAAACCCAGTTCCAAGAGAGAAACTGGGGGTGGATTATCCAATGCATCGGGAAGTTCCCGAAAGAATACCACATGGGTATTCTTAGGGATAACCCGGTCTTTGTGGAATTGACGAAGGAGAAATTCACATTCGAACTCTGAAGGTCAGAATGTCTCTTCTTATTCTCTAACTCTTATGAGTTATTTTTGTGAGAAGAGATCCAATCTTCTGGTAGGTTAATCTTTCCTCACCAAACCATCCGCTGATCAAATCAAACGACAGTGGACCCACCAACATTTCCATCTGCCAGTCATTGGCATTTCTCAGATTTAACATGCTAGGTCCTAAACGCCTAGCGTTAAAATCTCCCTTTGAGTGATGACACGAGTTGGCACTTTCTTTGCTACCCGTATTCCACTCTCTTTGCGTTCTGGTCAAACCTATAAAAGTTAGGGCCAAAGCCAAAATCCCCTCTCGATTCCTCCAATGAACGAGAGGTCCACTTTCAAATCGAGTTAGGGTCATCTCAAACTCCTGCTGGGTCAAACCTATAAAAGTTAGGGTCAAAGCCAAAATCTCCTCTCGATTCCCCCAATGAACGAGAGGCCCACTTCCAAATAGGGTAATCAAACTTTCCGACAGTTAGGGTTATCCGAATTGTTACGATTCTCGGAGTGGAGATCCCACTTTTAGTTTCATCCTTCCGGATTCTGGGGGTGGAGATCCCACCTCGAGTTTCCTTTCCAGCTGTAGATAGAATATAAAATTCTTCATCTTCAGCACCGGGAGATAGAATATAAAATTCTTCCTCTCCTCGGACCTTTCCGATGCTCGAAGTGGAGATCCCACTCCCAGTTCATCATTCCGGATTCTGGGGGCAGGGGATCCCACCTCAAGTTCTCTTTCCGACCGAAGATAGAATATAAAATTCTTCCTCTTCAGCACCGGGAGATAGAATATAAAATTCTTCCTCTCCCGTTTCTCAATCTGTCTTTGCTTTTAGAAAAGACACGATTGTCAAATCCGGGCACTCGATGCACGGGGAATTTTATCCCGAAGCCTGAGTAGGGATAAGTCAACGCCTAACACGCGTTGCCGGGTAGTCTATTCCCGTGAGAAAGACGAAGTCTATGTATTCAAAATCATAGCATTAAGTCTAAGGGAAGTAATTCTCTTAGCACAACGTTACATGTGAAACGGGTTTTAATAATTCACATGCTAGCCCGATTCAAACGGTAATCGGTAAAGGCACGTCAAACCCGTTGATGGCTGGGGGTTTGCCAAAAATCACATAGCCCATGTCTAACACGCATTGCCGGTTAGTCCTTGACCGTAAAAAGGACAAAAGACCATATATTCAACATTGTGGCAGGTTGTTATTAATAACACCATAATCCGTGCCTCACACGCACGGAGAATTTTATCCTGAATCCTAAGTAAGGATAAGTCAGCGCCTAACACGCGTTGCCGGGTAGTCTATTCCCGTGAGAAAGACGAAGTCTACGTATTCAATATCGTAGCACTAAAAGGGTTAACTCTTTTAGCTTAAATGTCACATAGGAGCGGACTTAGACAATCCGCATACTAGCCCGACTCAAACGGTAGTCGGTAAAGGCTAATCAAATCTGTTGAAGGCTGGAGATTAGCCAAAAATCCTAAAGTCAACGCCTAACACGCGTTGCCGGGTAGTCTATTCCCGTGAGAAAGACGAAGTCTACGTATTCAATATCATAGCACTAAGAGCGTTAACTCTCTTAGCACAACGTCACATGCGGAACGGACTTAAACAATCCGCATGCTAGCCCGACTCAAACGGTAGTCGGTAAAGGCTAATCAAATCCGTTGATGGCTGAGGATTTGCCAAAAATTCTATAACTGCGAGTCATTGACGCATCAACTCCACTAGTTGGTCTCGTGACTTGAGCACCCAACAAATTCAGGACAAAATCCACACATGCAGATGAATCAACTTTAACAGTTGGTCCTGCAACCCCAACATTCGGGACCACGATGCTCCAATACCTTAAGAGCTTAAACTGTGTATACTCCAGCAAACGTACGAGTATAAACTGTGTTAATGGCGATTCGAAACCCTAGAGTCAACGCCCGGTCAACGCGTAACCCTAGGTCAACGCCAAGCAACGCGTTGCAACAAAAGTCAACGTTCGACGATTCAAAACCCTAAGGGTCAACGCCGGTCAACGCGTAACCCTAGGTCAACGCCAGTCAACGCGTTGCAACCAAAGTCAACGTTCGACGATTCAAACCCTAAGGGTCAACGCCGGTCAACGCGTAACCCTAGGTCAACGCCGGTCAACGCGTTGCGATAAAAAGCCAACACACGGGGATCCGAAACCCTAAGCCAGCACAATGTGGCGGAGGTAGTTCAAAGTCAACTCAATGACACGAGCCAAACTCAATTCATCAGCTGCAGACTCGAGACTCCGACGACGGCCAGACGATAAACGCAGCGCCGGAAGAACCTCGGCTATTCGTCAAAGCATCGGATAGATCGAAAATCGAAAGAGTCAAGAGTTGAAGCTAACTACGCCGACTGAAGGCCAGATCAATCACATCCAAAGTATTCCAGCCTCTTCTATAAAAGAAACGAGTCAGGAACACTTTGGAGGGGGTATCTGTAGGCATCAAAAATTGCCTATAGTTCTCCACAACCGGTTCAGTGTTAACGAGCGACGATGAACGTCACCATCCAATCCACATGAGCCTAATCGACGTCGACGAACGACTGAAGTGAATCGACGAGTTACATGAGCGGATAGGACTTCGGAATCACGAAGACCCGGACCAATCGGGAAGCCCGGCACTGTTCACAAAAAGGACAACGCCCTTCATGCCTCGACCACTCTACAGATAATCCAATCACCAGAGCGGGTCAAACTCTTCGTCGCGCATCCAACGCACCCGGAATCACTCAAATCCGAGCCGAGACACCCCAAGGGTGTCTCGGCCTGGCCGAGACACCAAGGGGTGTCTGCACCCCTTACCTACCCCCTACACCTCCTAGAGCCTATAAATAGACCCCTTGGGTCCTCATTCAAAGGGCTGGATTTCTTTTGTCTTGGAGCAAGGCCTTGGAGCAAGGCTAGAGAGAGAGGGGGAGGATTTTTGGAGAGCTTGGCGAAGCCCTGCTGCAGTGAAGAGTGCCCGTGTGCTTCAACAAGAGGAGGAGAGGTCTTGATCAGAGCCTTCATCACCCGTCCGAGCCTTAGTATTAGCCTTAGCGTTAATACTAAGAAGAGCTATTACCTCGCTTTAGCCGAGGTATACGCTTATAGCTTCTAGATCTCACGCGGATCGACGAAGTTTCTGCTTCTATATCCCTCCGCGGATAGACGAAGCTCTGCCCGATTTTCTCGGAACAGATCTGATTGCCCGGTGGTCCACGGATATCAACGTCCCCGTCACAGGCCAAAGACCCACGCAAGCAAGAGATGACAAACAGATCTTGCGTTTGTTTGAAAGGAGTTGCATTTATTTTGTTTTCATTGTGTATCGGTCTTATAAAAAGACTATCTTTTTATTTCATTGTAACGATCAAAGTTGTAATGAATGTAGCAATGAATACAGCGACTTTTTCCGCAAACACTCCTCCTCAAGTGCTCGATTACTACCTCTCCTAGGTTCGTCAATCGACGCCACTCCTATTAGATTCGACCCCGTGTCTCGCCTCGCACTTCTCTCGGTGTACAAGTGTATTATAAGTGATTCTCACAAATAAAAGTTAAATACAATGATTTGTTCTCAAATAACAAGTGAGAACACAATGAAGCTCACACTCACTAAATCACACCCCACAACCCACACTATATGGTATGAAAATATTAAGCTCAATAAGTGTGTGTGATAACAGTGAATGAAACTCAATAAATATAGCTAAATAAAATGAAAATGAAATAATAAGCTATATAAGAGTTTAGAAGACTTCTCAAACAAGAAGAACAGTAGAGATGATTCCAATAGGATTTGAAAGCCACTTCTTGTTGTAGAAAAAACTTCTCTTGAAAACAGATTGATGAAATCAACTATTAAACAGCTCTCAAACACAATTAATATTTTGTTAAACACAACTTGGATTTCTTGGATGTGTAGAGAAAGAGCAGCAATGGGGTATATATAGCACCCCAATACAACAGCAAAAACATAAGTAAAAGACCAAAAAACCAATTTGAAAACAGCTGTAAAATCTAGCCGTTGTAAAGTTCTGACAGTTCGGCGGTCGACCGGTCCGGTCGAACGCGAAGCTCAAAAACTCAGAGTATGAAAAATTGGAAATAAACTGGCGGTCGACCGTGAAAGTCTCTGGATGTTTTCACGGTTGACCGTCACGGTCGGCCGCGAGCACAAAAAAGGCAAGCTCAGAAGAATTGCAACTGGCGGTCGACCGCGGCGGTCGACCGGAATCTGATACATTGCATATTGACAGGTTTTTGGGCTGTTTTGAAAATTCATTAAAAATATCAAATCAAATCCAAAAATAGTGAAACTTTGGGGAAAGTTTCTAAATGATGAAATAAACATGTTTGAAAAGGAATTTTTGGAAAATCAATTTTCGTTTGTGAAAACTCCCTATTTTTGAAAAGTGTTTAGAAAACCTGTTTTTCGTGAACATGAAAATTGACATACGGCTTGTAAATGTGTATATATATATTATGCATGTATTATATGTATATAATGAAGTATGAAAGAGCTGTAAACATTAGATAAAAGTTATTGTAATAACGTTTGATGAAAAATCATTTATATGATAGAAAACGTCAAAAATCATGTTAAGTGTACATATATTGAGCTTAGATATAATCATATAATATATGTAAGTAAACCAAACATATACCTTGGTAAATCCACACATATGAACTTGAATCTTTAATGCTTGATTGACGTGTGTTGAAATACCTGAAAAGAGAAACATAAACACAAAAACTAGGGAATATATTAGCGATAAATTATTTGACAAATCATTATCAAAACTATAGGGTCAACAGACACTACTTGTGATAGGCTTAGCTTAATCCGCTAACGTTCGGTTTGGATATGTAAAGTCATATCTCATAATTTTTTAATAAATTATGGATCTATGATTTTTTACTTTAAAATAATCATATAAATCTAATATTCAGTAAAATAAAAAAATAGCATGTAAAGAGAGGAGTAAGAAGAGAGATGGTCTAATCTGATGGCATGGTTAGATGATGTCATGACCAACGGAGGAAGAGAAAATGGAGAAAATAAAACAAATATGAAAAATAAAAATAAGAAATAAACATGAGAGTTCTAGTTTTTTTACCAAGTAGTTCTAGTCTAAGGGGGTGTTTGGTTCAATTTCTAGAAATTATAGGAAATGTTTTTCACCTAAAATATGATTTCCTTGTATTTCTTAAAAAAATTATAGGAAAAGTTTTGAGAAATCAAAAAGTATCAATTTTCTTATTTTTGTATTTTGCTTGTTTGGTTCAAAACAACAAAATAGCTCATAACTTTATAGAAAATAACAAGATTTAGTAGGTTTTTAATTAAATATGGTATGTGTCAGATTTCTAGTGATTTCCTCTCATTTTGAGAGGAAATTGCTTTTTGTAAAATTTGGTAGGTTTTGATATTTTACAGAAAATATTTCTGTAAATTTTTTGTTGAACCAAACACAATTTACAGAAATCTCTGAAAAATTTTTAATTACAAATTTGCCATTGTCAGATGTTTTGAGAAAAATTTTCTCAAAAAGTGTGCAACCAAACAGCCCCTAAAACTTGGGATAACTTCAGAGAATAGACCTCTCATTTTTATATAGAAAACTAAAAAAGATGGGAAACTTGAGATAATTTGAGAGACCAGAACACTCATTTTTATATAAAAACTTGAAAAAAGTAGGATATTTTTTTACCATTATCTCAATTCTAATTTTATTCTAAATCTGGTTGACTAATACTATAAAATTTTATCATAGTTCTAGTTCTAATTGATGTAAAGTATAAAATTTTATCCTATAAATTACCTAGTTCTACTTTTTAATTCTATTTGACTAACCCATCCTAAGGACAAATAATAGGAAAATACCCACTGCCATTAAAAGAGCAGTCCGATCTAATTAATGTCGACCATCAAGAAAAGAATTTGTTGACATGCATCGTCCGTTTTAAGATAAGATCCTCTTTATGCCACAACATTTTTTGTTAATAATTTTTTGATAGTTTATTTTCTACACATAGCGTTGAAGTTAATTCATTTGTCAGCAATTGTTAGGGATTCGAAATAATCAAATCAAATCCGTACCCTTCAGGATCTTGTGTTTGAGAGTTGAGCAAGAAAGAAATTCACCACAAATCAAAGATAAAAACTTATAGGAAAGTAAACAAGAAAGAACACACCAGATTTAACGAGGTTTGGTAATGTGCCTACGTCCTCGGGAGCCACACCACACAATTCTTTGATTACTTGAAGAAGATTACAATGCTTACAATTGGCCTCTCTCTCTAAGATTTCTAACCTCAAAGAGCCCTCAAAACCCTCTTTTTCGTGCTCTTTTTCTCTCTTGAACCCTAAAGGGACGTGTTTCTATTTATAACAAACCACAATCCCAAACAGATTAGAATTCTAAAACGAGTCTGCCACACCCTGGTATGGCGCAGACCACACCCATAGCAGACAGGGCAGCCCTGTCTCTGCCACACCCTGGTGTGGTGCAGACCACACCCATGGCAAATAGGGCTGATTCTGCCACACCCTGGTATGACGCAGACCACACTCATGGCAGACAGGGCAGATTCTGCCACATCCTGGTGTGGCGAAGACCACACCTATGACCTGTCTTGAATTTTCATACAATTATTGATTTTGATTCTAGGTTTGGGTCTCCACTCTCAAGACCAACAATCTCCCACTTGGAGATCAAACCACCATCAATGAGCTCTCCCGAACTCCGCCTTCTTCGCAAGCATCTTCTCCTACTTGAAAATTTCATTCTTCAATCATCAATATCCCGGCGATCTCGCAGATCCTCGTAGTGTGGCTCCGCCTTCGTCTTCTACTCGTGAAAGCTAACTGAAGTTGCGCACAACTCTAGTTTCTCAATGGTGACTGTCTTCGTCAACATGTCCGTCGGATTTTGACTCCCCAAAATCTTTATCAAATGCAACTTTCCGTCTTTAACTAGCGAGTGTATAAAATGATATTTGACGTTGATGTGCTTCATTCTGGCATGATATACTGGATTCTTAGCAAGATGTATAGCTCTGGCTATCACAATAAAGAACTCCTCTCTCTTGCTTCAGATCCAACTCTTCTAAGCACCCGTTCAACGCTCTGGCTATCACAATAAAGAACTCCTCTCTCTTGCTTCAGATCCAACTCTTCTAAGCACCCGTTCAACCAGATCATCTCCTTGCTTGCTTCCTCCTCTCTCTTGCTTCAGATCCAACTCTTCTAAGCACCCGTTCAACCAGATCATCTCCTTGCTTGCTTTAGTCACCACGACATACTCAGCCTCGATTATAGACAAAGTCACAATCTTCTACAGACGTGAGACCCAACTCACTGTTGTCGACACTAAGGTATAAACATACCCTGTGGTGCTTCGCCTCGTATCATGATCACCGGCGAAGTCCGCATCCACGTATCCCTGCAGCACCAACTCCTTCCTCCTGAAACATAATGACTTGTTCGTTGTCCCTCTCAAATACCGCATTATCCACTTCACGGCCTCCCAATGCTGCTTCCCTGGATTGCTTGCAAATCTGCTCACAACTCCCACTGCATGGGCGATGTCCGGTCTTGTGCAAACCATCGTGTACATGAGACTCCCAATGGCCGAAGAATATGACACCCTGCTCATATGCTCTCTATCTGCATTTGTCTTAGGCGATTGCTCCTCAGATAGCTCGAACTGACTTCCAAGGGGTGTGTTAACAACTTTAGCATTATGCATGTTGAACCTCTGAAGTACCTTCTCAATGTATTTAGCTTGGCTCAATCTTAATGTCCCTTCAGCTTCATCCCTACTGATTCGCATCCCTAGAATCTGCTTCGCTGCACCCAGATCCTTCATTGCAAACTCCTTTGCTAGCTATTTCTTCAAACTGTTTATCTCCTCTAAACATGGTCCTGCTACCAACATGTCATCAATATATAATAACAAAATAATGAAGCTGGACTCGAACCTTTTGAAAAAACAGCAATGATCCGAATTGCATCTTCTGTAGCCATTGTTCTGCATGAAGTTATCAAACTTCTTATACCACTATCTCGGAGCCTGTTTCAAACCATATAAGCTCATCTTGAGCTTGCACACCATCTCTTCATTTCCTTCTTCAATGAAGCCAACAGACTGCTTCATGTAGATTTTTTTCATCCAAGTTATCATGAAGAAAGGCAGTCTTCACATCTAACTGCTCAAGAAAGAGGTCTTCTGCAATTACCAAACTCAACACCACTCTGATGGTTGTGAGTTTCACAATAGGAAAAAATATCTCTGTGTAGTCCACTCCTTCCCGCTGTTGAAATCCCTTCACTACTAATCTGGCCTTGAATCTCTTTCTTCCATCACTCTCCTGCTTGATCCGGTAGACCCATTTGTTATGTAAGGCTTTCTTCTGTGCAGGTACCTGAGCTAACTTCCATGTCTCATTAGTGAGTAGAGAATACATCTCCTCCTGCATAGCATGCTCCCACTGCTGAGATTCACTCACTTGCATTACCTCTTTATAGCACTCCGACTTACCGCTATCTGTCAACAATAGGTAGTCAAGAGATGAAAGATATCTGGGATTTGGTTTGGGTACCCTGGATGACCTCCTAAGCTCCACGTCTTGGGTAGTTTCTTCTGCACCTGGAGCCTTCTCCATTCTCTGATCAGAACAAACATCATCACCCATCTAAAAGTTCCTCTAAATCCATGTACTCGGATCTACCTGTATCCATAGTGCTGCTCCCACTGCTTTGGTTATCATTAACATTTTCCCTATTCTTGTACATCACCTCCTCATTAAATATCACGTCCCTGCTTCTGATGATCTTCCTGTTCTTCTCATCCCAAAGACGATACCCGAACTCATCAATGTCGTATCCAATGAATGTGCACTTCTGTGACTTAGCTTCTAGCTTGTCTCTGACATGGTCACTGATATGAACATAAGCCACGCAACCAAATACCCGTAAGTGTGAGAGATTTATCTTCTTTCCACTCCAAACCTCCTCTGGAATTCCAAAATCCAATGGAACTGATAGCCCGTGATTAATAAGGTAAGCTGTCGTATGCACCGCATCCGCCCAAAATGTCTTAGGCAGACCTGCATGTAATCGCATGCTCCTGGCACGCTCTGTCAAGGTCCTGTTCATCCTCTCCGCAATGCCGTTCTGCTGCGGCGTCCCTGGAGTAGTCTTTTCTAAGCGAATACCATTCGTAGCACAGAACCTCTTGAACTCCTCCAGCTCGTATTCTCCACCATTATCTGATCTCAGACATTTTACCTTTAGATCTGTCTCGTTCTCTACCATGACCTTCCACTTCTTAAAGATTCCAAACACCTCTGACTTGTGCTTCATGAAGTAGATCCACGTCTTCCTCGAGTGATCATCGATGAAGGTGACATAATATCTCGAACCGCCAAAAGATGATACACTGGCTGGGCCACATACATCTGTATGAATTAACTCTAGCTTTTGAGCCTTAGGTGACCTTCCACCCTTCTGGAAACTAACTCTTTTCTGCTTTTCAAAGATGCAGTCTTCACAAACCCCGACTTCCACAGATTTGATCACGGTTAGCTTTCCCTGTGAATGTAAGATCTTCATCCCCTTCTCGCTCATGTGCCCTAGCTTGTTGTGCCACAAATCTGTACTCTCTTTGCCAGGTGCAATTGCGAGGGTGTCACTCGCATCTAAGGTGAGGTAGAGAGTTTCTAGTTTGTTGCCTCGAGCAACTATCATAATACCGTTAGAGATTCTCCATGAATCCCCTGTGAATGTAGAAACATAGCCTTCTGCTCCAAGTTGTCCCACCGAAACAAGATTCCTCTTCAGCTTCGGAACGTGTCTCACGTTCTTCAAGGTCCACTTAGAGCCCTTCATTTGAATCTACACTTCACCATTTCCAACAATATTACAAGGCTCGTTATTCCCTAAATACACTTTTCCAAAGTCCACCGCTACATAATTCTGAAATAGCTTCCTGTTAGCAGTAGCGTGGAAAGAGGCTCCTGAATTGATGACCCAAGAATCTGAATCATTGTCCATAGCAAGGATCAAGGCATCCTGCACGATATGAGCCTCCTGCTCACCCGCATCCTTCTTTGGACTTTTGCAGACTGAAGACATATGGCCCTCCTGACCGCAGTTCCAACATTTCCCTTTGATAGGCCTAACCTTCGAGTTTGGCCTCTTCTTCACTGATTTCGACCGATTCCTGTTCTGGTTTCCTTTCTTCTGGCTTCTGCCTCTCTGCTCGAAGTTTAGAGCTGAACCTGAACCTTCTGATTTGGACGATTTCCTTCTAACCTCCTCGGATAGAATCATGCTAACAACCTCACTCAGCTTTAACTTCTCCTTCCCTGCCGAATTGCTGATTGCTATCACACAACCTGCCCAACTATTCGGCAACTGCGATAGAATCAATAAGGCTTGCACTTCATCATCAAACGTGATGTCCACGGAGATAAGCTGATCAATAATCATGTTGAACTCGCTGAGGTGTATCGTGAAGGACCGTCCTTCTGCTATCTTGAGGTTGAAAAGAGTTTTGACAAGATGCACATTGTTTGTTGCCGACGGTTGCTCGTACATCTTCGCGAGCGCTTCCATAAGCCTCATCGTCGTCTTCTCCTTCAGAATATTGTGGGCTACTGATTTGGCGAGCGACAAACGGATTTGCCCTAGAGCCTTCTTATCCAGTATCTCTCAATCACCATCTGACTCCTCCTTCTTCTTTCCCTTTTCCTTGCCCATCAACGGGCGATACAAGTCCTTCTGGTACAGATAGTCCTCCATCTGCGACTTCCAGTAGGCAAAATCTGAACCGTCAAACTTCTCGATCTTTGATTTGATTTCCTCTGCCATGGCTCTTTTTCACACAAATTGTTGAACGAAGCTCTGATACCAGTTGTTGGGGATTCAAAATAATCAAATCAAATCCGTACCCTTCCGGATCTTGTGTTTGAGAGTTGAGCAAGAAAGAAATTCACCACAAATCAAAGATAAAAACTTATAGGAAAGTAAATAAGAAAGAACACACCAGATTTAACGAGGTTCGGCAACGTGCCTACGTCCTCGGGAGCCACACCACACAATTCTTTGATTACTTGAAGAAGATTACAATGCTTGCAATTGGCCTCTCTCTCTCTAAGATTTCTAACCTCAAAGAGCCCTCAAAACCCTCTTTTTTTCGTGCTCTTTTTCTCTCTTAAACCCTAAAGGGACGTATTTCTATTTATAACAAAACACAATCCCAAACAGATTAGAATTCTAAAACGAGTCTGCCACACCCTGGTGTGGCGCAGACCAAAAGTTGGTCTATCTTGAATTTTCATGCAATTGTTGATTTTGATTCTAGGTTTGGGTCTCCACTCTCAAGACCAACGGCAATATGGTACGAGTCGAATAAATTATACTAGTTGATTTTTTTTATTTTGATGAAACATTAGTTGGATGTTTAATGCTAGTCATCACAGGACATAACTAATAATGTTATATTTCATTATTTACTAATAATGTTATATTTAATTATTTGTAAATCTAAAGAAAAGTATATGAAATACCTTTCTAAAACATTGAGAATATTTTAATTTAATTTACTAAATCCTTCAAAATTAACTGGAAAATGGCTCTACTTTTTTCCTATTTGATAATTTAAAATTAATTAGAAGGAAAAGTTATAACTCAACATTTTAACTCTTTTCAGTTTCTTCAAATTTTAGAAAGTGTATAGAAAATGCATGAGAATAGGAAGATTAATTTTAATTCTCTTCTTAAAATTTTTATTTTCTAACTATAATTTTACTATTCATTTTTCATAGAAAGCAAACATGACATAAAAAAATGTAAATAACATATCAGTTACTATATCAACTTTCATTTTCAATTTCTACCAATCAAACGAACAAAAATTCTAAATAAAAACAATTAAAAAATATTTTCTGAACAACTTATTTTATTTCCATATGTTTTCCTTGGGGCTTCTTTGATTGTTTTCTATAAGTAAAAGGAAATATATTTCCATGCGTCTCTAGTGTTTCGTTCATTTCATAAAAAAATATTTCTAGTGTTTGTTTTGCCAAAAAAACATGGGATGTGATTTATTTTCATCACTAATTTCCTTAGTTTGGTCCAAATAGAAAATAAATAAAGTTATGAAAATTATTGGACCTTCATTGCTTTCTTCTATGTTTTTTTATTCGAACAAAGTTTTCGGAGAGGAAATCATGTTTGAGATGAGTTGGCACTGTTGTCAATAGAATTTTCTTATTTTACTTTACTTCTATTTGTTTTTGTTTTGAGTTTTTTGTGGGGGGTGGGAACCAAACATCAGAAATTGAAGGAAATGACAATAGTTTGGTGGTTTTTCAGATTTCTTTTTGGGGTTTTCTTTTTCTTTTTTAACCAACTAAGCAGGCCAAATATGATGGGGTCTGATGACTCTGATTGAATTCCCCAAAATCCTTGGGAGAAAATTAAACAACAGGAAGAAGATAATGATACTTAGCCACCATGATGCCAATAATATCGCCTAGTAGAATAAGCATGCCTCTGGAGATAAATCCGCAAACACCAATTAATTAGTAGATAGATCCAGCTGGACTGCCTATTAGGCTCTTTGAGACCCAGCTGGGTTGCCTATTCAGGCTCTTTGAGACGCAGCTGGATCTGTTCTCTGACACCAAAGTTTTTGACTAAATTATAGAAAGAGCAATGCGTTACACTGCCAAATTAACACCTAAAAAGAATTGATAGGAAAACATTTTATTGGGTTTTCTTTTACAGAGTTTTTTTTTAACTTTTCATCAAGCATTATTGGTGTGGACAGAAGTCGAATCGTGAATAGATTCGCGCACACTTCTACGCGCTAACCACTACATTTATATTTCTTTAAAATTTAAATGTCTTATACATGAATAGGTTTTCTTACATATAATACAGCGCGGTTAATTGCACAGAGACATCAGGTACTAGTACGTTTGTGATACTTATTTATCTCTTAATTTGATACTGGCGAAAGCTTGTAGCGGAACTGAATGTTGTAGCCACCCTCCACACTTACTCTTTTGGGGGTGTTTGGTTGCAAAGTTTTATAGAAAAGTTTTCTCAAAATGTCTAACAATGGTCATTCTGTAATTAAAAATTTTCTGTAGATTTTCGTAAATTGTGTTTGGTTCAAAAAAATTACAGAAATGTTTTCTGTAAAGTACAAACAAGTACCAAAATTTACAGAGATCAATTTTCTCTCAAAATGGACGAACATCACCCAGAAATCTGACAACACATTGATATTTTTTATAAAGTTGACACTTTTCTATAAATTTAGGGGGTGTTTGGTTCAATTTTTACAAATTATAGGAAATATTGCTATTTTCTATAAAGTTATGGGTCATTTTCTTGTTTTGAACCAAATAAGCAAAGTTAAAAAAAAATTTGTACTTTTTGACTTCTCAAAACTTTTCCCATAATTTTTTTTAAGAAATACAAGAAAATCATATTTTGGGTGGAAAACATTTCCTATAATTTGTAAAAATTGAACCAAACACCCACTTTGTTGAATGGTTCGTTATTTCCGGAGATGAAACACACAATAAGGAAGGGAGGAGCAAAGCGCAACAGTACAAGGGGTAGTTTATCTGCAACAAGTCATCTAGAACTTAAAACTGGAACTGAGATAATTTGTGGGATAAATTTTTAATGTGTTAGTCACATAGAACTAGGAAGTAGGATATTTTTTTATAGTGTTAGTCAAGTAGAACTTTTGTAGAACTAGAATTGTATAATTTTTTTGGTGCGTTAGTCAAGTAGAATTCTACTAGAATTAGAATTGGGATAATTGGTCATAATTATCCCACAAATTTTACTACCTATATATATAACCATAAGTTCTCCTCTCTCAAATTATCCCACGCATTGGAAAGAATACAATTGGGAAAAAAAAGTGAAACGCCATCTCCCTCCCTCTTGGTTAGTTTCTCCGCCTAGAAAATTTCTCTGCCATGAAGTCAATCATCCGTTCATTTTTCTGTCTTTACTTTGTTTTTGTGATGATTAGATCTTTTATTATTATCTTCAAGATGTATTACTTTATTGATAGCTTTTTGACGTTAAATTACTTTATTATTATTTGTTTGATCTAAGTTTTCTCTCCACAACAGTGGTTTAGGTTAAGAATATAGTGTTGGTGGGTTAGTGCTAAAGATATGCGGGCTATTTATGTTTTTTTATAAGTTAGAAAGCAACTTTGCGATCACATTAATGATTAGATGTTGAATGGTTAATGGTGATATCTATTATTATTAAATCGGCTCAGTAAATTGATTAGGATATTTATAGTTCACCTGTCGATCATCTGTTTAGCGGCCATGGATGATTCCTGTGTACATTTCATTTATTTGCTAATTTGGTTTCAACGATCATGATGAGATTAGTCCAAAGGGTTAATGGTTGAAAAATGCTTATTTTTCTTTCTTTATGATGTTATGAGATTTGAACTTCGACATTTATGATCCTCCACTAGAAGCTCCACGAAATGTTGCTGATGCAGACGATGACTCCAATAAAGAAGACGAGTTACAGACTCAACGAGCAGCTGTAGGAGCTTGGAGAAATTCTATGACGGATGTCATGTGGGATGATAGAAGCCATGTGGGATGATGGAAGTCGAGTCACTCTAGGGATTTAGATTTTTATTTATTTGTAAATTATTTTATTATTTGAGATGAATAGTGATGCTTTATTGTATTATATTTTATAGTTATTACTAGAATTTGCTTATCAATATTATATTATTTTTAATATATAATTATTAACAATAGTAATTTATACCCACCATTACCCCCACCAAATTATCCTACCAAATTATGCAACTTCATAATATTATCCATCATTATCCCACCAAATTATCCTATCAAATTATCCCACTTTAAGAATTACCCATCATTGTTCCACCAAATTATCCCAAGTGTCAAAATATTATCCCACTTTACCAATTATCCCAGTTC
Source organism: Asparagus officinalis (assembly GCF_001876935.1). Lineage (NCBI taxonomy): Eukaryota > Viridiplantae > Streptophyta > Magnoliopsida > Asparagales > Asparagaceae > Asparagus > Asparagus officinalis. The sequence continues at coordinate 20,236,200 of NC_033797.1, forward strand.
TACTTAAAAAGTTCTAGGTGACTAACCCCCCCTAAGGGATGATAAGTAGTACCATAAGATGATAATATCTATCAAATTTAAGGGTCCATCTGCTAACATCAAATTTAAGGGATGATAAGCAGTACCATGAGATGATCAATGATTCTCTACATTCTTTAATTGCACAAAATTTCAATAATTGGCTGTTGAATTATTAATTAATAGCATTGTCTCATTCAGTTTGGCCTATTATTTTAAAAAAAGTTATATGATTTATATAATGGATATTATTCGTGAGGTCCATTGTGTGAGAACTTGTGATTGGTGAATTGTTGATGTTTTCTACAACCAAGAACGTAGATGATCTCTATGGTAGGTGGATTCTACGTGCAGTTAACCCTACAATTAAATATTTTTCTTTTACCTGAGGTCCTAGAGCCTAACTATCTTAGTGTATACAAACTTTGAATGTTGAAACCCAATGGAAACCACAAAATTGAACGTCGGAACATACGCGAATTATTCTCAAACGCTCTGATTTGTGGCCATGCCTTCTTCTAAGGGAGACGCTACAGGCACACCCTTAGGCACACCATCAACCACACTCCCCCTCTTGCTATAGTGAAGCGGCCCCCCATGTGATTTTTCTTAAAAAAATCACATGTGGGGCCGCTGCACTGTAGCAAGAGGGAGAGTATGGTTGATGGTGTGCCTAAGGGGCTGTTTGGTTGTATGTTTTTACCATGTAAAAGGATGGAAAGTGTAAAAAAGTGGGTCTCAATGTCAGCTTTCATCACTTTCAATTGTTTGTTTGTAGTTGTGAAAATAGTGTAAAGTGATTTCATATGCTGATGTGGCTTGTAAAGTGATTTCATAAAAAAAAGACATGATTTTAGGAGAAAGCTGACATTAAAGTCAGGAAAAAATAATAATAAATAATTCTAACCAATATGATCATTTGAGTAGGGACCACTTTTTACACTTTCCAAACAAACAATTAAAGTTACATTTACAAACTAAACAAACAATTTATGATTCTAATGGATTCAAAAACAAACAAAGAAAAATATAAAAGTAAAATTGATGAGGTGGACAACAACTTTCCAAGTTGTGTCATAAATACACAACTTTACCAACAACAACCAAACAGCCCCTAAAGGTGTGTCTCTATCATTTTCCTTCTTCTAATTACTTCACATTAACGTACTGCCACCACTTTTAGTCCAACAAAGCATGAAATTAATTATCAAAATGCCTAGTCGTGATTCCCTACCTACAATAGAAAATTAGCACGACTATCTAGTGCACATATTCGAGTCAAAATATCCAGAGAAGAAGAATAATTAACCGAATTTCTAAAGATTAAGGGCATCTCTAATCTCGGGCATAAAGAATTATACCATGTGAAAGCTGTGACCATCGCCAATGCACTCGAGAGGTTGCGCAAAAGCAAAGCTGCAGGGAAAGACGTGGAGAATGTCCCTTTAGAGGGCTTGCCCTTTCCTTAGGGGCGCACATGACCCCCTCTGTGGGCCCCCACGTGACATCACCCATTGTGGGGGGCCTTAGCTAGACAATTATCATAATTTTCTATCATTTCTCTGAAAGAAGTAAATTTAATTTCTGAGGCATCAGCTTTAATTCACTCTCCTGTTCACATAAAGCTACACGCACGCTTGAGGGTAATCATGTGGTTTTCCTCCCTTTTTATAATTCCTCCTTTTATGTTTTTTGTAACGTGTTGCTTTTTTATTATTCCACTTACGACATCCAAAGGTCCAAATCCCCCTTTTCAAGTGGAAGGGCCTCCTTTGTATTGTCCATTTCACATTACGTAATGCTAATAGTGTTAATGATGTTTGAACTATTTACTTACTAGAAAACTTAAACCGTTTTCAAAAAAAAAAAAAAAAACAGTAGGAGCTTCGTAATTGAAATTCACGAAAAAGCATTCCACACGCTCAAGATGTTAGTACTACTACTACATGTAACCTTTTGAAAAAAAATATTAATTGCCAAGCTAAGTTACATGCTACTACTTTTAGATTGATCTAACGTGAACTTGATCCTTACGATCTAGCTTTTGTTCCCCAAGATTAATGCGTAACTAGCTTATTAGTTTATTTAGATGTGTACAAAGAAGGATAATTATAACTATACTATAATCTCTAGACTACTCCTATATTACTAAACACAAAAGTGTTGATTACGATTAAAATTCACGAGTCATCATAGATCCTACGTACGATCGTTGGGGTAGTTAATATACGTGACGTAGCCTTGTTGTCCCTAATTCTACAAGAAGGGTGAGTAGATAATTAGAATTTTTTGTTTTTGTTTTTGTTTCTTTTTTATTTTGAATTTCAATTTCGCTAATATCATAGATTTTTTTTTCCAATATCAATTGTTCTATATGCAATGAAAAATGACAAATATCATGTCCAAGTGCACGAGAATCTTTCTTTGTAAATTGTTAGTACGAGTCTTTTGTATTATTTAACTGGCAAAGGCATTTATATATCATTTTTTTAACCAGTGCCCCAGGGGCACCGGCTTAGCATTAATTAACCAATAACTACCTTAAATAGCTGTGAATGTCAAGAAAAACGTATGTACAAAAGGCTGGGATAACAATTTGTTAGACCCTAGAGGGGTGGTTAGGACCTTATGCTAATCTAATCCGATTATATGTCAATAAAAACTAATTAACAAGTTATCCTAGCAAGTATGAAATACCACAAGATATATGAGCTAGGATAAGCAATATAAACAATGAGATATATCCTATATGATGAAATATATATGCAAGGATATATAAACTAACATAAGGGTAACAATATGAACTAGATAGTGGATCATAAAAATGATGAGCAATGCACAATTTTTTGATAAGATAAATACAAAAACAATTACGCCAAAGACAAACTCAAACAAGCAATATGATCACGGAGTTCGGACCTTCCGTCTTACGTCTCCGCTCCCCACTCCCGGAGAGAAATCCACTAACACAACCTGGTTTGGAAGTCGGAACTTCTACACACTCGGTTTACAAGTTCACCAAAAACTCTCACACAACAAATACTATGCAATCACACTCTACACCCACACAAGTGTTGGACCTAGTCGTGTCCCCCTCAAGTGCTCGGTTACAACCTCTCCCTAGGTTCGTCAACCGACGCCACTCCTCTTGGAACGATCCCCGACTCTCATCACACACTCCTCACTCGGTGTACAAGTGTATTACAAAGTGAATCTCACAATTAGGCTCAATACAATAATTGTTTGTTCTCTACTATGGATGAGAACACAATGAAAGCTCACACTCAATGTTACAACTCTCACCAACCCAACTATATTATGAATGCAAATACAATAAGCTCAAGTGAGTGTGTGTAATAATGAGATAAAATCAAATCTAAACTCAATATAAAACTAGCTTTAATAGAAATAATAATCAACAAATAATTATAAATAAAAGCTAGAGTAGAGTTTAGAAAACTTCTCAATAGAAGACAAGATGGAGAGATGGAGATTGAAGCCCAAACAAGAAGATAATCTCCTCCACTTGTGAAAACCAAAACAGTTTTAAACCAAACCCTTAAACAAGCTTAAAACAAGCTTAAATTCTTGTTAAAATCTTTTAAACCATTCTCTTGCTTACTTATAAAATCTGAGGTAATGGGGTATATATATGAAACCCCAAAGGAGAGAGAAAGCCAAGAAAAAAACCAAGAAAAAAACCTCTGCAACGGCTCTAAAAATAGCCGTTGGGATTGATCTGACACCGCGGCGGTCGACCGAAAATATTTGCGGTCAACCGCGATTCAGATCCCAAACTCAGAAAACAGACAGACTTATTCGGTCGACCGGTGCGGTCGATCGATGCGAGATCTCGGTCGACCGCACCGGTC
>NC_033797.1:20240285-20277117 GCF_001876935.1 Asparagus officinalis
GAGTATGTATATGAAAATATATTTGTTTCATATCTAAGTAGTTAAACCAAATCACAATAGTAAATATGAAATATGTGATTTCATATTATAAACATGAGAACCCAAAACCATGCATGTATATATATACATAGAAAACAAAACTTGTGTGTGTGTGTGTGTGTGTGTGTGTGTGTGTGTGTGTGTATATACGAAGAAACCAATAAATGTGTGTGTATAGATATTGAGCTTAACGTACTTAACACACATAATATAAAACCTATACTAAGTTACCCAAGCTTGATCTTGATCTTCAATAGCTTGACTTGATAATCTTGCAGATGAAGCTTGAACTTGATCTTTAACTTTGAATTGCAAGGCTTCACTCCATAACTCCGCTAACCTCCATTGGATATGATCATGAAAGCTTGATTTCATCCATCCTCCAACAACGTTGTTTGTCTATAATAAATAAGAAAACACAAGAGTTTTGCTACAGGGACCCAAAATATGGGACCAATAAAAGGGACAAGTGAGGTGTCCCCCTCCTATTGGATAATGAGTTGGCCATCATTAATGATGGCCAACTCATTATCCAATAGCAGGGGGACACCTCACTTGTCCCCCCTATTGGTCCCATATTTTGGGTCCTTAAAGAGTTTTTCTTCTCATATACAAGTAATAATTTATTAGACACTTCTTAATTTGGTATTGTAGGCGTATAAAACTGCCTATAGGTCCCTTAACACAGCTCGACAACGCCGATTCGACGAACCGACCATCGGGCGACGTATGCGGACACGATTGTTAGTCCACAACGCCGAAGCCAAGCGATACGCGATGAAGCGGATTAACGAGGCTACGAAGCTAATGAACCGCACGCAAACAACGGAATCAATCCACTCGCGTGCGGAATCAAGCTAACGGGTCGAAGAGTCAACGAGTCATCCAACCAAGGGCGGACTCGGACGAATCACGATCGAATCAAGATCAGTTTCGGACTCGAACTCAGAAGTAGATTTACTGCCAAATCAGGAATCGGATTTACTGCCAAATCAGGTCAACGAATCAGAGTCTAAATCAACCACACAACCGAATCACGACGGAACCGAAAAAACGGATACAACGACAAAACAACGGAAAACCACGCCTAAGGGGGGGCTCGGCCGAAACCGAGCCACCTCTAGGTGGCTCGGCCAAGGCCGAGCCACCCTGAGGTGGCTCGGTGTGCCGGCCCAGTTATGTGCGCGGGCACAGTTCAGAGTGCCTATAAATAGGGGGCTTGGTTCATTTGTTCAAAGGTTGGAACTTTGAGAGCCGAAACTCTGCCGAATTGAGAATTGATCTTGGAGTTTTGAAGACTTGAAGACTTGAGCATTCAGATATGGTTCTCGGCGAGCATCCACGTCACAAAAGGCAGGAGTTCGAGAGAGAGAAAGATCAGATCTGAGATCTACACGAGATCATACTCCGGATCAAAGCTTGGCCTTTGATCCCGAGAACTAAGGGCGATTATTTCCTTGGTGAATTAATCCCCCCCCGGCTATTATTTCCTTTGCGAAATAATAACCGTCAAATCGTGTAGATCCGACCGGATCTAGATCGCGCGGTGGTCCACGGATTAACCCCGGCGTTGGCAAAGAACTCACACAAGCGAGCGACCGCAAAACAGGAGCTCGTGATTCGTTCGGAAGGAAAGTTGTAATCTTTTTCTTTTTCTTTGATTTCGTTGTAACCGGATCTAAAAAAGACCGGATCTTTTGTAATCAAAAAGCAATTACTTGAGATAATAATGAATTCAATGAAGGCAATTTTCACAGCGAACAATCTGGCGATTTCCTATAGTTTCCTCTACTTTGCACTGAATGTAACCTATAGTTTCCTCTACTTTGCACTTAATTATATACTTTTACTTATTTTTGACAGCTGCACTTATGTACCATCAAAATTTTAAAACTCGTACTTATATACATTTACTTGTATTAGTAGTACTTATATATCCTAATGTTTTAAAAAAGTGCAATGAAATACCATAATATTTTTAATTTTTAAAATTTGTACTTGAATACTCTTAATTATGCAAATTTAGGGTATTTAAGTGAAAATTTTAAAATTTTAAAGTATTTGATTATTAGTTTTAAATATTTACGTGCAAGCTTTAAGAGCTTTAAGCTAAAACTGTTGCCAAGTAAGGGTGTGAAGGTGCAACACAGGAGAAAATATAAGGGTATTTAAGTGCAAGCCATTACGTAATTTTTTTTTTTTACTTCTATAGTGATAGGTATAATGAGGTAAAATAGCCAATAGAGTTAAATCAATGGATGACGATTGAAATTTGAAAGCTAAATAAAGTGCTACATTGTATTCTTCTTGACTCGGACAAGGTATGCACTAAATATTTAATTTTCCTTTAACTTGTTTGTATAAAATGAGCAGTTGCTTAATGTATTTTGTTTGTTTTCTTTCTTGTTTATTTTCTTTTCAACACAAAAATGCAGAACGTGATTAGTCACTGCTTTTAATTAGGAAATATTATCTTTTTTCTTTCATTCTTTTATTTAAGAAAAAAAAATTATATATTTATATATATATATATATATATAATATTATATAATATATATAAGTATATATATATATATATATATTATATATAAATATATAATTTTTTTTTTTTGTTTTTTTTTTTTTTTAATTCACGTGTGATGAGCAAGCGGCGCCAACAAGCTGCGCGCCGCTAATCCTTTCTGTATTGCAAAACCCAGCGCTACGCAAACACATTACAAATTTCTTTCATTCTTTCTTCTTCCGTTTTTTTTTTTTTTTTTTTTTGGGGGGGGCGGGGGGGGGACGAATCGGGAAATAATTATCAAGTTCTATTTTTATTTATATTTTTAAAGAAAATTTTCTTTGGTTCAAATAGCTTACAGGTTATGTTTGGTATTTGAAAGGTTATTAATAGCATTAATTAGGAGAGACGTCGTACAATTAGCAACATAATTAATTACACCAATTTCAATATAATTAATGATCTTTGACGAATGCCCCCCGGGGCATTCGTTAAAAGGACCCAAAAAGTAAAAATTATTGGATTTTTAAATTTGGGTAAGAACTTAATTGGATATCTACACGGGATTATCCATTTTCTATAATAAGCTATGGAGCATTTAATATACAATTTTAATCCGATCAGACATTACCAAAATTAGCTAGACACCACTAGCAAACTATCAGATTGCCACTTATCTTCCAAGATACTGCGCTTCCTTATGCTCAAGGCACCAAGTTGCTAAATATTCAATGAAAGTTTCTGGACCACCAAAAATTTGAATGAACAAATATTCCATAAATTTAGTACACAAACTATGTAAAATATTTGTACAACAGCAGCTTACAGTATTAATTATGTCCAGAGCAGGCTTAGTTATAGTTAATACCTGACATTAGCCACGAAATGACAAATGTGATCCAAACAATCAAACAACAAACCCAACAGAAAATTAATAAAAAATGATTATAGAATATAACATAGGTCCTCAAATTTATAGCCTATTGCAAAGTAAAAGTATCTTGTTGAGCGTAGTCAAGTTCTTAGGATAATTTTGTTGGGAAATACTCGGTGCTACGCTAAACCCCTAAAACAGTAAAAATACAGTATAGAGAAAAATACACCAAGATTTACGAGGTTCGTCAAACTTGCCTATGTCCTCGTGAGCCGCACAATTAATTTTTTATTAATCAAAGAAATTACCATGCAAGAACAGATCTCAAACTTGAGATCTCTCAATAAATGAAAGTTTGTTATTGTAGCCACAGTAATAACCCTCTTTAATTTCTTTCTTAAATCCCCCCTCAAAACTTAGGGCTGAGCGTTGGGAAAAAGGAGAAGAGAAATCGCCGCTGTCGCTAAGAAGAAGAAATCGTCGCCGCCAAGAAAAAATCACGAGATAGAAGGAGAAGGGAAGCACACGAGATCTCTGGCTTGGGTTCCTTTTATAGGTGAACACTAGCGCCAGCCATGCGCGCGCTCGAGCTCGCCTGCGGGCCCCCAACCTCACCTGCAAGGAGTCTCAACCTCGCCTGCAGCAAGTCGCCTTAAGCTCGGGTACGTTGCCTGCGTTCAAGCTCGCCTGGACTTCGCCTGAAGCTCGACCTCGCCTGAAGCTCGACTGTGGATCTCCTCGAGCTCACCTGCAATGTTCGACGACCTCGTCTAAGAGATTTGGGCTACACCCAAATCCAACAACCTCCCACTTGGAGGCCAAACCGTCGTCAGCAGGTTATCTCAACAAGCACTTACTCCTGTGTGGCTCCGCTCTCATCACCTATGCATAAAGGCCAACTAAAGTTGCGCACAACTCCAGTTTCTGAATGGTCACCATCTTTGTTAACATATATGTTGGATTCTTACTTCCTAGAATCTTCTCCAGTTTTAACACGTCATCTTCCAACATGGATCTGATGAAGTGGTACCGAAGCCTAATGTGCTTCGTTCTAGAATGAAATATGGAATTTTTCGCCAAGTATATCGCACTCTGACTATCACTTTACAAAACATTCTTCTCCTGTTTGAATTTCAGCTCTGTTAACAAACCCTGAAGCCATATCGTCTCTTTACTGGCCTTAGTCACTGCTACATACTCAGCTTCTATAGTGGATAGGGTAATGATCTTCTGTATCTGTAACATCCAACTAACAGCTATAATTCTGACAGTCAATATATAGCCGATGGTGCTTCTTCGGTGATCGACTTCACCCCCAAAAGTCTGCATCTACGTACCATTGTACTTTCACCTCTCGCTTACCAAAGTGCAAATACTTTTGTGTGGTGCCTCGTAGATACCTCAGAATCCACTTGACCACTTCCCAATGAGATTTTCCTAGATTTGACATAAACCGGCTGACCACTCCCACTATATGGCCAATGTCTGATCTCGTACAGACCATTGAGTACATCAAGCTTCCAATGGCTAAGGCGTAAGAGATCTTAGCCATACTCTATTTCTCTTCTTTCGACAGAGGAGACTGATCCTTTGACAAGCGAAAATGACTAGCCAAGGGTGTGTTAATTGGCTTGGCGTCGTCCATATTGAATCTCTGCAAAACATGGTTGATGTACTCTATCTGAGATAACCGCAAAAGACCTCTCTTCTTATCTCTCTGATTTACATTCTAATGATCTTCTTTGCTGGACCCAAGTCCTTCATGTCAAACTCCTTTGACAGCTGTTGCTTCAAACTCCTGATATCATCCATATCTGCACCTACAATCAACATATCATTAACATACAGTAGTAAGATGATATAACTGGATTGATATCTTTTAATGTAGCAATAATGGTTGGTGTTGTACTTCTGGAAACCTTTCTTGTGCATGAAGCCGTCAAACTTCCTGTACCACTGCCTTGGGGCTTGTTTCAGGCCATACAAGCTCTTCTTGAGTTTGCACACCAGGTTCTTCTTTTTTTTTGAAAAACCTTCTGGCTAGTGCATGTATATCTCCTCTTCTAGATCTCCATGAAGAAACATCGTGTTCACGTCTAACTGCTCGAGATAAAGATCTTCAATAGCTACAATAGTATTGAGCTTCATCACGGGAGCAAAAATATCAGTATAGTCAATTCCTTCCATCTGCTGGAATCCTTTGATAACTAGCCGAGATTTATATCTTCTAGAGCCATCATGCTCCTCTTTTATCCGGTACACTTATTTCTTATGGAGTGCCTTCTTTACCCGTGGGCAACTCAGCTAGTTCCCATGTCTGGTTTGAGATGAGCGACTTCATCTTTTCTTTTATGGCAAGCTTCCACTTACTCTCATCTCCCCTCTGACAAGATTCATCATAGCTTTCAGGCTCCCCTCCATCTGTCAGCAACAGATAGTTTATATATCTTCTATTAGGCACAGAAGGCCGAGAAGATCTTCTCAATATCGGAGCTGGTGCGTCGGGCTCCTGCGCACTGTTCTATCCAACATGCTCTTTTGGTTGAGGACATGCTGCATTTGGTTCTTTCGAGAGGTCACCTGGGACATCATCTGTATCTATAAATGTTGACTCGCTCTCCTCTGAGTCAAATGCATCTGTCTTGTGCATATCCTTGTACATCACCTTCTCGTTGAATATCACATCTCTACCACAGTTCACTTTTTTGTTTTTGTTGTCCTAAATGTGATAGCTGAACTCATCTTCATCGTAGCCGATGAAAATACATTTCTTGGACTTAGGATCAAGTTTATTCCTGCCTTGATCACTAATATGCACATAAGCTACACAACAAAAAACTTTGAGATGTGAGAGTTTTACCTCTTTTCTGCACCATACCTCCTTTGGTATTATGTGCTCCAATAGAACCGATGGACCTCGGTTGATCAAGTAAGCTGCAGTATTGACTGCTTCTGCCTAGAACTGCTTTGGTAGACCTGACTGTATCTGAATGCTTATGGCTCTCTCTGTTAATGTTTTGTTCATCCGCTCAGCTACACTATTGTGTTGAGGCATGCCAGGCACGGTTCTCTTCATTCTGATCCTATGCTCATAGCAGAACTTTTTGAACCCGGTGTCTTCATACTCACCGTCATTGTCTGTCCTGAGCTTTTTTATCCTCAGACCGGCCTCATTCTTAACCATAACTTTCCACCTCCTGAAAGCCTCAAATACTTCTGACTTATGCTTCAGAAAGTAAACCCACACTTTCCGAGAGTGACCATCGATATAAGTCAAGAAGTAGTGTTTCCCACCAATGGACGCGGTGGTGGTTGGTATCCAAACATCTAAGAGAATGAGCTCAAGCTTGTTCTTCTTCGGGGTTCTTCCACTTGTCTGAAAACTAACACTCTTTTGCTTTCCAATTATGCATTCTTCACACATGTCTAATTCAACTAATTCTAGACCTGGAAGTTTTCCCTTTGTATGCATGATCTTTATCCCCTTCTCACTCATATGACCGAGTCTCTGGTGTCATAACTTTTAAGTCTCATTGCCTGCTGCAACTGATATTAAATGATACGAGTCACCGTGCGAGCACCCTTTGGTCGCGGAATTACCAAAAGGTGGGTTGAGAAGAGAATGACCAAAACACAAGAACAACTCAGTATAAGGCGAAGGAAAATACCTTCTCTAGATTATGAAGAACAAAAGATTACAATCTCTCCCTCACAATCTCACTAGAATCGAGAACAACCTCTCAATCCTCTCTAAACCCTAATACAATTATTAGAATTTCTCTTCCTCTAAGGTCTGTTGTCTAGAACCCTAAAACAATCCTATTTATATATGTGCAAACGTGGATGGCAATCTTGTAAATAAACAAGCTCAAAAGAATCAGGAATCCCTGTCAAAACAGAATCCAAAACGAAACAGGAAACCCAGAAATCGCGATCCGGTCGACCGCCAAACTTGGTCCGGTCGACCGGCCAGAGAGTTTTCTCAAACCCTGCAGCGTGCAGGTTTTCCGGTCGACCGGCATGTGTGCTGCGGTCAACCGGCCAGAGATCTGCCAGTTTACCCTGTTCTTTTACGTTTCGCTCCTGTTGACTTCTCCTATTCCCAAGATATGTGAATCTCCTATCCTCAAGCTCCCATGAGGATCACTAAGCTCCTGAAGAGAAGATACACCCGTATCATGGGTCCCCCCCTTTAGGAACTTAAAGTCTCGTTCAAGTTAGAACTGAAACTGAGGGAACTCGCGAGCCCCTCCTCCTTCTCTGAACCACCTGGCCTTGCTAGGAAGTTGATCTCGACGTCCGATCGGAAACAACTCATTCACCCCACGTCTCGTCGTAGTCATCTTTTGCTCCAAGTTGCAATCCTACATCGATGGCTTTTCTGGAAGTCTAATGCACAGCGAGACAAACTTCTTGCTTGCATTCACTAATCTCTTCACTCGTGTCACCGTCCCCAAGCTTGTCTCCTTCGGAAGAGATGCTGAACGAAATATGAAATTTACACCATCCTTAGTGAAGGTGTACTTCTGAACCCGCCTCTCGTAGATCGCATATCTATCCTATAAGTACGGATTACCCAGTATAATCTGACAAACATCCAATGGAACGACGTCGCACGTGACCTCATCAATATATGACTCGTGGAGCGCAAATCTGACAGTGCACTGATCAACTACACTTAGCTTCTCCTCCTTCTGAATCCACCCCAATGGATAGGGCTTCTGATGCTTGACCGTCTTCAGACCCAGCTTCTGAACCAAGGCTTCGGATATCAAATTCTTCTCGCTATCCGGATCGACTATGGCATCAACCAAACTGGTCTTCACTTGCAACTTAAGAACAAAGAGCTGCTCTCTCGGGTCGTCGTCCTCTTTCGTGCCCTGTTTCCCCGTCATAAGATTGAGACTGCTATTAGGCTCTGTTATCCCCGGGACTTCTTTCGGAACTTGAGCTATCATGTATGCCTTTTTCTCCTCCTTCTTCTTTAACCCTCTTGGTTTGAGATGAGGATACTTCTCCCAGCACCGATCAACTTCGTGTCCTGTCTTCTCGCAGTGACTACAAATCAGCCCTGCTTTCCCTGGATCACCCTTCTTCTTCTCCTCCTTAAACTGAGAACCACTAGACTCGCCTCCAACTTGCTTTGCATCCCCCCTTGCTTCGTTGCTCTTCTTTTGCTTGCCCTCAATGGCAATGGCCTTCACGCTCGTATCTGCAATAGTCTCGACCGTGAATAACCTCATCTCCTTTCGGATGTAATCGCTCAATCTTGCCATATACTTCATGAACACGGAATATTCCTCTGTCGCAACATTAAGAACCATTGCCTGCTGCTGGAACTCCGTAGTGTATTCTTGAACGGTTTGATTGACCCTTTGGCGCAAGCCATACCACTTGTACCAACGCTCCTCAAGGAATCCCACCGGATAGAACTGTTTCCTAAGTAGCTCATTGAACTTGTTTCACGACACTGCCTTCTTCTCCTGCTTGCAATAGGATTTCCACCACGTCAACGTATGTCCTGAAAGCTTCAAAGTCGCGAACACAATCTTCTTTTTTGACGAATAACCATAAAGAGGAAAATACGTCTCCATCCGCTCGATCCAGTCATCAAGCCTCTCGACGTCAACACTCCATCATAAATAGGAATCTCCACTCTGAAATCAATCTTCAGATTCTGGTAAGAATTCTTACCCCCTTGATGCGGTGCAGCCTTGACGGTCTCGTCCTCCTCGTCGGAGCTTGAAAGCTCGCTCTCTCCACCGGACTCTATAGGTTTCTTCTTAGACCTAGAAGAAGATTCCCCTTTTCGTTCCCTCCTTAGATGAGACCGACGAGTTTTGTGAGCGTCGACCCTATCGTCTCGATCTGCTTCTCTAATGCATCAATTCTCGCTGAATTATCTCCTTCAGCCATCTACTCCTTCCTTAAATCCTGGACTCCTTCCAATGAAATAAGGATCTCGCCAAGCTTCTTGTATGAGGAACGAGTAAGGACCATACACAGGATGCCCCTTCACCGGATCTAGTGCTCTGATACCAACTTGATACGAGTCGCCGTGCGAGCACCCTTTGGTCGCGGAATTACCAAAAGGTGGGTTGAGAAGAGGATGACCAAACACAAGAACAATTCAGTATAAAGGCGAAGGAAAATACCTTCTCTAGATTATGAAGAACAAAGATTACAATCTCTCCCTCACAATCTCACTAGAATCGAGAACAACCTCTCAACTCTCTCTCTAAACCCTAATACAATTATTAGAATTTCTCTTCCCTTAGGTCTGATTGTTTAGAACCCTAAAACAATCCTATTTATAGATGTGCAAACGTGGATGGCAAACTTGTAAATAAACAAGCCCAAAAGAATCAGGAATCCCTGTCAAAACAGAATCCAAAACGAAACAGGAAACCCAGAAATCGCGATCCGGTCGCGACCGCCAGACTTGGTCCGGTCGACCGGCCAGAGAGTTTTCTCAAACCCTGCAGCGTGCAGGTTTTTCGGTCGACCGACATGTGTGTTACGGTCGACCGGTCAGAGATCTGCTAGTTTACCCTGTTCTTTTACGTTTCACTCCTGTTGACTTCTTTCGCCGTCTTCTCTGGCTCCATCCATGCTCCTATTCCCAAGATATGAGAATCTTCTATCCTCAAGCTCCCATGAGGATCACTAAGCTCCTGAAGAGAAGATACACCCGTATCATTAAATAACATGCACCTGCTGTCATATATAGGGTACCAATCTTTTTGCCTCGGACAATCATCATTGCTCCTTTTAAGATCTTCCAATTATCTCCATGAAAGGTCGTAGTGTATCCTTTCGTCAGCCAACTGGCTTATGGATATTAAGTTCTTTCTCAGATCGAGAATATACCTGACATCCTTCAGCTCTCATATTGATCCGTTCAACTTAATTTTTACTACACCTTTGCCCACAATAGCACACGGTTGATCATCACTAAGGTATACATATTCAAGATTTTTTGGAACATACTTCTTAAAGAATTCTTTCTGAGAAGTAGCGTGGAACGACGCTCCTGAATCTAACACCCAAGATTCCTCCTTGCTCTCCAAAGAGCATATCAATACGTAGTCTCCTCCTGAGGTGGAAGTGACATGCACCTCTTCCTTCGCCTCCTTCTCCTTCTGTGCACTCTTGCATTGATTCTTATAGTGCCCGGTCTTTTCACAATTCCAACACTCGATAGCCTTCGAGCTGTAGCTTGAATTCTTTGACTTGGACCTCCTGTCCTTTGATCTACCTCAGTAGTTTGATTTGCCTTGTCCATTCTCTCTGGTTAAATTTCTACTTCTTGACTCTGTATGTAATACTGAAGAGGTCGTAGCTTTACCCGACTCTCTCCGTCGGATCTTCTCACTGAGAACCAGATCACGAATATCGTTAAACTTTAACTTGTTGCTTCCCGACGAGCTACTCATAGCTGTGGTTGTAGCGTTCTAGCTTTCTAGTAAGGAAGACAAAAGGATCAACGCTCGAACTTTCTTATCAAACTCAATTTTAACTGAACTCAATTGGGTTGTGATCGTGTTGAGTTCATTGAGGTGTTGTGCTACTGACGTGGCTGCCACTATTCTCAGATTGCATAACTACCTCATCAAATGAACTTTGTTCATGGTTAATAGCTTCTCATACATAATTGAGAGTGTTGTCATAAGACCTGTCGTGGTCTTCTCCTTCTGTAGGTTGTTTAAAAATTATTATAGATAGTTGATCTCCATCAAATAACAATGATGGAAGTTATAATCTGATGACTTCCGTATCAATAACTCGACAATGAAAGTTACAATCAAATGATTTTTATATCAACAAGTAAAGACTACAATTAGAAAATTTTCACGTAGATCAAAAGTGTTACAATTCGATGACCTTCACAGCAATCGATGAAAGCTCTGATTCAGTAGTCTTCACAATTAACAGCGAGAGTTATAATCTAACGGCTCTCATATTTCAAGGAACTAATGCAAATATTACAAAACAATAAGCTTTGTAACGCTCTGACGAAAGAGATTACAATTCAACGATCTCTTCAGTCCAATATGAAGAGCTCATCTCTGTATTCTAGAAATGAAAACACAAGTGACCTCATTCTAGAGTCAAAAAATGCAAACGCGGCTTCAATCCAGCTGCAAACGCAGCTCCTAAAATACTACCAACGCAGCTTTCATCCACTGCCAAACGTAGCTCCTAAATATTGCCAACACAGCTTCCATCCGCTATCAAATGCAACTCTTAAATACTGCCAACACAGTTTCTAACTGTTGCCAACACAGTTTCCATCTGCTGCCCAACGCAGATTCTAAAAGCTGCTAACGCAGCTTGCAAACATTGCGTTCAAACACAGATTTCATTTTAGAACGTAGTCTCTGCGTTTGACTCATTCAAAAGAGCTGAACAATTTCAAAACAGTTTCCCCCCATGATTTGAGGGATTTTCGCCCACTTAGAAACGGATTAAGGGGATGGTTACACCCCTTAATCCCCCTATAAATCTTAACAAACTCAACAGAGTTGGGGGCTGGATCTTTCTAGGATCTTGGAATATCATCGAATCTTTTTGGGGATTTGGACCTTGATCTTTTTTGAAGAGAAAAAGGAGTTCGACATTTGGATATCTTGGAACATCCTTCAGCTTTGGTATTTGGCTTATTAACCGAATTTTGGTTCAATTCAACTCTTCCACATAGTTTAAACTCGCACGGAGTTATTAAACCCGTTAAGAGTTCTGCTTAACTTACCACGCAAGTTTCATCGACTTTAATCTAACAAGGTGAAACGTCGGATCATCAACGAGAAGCAAACTTGACACTAATATCGAGGGAGAAATCTCATCGCTACCGTGAAGAACCCAGGTTAAACAACGGGAATGGTCTCCGTCAATCCCTTCTCTCTTTTATAAATCGAGAATCCGATACAAGAAGATCATAATTTCTTTTTTCTAAGTCTGTTAGAAAGAAGTTGTATCGAGAGAATTATAATTCATTCTTTTTCTAAGTCTGTTAGAGAGAATAATAGAAATTCAATTCTCCATTTTCTTCTTTAATTTTCCCACAAACACCTTCGCAATATTGAACGCAACATTATGAGTTAACGTTAATCTGATAACTCTGAGGGCTTGTCTGTCTAGAAGGTTCCATTCATTTTCCTTTATAGAATCGGGCATCTTCCCCGAGAGGGGTTGATACAGATTTTTTTAATACAGATAATCCTCTATCTGTATTTTCTAGAATCTGAAATCTGTTCCATCAAACTTTTCTAATCTCACTTTTCTTTCATCTGCGGCCATCGTTCTCACTTGAATCCGACTTCCTCTAGATTATTTTAAGCTCTGATACCAGTTGTTGGGGAATACCCGGGGCTACGTTAAACCCCTAAAACAACAAAAATACAATATAGAGAAAAGTACACTAAGATTTACAAGGTTTGGCAAATTTACCTACGTCATCGGGAGCCACACAATTAATTTTTTATTAATCAAAGAAATTACAATGCAAGAGCAGATCTCAAACTTAAGATTTCTCAATAAATAAAAGTTCGTTACTATAGCTATAGTAATAACCCTCTTTAATTTCTTTCTTAAATCCCCCCTTGAAACTTAGTGTTGAGCGCTAGGAAAAAGAAGAAGAGAAATCGCCACTGTAGCTAAGAATAAGAAATCGCCTTCGCCAAGAAAAAATCGTGAGAGAGAAGGAGAAGAGAAGCACACGAGATCTCAGGCTTGGTGTTCCTTTTATCGGTGAACCCTAGCGCCAAGCTGGTGACAGGCTGTTGTAGGCAATAAAAATTGCCTTTAAATCCTTATCAGAGAAGTTCAGAACAAAACTGCTAAAACCTCACCCGAAATAGCAAGAGAGGGGAAAACGCAGATATCTCCCAAACCGTAAGGAATTTGGCGAAACGGAGGAAGCGAACCAAAGCCTTTGGCTAGGTTCGGATGACTCCATCTCGTCGAGATAGACGATTTTCATATATAACTCGTCCAATTCCGACTTACGGTTTGAAAGTTACGGCTTATTCTTCAATCCATGCTCAGGAGCTCGCCTGCAGCTCGAATCGCCTGCAGTCCCAAATCCGCCTGCAGACCCAAGTCTGCCTGCTCGCCTGCAGCTCGAAATTCGCCTGCAGTCCCAAATCCGCCTGCAGACCCAAGTCTGCCTGCTGTTCCGAGTTTGCCTGCAGACCCAGCTCGCCCCGCAGACCCAAGCTACAGACTCGTCAGCTCGCTGTCAACTGCCCACTTGGAGTATGGGAACAGTTACATCAGTGGTCAAATCCCACAAATCAAGGGAGATGGGACAGTACTCCAAGACCGTCAAGTGGCCGCTCACAGTACGAATGACTGGGCAGGTGTCAAGTCGACCTGAACATTCATAAATACACGTCAAGTGGCCGCTCACAGTACGAATGACTGGGCAGGTGTCAAGTCGACCTGAACATTCATAAATACAGCTCACCTCGGCTGTCTGAGTCAAGGGCCGAATCCGCCAGCATTAGGCGAAGCTGTCCAAGCCCACTCGAGTACCAGGAACATGCTTTCCCGCCTCTCTTGTCCTGAAGAGAGGAGACACGGTACTCCAGGACCGCCGAATAGCCGCCCACAGTACAAGTGAGCAGACAGGTGCCAAATCAACCTGCACCCTCATAAATGCGACTCACCTCAGTTGTCCAAGCGAAGGGTGAAAGCCACCGGCGCTCGATGGTTGGTCAGATCCATTCGAGTACCTAACAGCCATTGTCACACGTACGAGGATAGGCCTTCCCATTCCTATGTGATATGACATAAAGCACAATCCCTCGAATGACCATTCATATTGCTAGGGCGGCAGGCTCTCTCACCTCCATCAGTGGCCAAATCCCACGAATCGAGGGATGGCCCATGCCATCCATTGCCTGTTAAAACCCATCTTCAGCAGCATGAAGAAGGGGATTGGCTATTGCATATTCTGCTGGCTAATCTCCCAAAGGTTGAACCCGGACCTTTGCCAAAGGCTCCCTCATTTGAGAACTGAAGCTCCGGCAGCAACTTCGGTCAGATCGTCCAAGGGAAGCAGACTCGGCACGAGCACCGAGCGAAGCATCCTATCGCCACCGAGGAACCCACGTTAAACAGGAGGGCCTTCCCTCCGTTCTGTTGTAACATTTGATTCATTAGTTTGTAATAAGCTTCTTATCATACAAAAAAGTTCCCGTTTCGGGAGATCAAAACTTATCACTACAGAAATGGCGACCACAGTGGGAAATCTGGGTTCCATGGTCGATGAAGTTGGTGGTAGGCTGCAGTCTGACGAAGGTTGGTGCGGATCTAAACTGTTGAGCTTGTTATGAAATTCGAGGGTACTGTACAATAGTCCTCTTCCTCGCAGAATTCACGAGTCTGGTGATGGCTCAGAGTCGTGCGGTGGCCCAGCCAAGAGGCTGAGGCAACGCAAGCCTGTGGATCTAACCAAGCGAAGGCCGGGGGTTTTTTTCCCCCCAAACAGTTTGAGGCCGAGCCGAGACTTCGAGAATGGCAGGTCCAGGGGCTGCGGAGTGGATCGAGTGAAGATCATCGCAGACCCTGTCAAAAGGAATCAGCGCAATTGCTACTGTGACGCAGACTTACGCCCGCGTCGACATAACGTCCTCGTTCAAAAGCTTAAACGCGGTGACAGAAAGCTCGCGCTCGTTCGAGGCCAATCCTCATCCCACGACGGCCTGAATTATATTCAGGCTTGAGAGAAATGACCTCAGTGAGCTCAGGTTCCCAGTTTCGGCGAACCGCTCAAATCAGGCAAGTTTAACGGTTTAGGCGAGCCCCACTTCTTGAGCCAGGTTCCCGGTTATGACGAACCGCTCAAATCAGGCGAGCCTAACGGTTTAGGCGAGCCCAACCTCTTGAGCTAGGTTCCCATTTTTGGCGAACCGCTCAAATCGGGCAAGCCTAGCAGTTTAGGCGAGCCCCACCCTGTGAGCAAGGTGCTCAATTTTGGTGAACCAAGGGCACCTGGCGAACTCTGCAGTTTAAGAGGGCTTCGTCAAACAAGCGAACTTCACCAAGCTCGCCTGACGGCCCAAGATCACCAGAAAGGCGAAGCAACAGATCGCCAGACAGGCGCAGGCACACTGTGCCAATCTGGCCTGACAGGCGAACCTCGCCAGCATGAACCTCGCCAACACGCTCACGCCCAAATGGGGGTGGCTACTCTGTTTGCCTGCACAGGTCTGACATCCGTCTCTGACCACGACGGCGATGATTGCTCGGCAACGGCAACGTCGCAGACTTCAAGCTCAATTCGAGGCAGGCACGTGAGTGTGTACATGACTGACATCCCTGAGGAGATGTCTAGGAGGCTCGATGAGCAACAAGCAACCATCGACTCCCTGAAGGAGATGTTGGAGCAGCTTTTGAGCGAGAAGAAGAGGAAGAGAGAAAGGACTTTGCGGGCTTCGCATAAATCCTTGAAGCACAAAGAGCGGGTGCCTACTCCATCTCACTCCTCATCCGAGTCATCTAGAGGAGCGTCATCTTCGGGCCATAACCCAAGAGACAAGAGGTTTGACGATCTCCAAAGTCAACTCGACGCCTTGAAGCTCCAGAAGCATGTGAGCAAGCTGGGGGTTGTCAGACCGTATCCAATTGAATGGGATGCGGTCTCCTACCCGGCAAAGTTCGAGCCGCTGGACCTCCTGCAGTTCAATGGCAAGGGTTCTCCTACCCAGCACATCTACTACTTCCAGGCGCAAACTGGACACATAGTGGGAAACAATCCCATTATGACTCGACTGTTCATTGGTACCCTCAAGGGGGTCGCTTTTGAATGGTTCCGCAGATTGGAGCCCGGGTCCATCACCTGCTGGAAGGACATGGAAAGGCACTTCATGGCCAGATTCTTCGACGATGACACAGAAGTATCTATGGCCACCCTGCTAACTGTGAAGCAGAGTCGACGATGACACAGAAGTATCTATGGCCACCCTGCTAACTGTGAAGCAGAGGAAGACAGAGTCTGTAGACAACTTTGTCAAGAGATTCAGAAACCGATCGTTGCATTCCCGCGATCGAGTTTCCGAGGCCACACTCATCGAGATGTGCCGGAACAATCTCTCCATCAGCGTTCTATCCAATATGGGCGCTGTTGAAGCTCGCTCATGGAAAGACTTACTCCGCCAAGGAGAACAAGTCGAGAGCATGCTCAAGCATATGGGTGACGAAGACCCGCATGAATTTCGAGGAGATGATGACCGAGATGCCTTGGTAGTGGAGACCACTTCCTTATAATCCTACGATTTCCCCCGTTGATCCTCTTCAATAGGACGGCGGGCCCACAAAACTATCAAGTTAACTGCTACATCTGATAGTCATTTCTCCATCAGTCTCATTTAACTTGACGATGGATATTTTAAAACTATCAAGTTAACTATTACCTCTGATAGTCTCCTCCAAATTTCCCCCGTTAGTCCTCTTCAATAGGACGGCGGGCCCACGAAGCTATCACGTTAACAATCACCTCTGATAGTTCCCTTACACTCCGACAAGTACACGAGTATAAACTGCTTCTTCTGATCCTCCAACTGGTATAAGAGGTTAAACTATTCCCTATACTTCCACCTCTCGAGCCAGGTTCCCAGTACGGGCGAATCGTTCAAATCAGGCGAGCCTTACAGTTAGGCGAGTCCCACTTCTTGAGCCAGGTTTCTATTTATGGCGAACCGCTCAAATCAGGCGAGCCTAACAGTTTAGGCGAGCTCCGCTTCTTGAGCTAGGTTCCCAGTTTCGGCGAACCGCTCAAATCAGGCGAACCTAACAGTTTAGGCGAGCTCCACTTCTTGGGCCAGGCTCCCGATTATGGCGAACCGCTCAAAACAGGCGAGACTAGCAGTTCAGGTGGGCTGCATCAAACTCCCACTTGGTCAAACCTTCAGATAGTTAGGACCAAAGCCACAATCCCCCGTCAATCCTCTTCAATAGGATGGCGGGACCCCCAAATCTGTCACGTTAACAGTTACCTCTGACAAATCAACTTACCACTAGGTCCATAGAGTTGCTCAAATCGTAATAAACTCCCACTGTCATGTTAACGGTAACCTCTGACAAAATCAACTTACCAATCCTCTTCAAAAGGATGGTAGGTCCTCAAAGTCGCTCCGATCGCGGCAATTCCTATCACGTTAACGATTACCTCTGATAGCCGACACCGTCATTCCCGCAAATGACGTTGTCCGATCAGTCGTCATACTCATACGTCCCTGAACGATTTGATTCTCCCAGCACCGTCTTTCCCATAAAAGGCGTTGTTGTTTGATAGTGGCCTACTATGCGATGTGCTGCTATTTCAGGGTTCGTCTTTGCCCCAAGAGAAGACAAATCAGGGTTCGTCTTCATCTTTGCCCTAAGAGAAGACAAGTTTCCCCCTTATACTCCGACTGGTGCATGAGTCTAAACTGCCCCCTTATACTCCAACTGGTGCATGAGTCTAAACTGCTCCCTACACTCTTAATCCAAATGCCTCGAAAGGCTAAGGATAGAGGAGAAATTTTAGCATTGAGCCTAAGAGAGACTCCTCGACAACTTACCATGCTAAGGGCAAGAGCATGGCTAGTCCAACTCAAACGGCAGTTGGTAAAGACAAATCAAGTCCGTTGATAGCTGAGGGTTTGCTCAAAATCCTAGAAGGCGATCATCAGCTGCGAGTGAAGAGCAGGATAGGCGATTTTCATATATAACTCGTCCAATTCCGACTTACGGTTTGAAAGTTACGGCCTATTCTTCAATCCATGCTCAGGAGCTCGCCTGCAGCTCGAATCTGCCTGCAGTCCCAAATCCGCCTGCAGACCCAAGTCTGCCTGCTCGTCTGCAGCTCGAAATTCGCCTGCAGTCCCAAATCCGCCTGCAGACCCAAGTCTGCCTGCTGTTCCGAGTTTGCCTGTAGACCCAGCTCGCCCCGCAGACCCAAGCTGCAGACTCGTCAGCTCGCTGTCAACTGCCCACTTGGAGTATGGGAACAGTTACATCAGTGGTCAAATCCCACAAATCAAGGGAGATGGCACAGTACTCCAAGACCGTCAAGTGGCCGCTCACAGTACGAATGACTGGGCAGGTGTCAAGTCGACCTGAACATTCATAAATACAACCCACCTCGACTGTCTGAGTCAAGGGCCGAATCCGCCAGCATTAGGCGAAGCTGTCCAAGCCCACTCGAGTACCAGGAATCCGCCAGCATTAGGCGAAGCTGTCCAAGCCCACTCGAGTACCAGGAACATGCTTTCCCGCCTCTCTTGGCCTGAAGAGAGGAGACACGGTACTCCAGGACCACCGAATAGCCGCCCACAGTACAAGTGAGCAGACAGGTGCCAAATCAACCTGCACCCTCATAAATGCGACTCACCTAAGTTGTCCAAGCGAAGGGTGAAAGCCACCGGCGCTCGGTGGTTGGTCAGATCCATTCGAGTACCTAACAGCCGTTGTCACACGTACGAGGATAGGCCTTCCCATTCCTATGTGATATGACATAAAGCACAATCCCTCGAATGACCATTCATATTGCTAGGGCGGCAGGCTCTCTCACCTCCATCAGTGGTCAAATCCCACGAATCGAGGGATGGCCCATGCCATCCCTTGCCTGTTAAAAACCCATCTTCAGCAGCATGAAGAAGGGAATTGGCTATTGCATATTCTGCTGGCTAATCTCCCAAAGGTTGAACCCGGACCTTTGCCAAAGGCTCCCTCATTTGAGAACTGAAGCTCCGGCAGCAACTTCGGTCAGATCGTCCAAGGGAAGCAGACTCGGCACGAGCACCGAGCGAAGCGTCCTATCGCCACCGAGGAACCCACGTTAAACAAGGAGGGCCTTCCCTCCGCTTCTGTTGTAAACATTTGATTCATTAGTTTGTAATAAGCCTTCTTATCAATACAAACGAAGTTCCCTGTTTTCGGGAGATCAAAATTTACACCTACAGCTGTCGCCAACCATGCGAGCGTTCGAGCTCCCTTGTGGGCCCCTCAACCTCGCCTGCAAGGAGCCTCAACCTCACATGCAGCAAGTCGCCTCCAGCTTGCCTACGTCGCCTGCGTTCAAGCTCGTCTGGACTTCGCCTGGAGCTCGACCTCGCCTGAAGCTCGACTGTGGATCTCCTCGAATTCGCCTACAATGTTCGACGACCTCGCGTGACAGGTTTGGGCTACACCCAAATCCAACAAATTTCACATAAAGCTCCAAATTAGGATTATGTGCAAGAAGACCCGGGGAGGTTTTGTGAAACTAACCCTAATTTCTTCTTCATACTCATTCGATTCTTTCCATGTCATTTCCATTTATTCTTTCATATTACTATTTTTTTCAAGATCTTGATTAGACTTTTTCTAATAGGTGTGGATATTGATCAAACAATAATCAAATAGTTTGATTTGTTATTTCTTTGAAAGAAATATTATTATCCATCTAATCTTCATTCAAATTCGATGCACAATATCACTTAAGAGAAATCAATTTAATTTTTATATTCAAATATCAAACGAATCAAATGTAAAACATTTACATATTTGATTCATCAGCTTATGAAATATTTATTTAAAAATTAATTTCTTGCTATTTTTCATATTTGGATCCTCATATTTTATTGTTTTAGATTATGCGTTAATTTTAGGAGACTAAGGGCCAATTTTATATTGCTTTTTTCAGGGTGTTCAATAAGTAGTCAATAATGGCGTTTGATGAATTTTTTTGATATACTTCTTGAAACTATTTCTACTTTCAAGGGGTGTTTTTTGAAGCAATATGAGGATGCTTTTAGTTTCTGCTTTTTTTTATATTGTATACCATAAATATCTTTTATCTTTTGACATTGATCATTAAGCACAATTCTAATAAATACTTTAACAGTTTTTAAGCAGATTTTTATACTTGATTACCAAACAACTATTTTCAAATGTTTATACTACTTTTAAGGGGTGTTTTTTGAAGCAATATGAGGATGCTTTTAGTTTCTACTTTTTTTAGATTGTACATCATAAATATCTTTTATCTTTTGACATTGATCATTAAGCACAATTCTAACAAATACTTTAATAGTTTTTAAGCAGATTTTTATATTTGATTACCAAACAACTATTTTCAACAACTTATATAAGTTGCTTCTATAACCGTTTTTATAAGTAACTTATTATTAGCTCTAACAATAACAAATTAACCCTAAAAGTTCCAAGAATTTTTTTAAAGTGTATTTAAATTAGGAATTTATACATGAAGATCAAGATTGTAAAGGTTTATTTGTTTGTTATGGATTCAAATGCTATTTTAAAATTAACTAGATATATTTAATTAATATTTGATAAATATTTTGGGAACCTACTCATATTTCAATTCAGATTGGAAGAATTTTAAAGAATATATCTGTGTTCAATTCTCACGTGAGGGCAAACCATTGTTTACTTTTAAAATAGAGGAAAAAGATTTTAAGTTTTTTTATAAATTAAGTATTATAATTACTTTAGTCATGTTTGCTTATGAGATTCATACCAAAATAAATCACTTATCGCAAGAGAAAAATCTAAATATGACATTTACAAGAGACTCATATCCGAACCCAATAGCATATTTGTTGAAGGACTTGTAACTAGGGGTGCATTCAGTCCGGATACAGATAGGATATGATACTTATCATATCCATATTCGTTTATTAATTTTGAATACGGATACGGATATACCTCGGTAAGGAAAATTCATATCTATATCCACTAAAATCGGATACAGTTACGGATATACATGTGAATATAAACAGATATGCATGCGGATATATAAATGGATATGCATGTGGATACAGAACGGATATGAAAAAACTAGATGGTATTGAGAAAATAATAGTTCATGTGATACAAAATAGTTCTTTAATATGTTCATTATAACAAAAAAGCTAAGATTAGATATCTTGATCATCAAAATTAACCAAAAATCCATAATGTAAGAATTAAAACTATTGCAAGAGCATGACTAATATGTATTCGGATATTTTGGATACTGTTGATATCCGAGATCACACAGTCGATGAGAGCTTTCCGCTGATGGATGCAGTTCATATCTTCGCGTTGATGATGAAGAGAGAGAGGATGGGAGATGGGGCCGACTCCTCCTCCGACTTTATGCCCGATCATTGGATTGGAATTCCTGATTCTTCTACATAAACAAGAAGAACGAACCAGTAAGAGGGCGGGGCTTGTTTCCCCCGTGGTATCTCTGACGGTCAAGTCAGCTGGTGAGTTTGAGTGGGGTTTGAGGGAGAGTCCCGGGACCATTGATGTCCTTGTAAGGGGGTACTCTTTTAGAGTTATTAGTTCTCTTTTTAGTAAAAGTAGATCAAGAGGGAGAAATGATCCCCAGAGTTTTATGAAGAAGAAGAAGAACCTTTTTTTTTGTTTTTCTTACCTTCCCTCCTTTTATAGTCCATCGCCTCTGAGATGCTGACCCTTGGCTCTGACTATGCACAGGATGGCGGTTATGGGGTGAGCAGACAGGCTGCTGAGTCATCCTTCGCTTTACAGATGTCGGCTGGTGACGGGAAGAGAAGTCATTCGAGCATAGGAGAGACTGTCTCCATAAGATCCCGGATTTGAAAGATGAGGCATTACGAAAGATAGGTCGGCTACTTAGTCATCATCCGCTTTACAGATGTCGGCTGACGACTGAGAGGGAAGTCATTCGAGCCCTGGAGAGAATGTCTTAGTAATCTCTGGGAAGTGACTTGTGAACGGAGTAAGCTGTTTACGCATGAGATTTGTCAAAGTTGAGATCTTGATAGGACCGATCAATACTGTAGTGTTGATTGATGTATATCTGAAGGGAGCTTAGTTGGATCTTATCCCCTCAGTAGAGACGGATTGATTTTTGAATCGTCCCTATAATTTGTCGACCAGACAATCAAGCGAGCTTCTGGCCGAGTAGACTGCCCAGTAGATGGTCGAGCCGACTATTTGAGGAGTCGTCTCGATCATGATGTGGGTGGACTCTTGAGGAGTCGTCTCGATCATAAGGGGTCGACTGATCCCGTACTTCGTGTCAGTAAAGATGACTCGTTTGCTCAGCTGGTCGATAGATTTGTCCTTGGCTGGGCTTTGGGCCGCTAAGCTGGTTTGTGTCATAGCTCTTTTGGGCCTATGAAGACATAGCTTCTCAATATTTTTATCTTTAGATGGTAAATTACCATAACAGATACAAATCCAGATATTTCACTAAAAAACCATACCCGTAACTATATATAGACCATCGATTATAGATTTGAATAATCATATTTGTATCCTAACAGATACAGTTATAAATATTTCTCTGGATACGGGTACGATTTAGCACCCCTGCTGGTAACCTAAAACCTAGGAGGAAAAAAAAAAGATCCGGTTCAATTTTTTAATCCCGACTCGAGAAGCGAGCGAACCGCTCGTGCGCAGGGCAGGACCACGCTCAAATAAGTGCAAAAATTAAAAAAAAAAACAAAACCAAGATTTAAAAAAAAATTAAAAAATTAAACCGAATCCCAAGAGCGGGCCGGTTTCGTTCAAAACCCGCAACCGTTGAACCCCACTCGACACAGCTCAGTTCAGACTTCTTCATCATCATGATCATCTCCTTCCTTTATTCACTATAAATACAACCAACCTTTCTCATAGAACTAAATTCAACTCATTGTGCTCTCACTACTAAAACTAGCTATAGAGAGAAGAATGGCTTCAGCTTCTAATGGCATTGAGGACAAAGTGGCAGAGGATGTAATTATTGGTAGATATATTGAAATGGAGAGAGACGATGAAGAGAAGACAGTGAAATCTAAGCTCTCTAGCTTCCTTTGGCATGGAGGCTCAACTTATGATGCTTGGTTCAGTTGCGCTTCAAACCAGGTCATACTTCAAATGCCCTTTTTTCTAAATAAAAATGTCCAAAATTTCATTATAAGATCATAATGAGATATATATACTAAAAAAACATAAAAGGAAACAATGACATAATTTGTTCATATTTGTTAATGAAATGAACCCCAGCTCATTGGCATCCGTAGTATTTTCTTAAAAAGGAAAACGTATAATGAAACAAAATACAGACCATAGGACCCATTTTCATTATTTATCAATTAAGTTAGTTTTTCTTTTCCAGGTAGCTCAAGTTCTGCTGACTCTTCCATATTCATTCTCACAACTTGGAATGGTGAGCGGAATACTACTACAAGTATTTTATGGGCTTTTAGGGAGCTGGACTGCTTACTTGATTAGTGTCTTATATGTTGAGTATAGAGCTAGAAAGGAAAGAGAAAAGGTTGATTTCAGGAATCATGTAATCCAGGTAAAATTTTAGTTAACCAAATTAACTTAAATAAATTTTTAATGATTTTGGAGGCATTTTTCTAATTACATTGTTTTATTTTGATTTAAAAAAAAAATCAGTGGTTTGAAGTGCTTGATGGATTACTTGGTAAACACTGGAGGAATGTAGGCCTGGCCTTTAACTGCACTTTTCTCCTGTTTGGATCTGTGATTCAGCTAATTGCATGTGCTAGGTACATTTATTAACAACAGTTAATTCTTCGCTTTTCTCTCTATTTTAATTTAATGTAAATAGATCTTATTTTTTTCAATATTTGATTTTTTTTGCAGTAATATATATTATATAAATGACAACTTAGACAAGAGAACGTGGACCTATATCTTTGGTGCATGCTGTGCTACTACAGTTTTCATCCCTTCATTCCACAACTACAGAGTTTGGTCTTTTCTTGGCCTTGTTATGACTACATACACTGCTTGGTATCTAACCGTTGCTTCTCTAATCAACGGTCAGGTAATTTTCTTTTTCTATCAATTATAGATTTAACTTTTATAATTTTGTTCTGAAATTATCATTATTCTTACTAATTAGATTGAAGGAGTTAAGCATTCGGGGCCAGCGAAGCTGGTGCTATACTTTACTGGGGCTACAAACATTCTTTACACATTCGGTGGCCACGCTGTTACTGTGTAAGGAGACAGCCCTCGTTTCATTTTGCAAATTAATTTCTTTTATTAATTATATTTATATAAGATTTAGGCTCAGTTGCCCATGTGATGTGATCTTTGATAGAGCCACTTATCCAGATTTTCTGCAGATTTTTTTTACCCCCCTTATATAAGAAAGAATTTAATGGCAGGGCAAAAGATTTCTTTCTGAATCATTTACCTCATTTTGAACTGAAAATTTCAAATAATGGAGGTAATAATAAAGCCTGACGTAGTGACTATTGAAGGGATTGTACAGTCAAACAAGCTTTTGTTTTATTGCTGCTATATATGTCTGTGTCCTGTTACAATGCACTTTAGGTGCAGGGGTCGTAAAATGATGCAAAACCTGAAAAGATTATGACAGATGCATGAAATGTAGGTTTGGTTGATTATAGAAACAAAGGCATCTTCTTTTTTTTTTTTTTTGTTATAGTTGAACTTTCATTCACCCAGAAGAAACCAATGCTTGGAGGCCCTCTAAATTTGAACTAATTTTTAAGCTCATTAATTTTCACAAAACATCCTTCTAAAACTTTGCTTTTCTTTCAAAAGTTTCTTGGGGGGGAACATGCTTTTTGTTTTTCATCCAACATTTCTCTTGGAGAGTGGGTCATAGGCTATGTTGCTAGTCCAAGGTGGATGTAAACGTAACATGACCTCTTGCTCACTACAAAGAGGCATTGTGCCCTTAATGATAGATATACATTCAAGGGAAAGAATTTACTAGGCATTCTACTAGGAAAAAGTTAAAGAAGTAAAAACCTTTTTAACTTTTCCAGTCAAAACATCTCCATTGTTTCTTCACAGTTAAGAAATTAATTACTTTTAGTGATAACTATTTATTATTTCATATTCAATTATATTTTTATTTGAAAATAAGCACAAGTGCCTCTTGTTTGAAAGTAAGATATTAGACAATAGAAATGATTAATTGCCAAAAGACCTCCTGTAGTTTCTATCATGCCAAAAGACCTCCTGTAGTTTCTATCAACAAAGATAAGACTCCTTAGTGAATTTTTCCTCTCTTTTAACAGTTATCGGCACTTAAGCAAATAGTGCAAGGAGTCTATCCACACCAGTAGAGGGTCTATTTGTAATTGGTATGGGCGATTGTATAGAGGGTCTATCTGCAATTATCCTTATCATAAAACAATTCCAACTATCTAAACATCATAGAACGATTATGATCGAGAGAGTAACAATGTGGTTCCAGCGGTGATTTCCACAGAATTTTTTCTAACACATCCGTAACTTCTAGATACTTTACACAGAAATAGTAAACTTAAGTGCTAAAACTAATTAGAAAACATAACTAAAGGCGATGTAGATATCTGACTCGTTAGTTCCTAACTTACCATAGCATTCATTTTTCAATTGTATTAGTGGCTCATACACCTCCTCTATCATGGAATCACATTATTTATTGCAAAAGACTATTTTACTAGCACTTACACTCTAAATTTCACAGTGAAATCATGCACGCAATGTGGAAACCTCAAAAATTCAAGGCAATCTACCTCCTGGCAACCGCCTACGTGATGACACTCACCCTCCCCTCAGCGGCCAGCGTCTACTGGGCCTTCGGCGACGAGCTCCTCAACCACTCCAACGCCTTCGCTCTCCTTCCCAAAACTCCGTTTCGCGACGCAGCAGTCATCCTCATGCTAATCCACCAATTCATCACCTTCGGATTTGCTTGCACTCCGTTATATTTCGTTTGGGAGAAGCTCGTTGGACTTCACGATTGTCCGAGTTTATGTAAGAGAGCGGCGGCGAGGTTGCCCGTTGTGGTTCCGATTTGGTTCTTGGCGATTATTTTCCCGTTCTTTGGGCCGATCAATTCTGCAGTGGGGGCGTTGCTCGTGAGCTTTACTGTTTATATTATTCCCGCGCTGGCTCATATGATTACTTTCAGGGGGGCTGCTGCAAGAGAGGTATTTGGTTTTTTATTACTGACATTAATTAATTAAGGCTAATTTATGTGATAAGTTGCTTTTAGTTAGCTAATAGCTAGTGTTGAGAATCTTTACGAAGGTAAGTAACGGCTTAAGTGTGTGAAATTATATGAAATTAACAAATAGAAATAGCTTTAAGACGTGCATCACTGATTAGAATAATAACTTCCAGTGAATTCTTTGAGCATATGCCAAGTGTTACTTTGGAGTAGTAGAGCATTTAGAGATGTTAACTAAAAATAGTAAGCTATTTCTTGGCCAGTGGCATGTCAAATTTGCAAATGTAGAAAAAAAAATTATCTAATTATTAATATGCTTGTTACTATGTGATTGATGTTTAAATGTGTCTTTACATATATGAGAATTAATGTTGCATATAGTTGCTTTGCTTTTATTATTAATTATCATTATTTTAAATCTTAGTTTAGTCATCCCACCGCTCCGTACTTTTTCAGAGTACAAAAAAGATTGTTACACAATTTACCTAAGAAACTTCCATCACAAATTGAGAACTAAAAGTTCAACATCTCAACAGTCAACTACAAAAAAACAGTCGTATGTACGAAAACTTGTGCAACGAAGAATTAATGAGCATAATCACATACTCAAAAAATAACCAAGAACACAGTTTAAAGAATGCTTTCCTAATTATGTACATATATTTTTGTTACGTGTGCAGAACGCGGTAGAACCTCCACCAAAAATCCTAGGCCGATGGATTGGAGCCTACACCATCAACATATTCATCGTGGTTTGGGTCTTGGTGGTTGGATTTGGGTTCGGTGGATGGGCTAGCATGACCAACTTCGTGCATCAAATAGATACCTTCGGTCTCTTCACCAAGTGCTATCAATGCCCACTGCCTCCTTCTCCGCCTCCCCTCCCC
Organism: Asparagus officinalis; assembly: GCF_001876935.1. Lineage (NCBI taxonomy): Eukaryota > Viridiplantae > Streptophyta > Magnoliopsida > Asparagales > Asparagaceae > Asparagus > Asparagus officinalis. The sequence goes on from NC_033797.1 coordinate 20,267,549, forward strand.
CTGCCTGCCAATTCAACTTCACCCGCGACTCCTCCGGTTTATAACACCGCTAATAATTTCACGGTGTTTTCTCCTTCTCCGTCTCCCTCGCCTTCGTATTTTGGGCATCGTCATCGCCATCACCGCCACCACAACTAGAATCTTTGGAATTTGATGCCGTTGAGCGATGGAGTGTAGTTTCGGTTAGCAATGTCCAATTTATGCCATGCATGCAGCGTTTCTACTAGTGGTAGTGGTTGGTACGTAGTTAGTAGAGGCAAAGATGTCGGTTTGGTACATGGAGAGAGGAGTTGGTATCAATGTTCGTATTCTGTAATTTTGGTTCAAGTTCAGAATGTATAAGTTTTATGGGATTATTAATTAAACAGTTGGTTTTCTTTTATCTTTCTTTACATGCTTTACCTGTTCCCATCACCTATTATTAAACAGTTGGTTTTTTTTTTATTACCCTCGAGAGGGCATCACTATATTAATTTCCATAACTCGTAACTCGCGAGAGTGTATTTTGTGATTTTCCCCATCTTTGAAAAAAGTCATAGTAAAGAGTGTAATCACGGGCTAATTAAAAGAGACGAGACGTTGCAAGAATTTTGTCTCCGAGAAAGATGCAAAGAAGTGTATATGGACAAAGTTAACGTTTGCCCTCTGGTTGTGCCGAAATGACTCATTTAGAAAGAGGAGAAAGGACAAAATGCTGCCCTCGGACACGCCAAGCTCAATGGTGAGGAAATAAAGCAAATAGGTTATTAGGACAAAGGATTGGTCCTTCACAAGCCTTTCTGTCTTAGGGGGGGTTTCTTTCCCTTTCACAAAGGAGATGCGGTGATGACGTACTTCATGATTGATTGTTGGCAGGGAGAATCACTCTTTTCTTGCAGCAAGAATATTATGGACAAATAAGTCATGGTTTGGCTGCATTATGGACCACTAAGAGCATCTCCAACCCAAAAACCTAAAATGGTGTAGTTTTTGTTGTGCGCGTCGCGGAAGCGTGACAACCAAACGGACGTGCTTCGAGAACCAAATCAAACAAATGTCGAGATAAAGGCCAAACAAATCAAAACAACGGCACAAATCCAAACACAATAGTTTTACGTGGTTCGGCAATTGCCTACGTCTACGGGGCAAGAAGGGGATGGGGTTTTCACTAATAGAGAAAGAGTACAAACTGAGATTACAAATCACTCGAAGGAACAAACTAATCTCACCAACAAGCTCTTAATCTCTCCAAACAAAACCCTAAACAAATAGCTCAGAAAATACCTCTTTTCTGTGCTCCAAATATCCCCAATTTTTCTTCTCCTCCAATTTTCTCTTCCAATTGTTCCATATATATAGAAATCCTAAAATCATAAACATACTAGGAATTCTAAACCAAAACCAAATCAAATTAGGAATCCTAATAACCTATTACCAAAATAGATTAGGAATCCTAATAACATCATGTTACCAAAATAGAATAGGAATCCTAATAACCTTATGTTACCAAAATAGATTAGGAATTCCCTATCCAACAATTCTCCACATCGACGAAGTTTTCCCAAAACTAAGCCGACATCGACCAAACCAAATGCCTCACTTGTTGCGTCCAGTACGCCACGGCAACGGACTCATGATAACGGACTCCATCCACACAAGTCGAGACCCAAATGGGAGTACGAACACTCACCCAAATGTCGATATCTACTCACCAAATCGGCTGCATCAAAACTGACTGCCTACCTATCCTCTTGCCTAAGGAATCAAGTCTTCACGTAGTTCACCCAAATGGCCTCCAAAGGCCTCAATCAACTAGAAGAGTTCGCAACCCTTCTCCAATATCACGATCAAGTCTGCGGCTGATAGCACCTCCAATGGCTCCAAACTGAACTAATCCAAACATCTCCACCTGAGATGAACCAATGGCCATATCCAGACTACATCCATCAGCTGTACTCGAATCAATCAACCTATCATCTGCATCCATATCAACACGATTCCCAATCTGTGTCACATCAGCTGGATCCCAAATGATGCAGTATGATCTGGAGTTTCCACCCAACGTGGAGTAGCATCACTCTCCACCCGTTGCGATGTCCCAAAGATCTGATCACCACTCTCCACCTGCTGAGAGTCAAATGTAACATGCCTGCTCAGAACAAAGTCAGAAGCCAATACCTGATAATCAAACACGTCTCTGAATCCCAAATATGCTATTGGATCAAATCTCACATCCACGATGTGACCAAGTGCTAGGTAGCCAAACATCTGACGCAACCCAAAATCTGAAGCAGCTCCACCAGATCCCATATCTATACATGCAGCAGTCGGCAACCTATACATGAGACGGCTCAAACATGTTGTAGCCTGTACACCAATGCCAATGCTCGACATCAAACGCCGATCCTCCTCCAGAAAGGAACAGCTGCCCAAATCTACCATCTCGCCTTGTCGCCTCAAAGTTTCCACACCAATGAAGTGTCTCAAACTGCCATGATCTCGGTACAAATACAGTAGGTCCCTCTTGTACCTCCTTCTACAACCAGAATAAAGTACCTTCACCTTACTCCCAATACACTTCTTCAACTGTTGTTGACTACTAGGACTTCAAAACCAACGGGATTTGGTTACAACCCACAAATGCCTAGTACAATCCCCAACATAGGAAACCAAAATACCAATTTACCTTCCAATGATGCCTCATTGGAGGGCACCTAAATGCCTGAATGAACACCAAATAGAAGACCCTTCAATCATCAAATAGAAGTGCCAAACTCCACCTCGGTCTCCTTGCTCATACCAACGTGCTCAAAAGGACTTCAATATGCAGGTCAAGGGCACTTCTCAATAATCCAATGCACCGTATCAATAAACAAATAACCCAGCCTCAAATCCTTCTATCTCGGCCAACTATCTCAAAGCACCAACAAATGAAGAATAGATCCAAACTGATAAAGGAGAGAATTTTACCTCCAAATGAAACCCTAACAAGAGTCTCCAAACGATCTCCCCCCGCACGACGACAACGAGATCCACAAATAGGAAAAATCTCATCTTTATCTCCAAACGAAGCCCTCGAAGAGCCTCCAAAGCGATCTACTCCTCCAAATAGCCCAAGCGTCAACAAACCAATGCGAAATAAACGAAGAATAGATCCAAACTAAAAAAGATAGAGTCTTTACCAAAAAGATCGCACCTTTCTCACCAAACGAAGCCCTAGCCGAACTTCCAAATTAATCTACTCCTCCAACCAAGACAAAACCTTAGATCTGAAATCTGGAGCTCTGATACCAATTGTTGTGCGCGTCGCGGAAGCGTGACAACCAAACGGGCGTGCTTCGAGAACCAAATCAAACAAATGTCGAGATAATGCCAAACAAATCAAAACAACGGTACAAATCCAAACACAATAGTTTTACGTGGTTCGGCAATTGCCTACGTCCACGGGGCAAGAAGGGGATGAGGTTTTCACTAATAGAGAAATAGTACAAACTGAGATTACAAATCACTCGAAGGAACAAACTAATCTCACCAACAAGCTCTTAATCTCTCCAAACAAAACCCTAAACAAATAGCTCAGAAAATACCTATTTTCTGTGCTCCAAATATCCCCACATTTTCTTCTCCTCCAATTTTCTCTTCCAATTGTTCCATATATATAGAAATCCTAAAATCATAAACATACTAGGAATTCTAAACCAAAACCAAATCAAATTAGGAATCCTAATAACCTATTACCAAAATAGATTAGGAATCCTAATAACATCATGTTACCAAAATAGAATAGGAATCCTAATAACCTTATGTTACCAAAATAGATTAGGAATTCCCTATCCAACAGTTTTTACAACAAGTTGGTGTAGTTTTTACACCGAATTACTATTCCATCTCCAACCATTACACCAAATTTTACACCAAAAAGAATATTCATTTTATTTATAAACTATAAAATGGGATATGGTTGGAATATTTGATTTGTTATAACAAACTATAAGGGCAAACTTGAGAAAAACCAAAATCTCCATATCTACAGTGCTGCGCCAAATCTGGCGCAACACTGTAGCACCTCATCAAAATGGTGCTACATTTGTCGTCCGGTTGGAGGGAGATTTGGCGCAGCTTTTACGTCATTTTGGGTTTTTGGAGTTGGGTTGGAGATGCTCTAAGTCATGGTTTGGTGGGAGAGGACGTAAGGTAGGGTAAGGGGCTGTTTGGTTCAATTCCTATAAAAAAGAGGAAAAAGAAAATTACTCGAAATTTGATTTCCTTGTATTTTTATAAAATTTGCAGGAAAATTTTATGGAACTCAAAATAGTACCATATTTCTTGTTTTTTTGTTATTTCTTTGGTTGGTTAAAAGTATGAAAAAGTTTCTAACTTTATAGAAAATATGTTGTTTCCTTTTTCTTTTGTTTGGTTAGATGTCACTTTATAGAAAATAGCTTACTAACAACGTCCATGGGAAATCACATGGGAAGGGTACTGATGTACTTAATTATTTTTTAAATATATGCGTCAGATTTCTGGGTGATTTCCGCCCATTTTGAACGGAAATTAATTTCTATAAAATGGGGGGTACTTTTCTGTACTTTATAGAAAATTTTTCTGTCAGTTTATATAAATCTTCATTAAAGTTTTATTTACAAAACTACCACTAACAACCATTTTCTATAAAGTTTTCTATAAAACCACTCAACCAAACAGCCTCTCGGGACAAAAAATAGATTTGTGTTAAGTACACAATTTTTTGAAGGAAGAGACGGCACAAAATAAACTAGAGAGTAAGGGGGGTTATTGGTTGGGGTATTTTGGGGGATAATGAGATAATTTTGGGGATTCTATTTCATAGTATTATTCATTGGGACAATGGAACAAGGATAATACATTTTTGTGTTATTGGTTTTTTGGAACACTAGTGAGACAATTACAACACTTGGGATAAAATTACCCCACTCATATACAAAAATTTTATCACAATAGTAAAAACTTACCTCATCCTCCATATTTGAATAATGTTGTTCCACTTTGAAGGCAATTGAGATAGTTTTAAAATATTTTTGTATTACTTAACTAATACATGCAATTATATTATAAATATATAACATGATATATAAAATATAACATATATTAATATTTTAATAACATAATTTAATAACATATATTAATAATATTATATAATAGTAATTATAGTATAACGTATTTATTATAATATTATATAATATTGTAATAACATATATTAATAATATTATATAATAACATATATTAATATTTTAATAACATATATTAATAATATTATGTAATATATTATTATATAAATTAATTAATAATATTATATAACATTTATTATAATATATATAATATTTAGTCATATTTAATTTTTAATACATATAATAATATTTAATATATTATGTAATAATATTATATAGTATATTTTTATATAATTATTTATATATTTTATAGTTATTATATTATATGACATACTATATGATTAATATAATAATTACTATATTAGTAAATATTAAATATAACTATAATATTAATACTATTAGTTTTGAATATATATTAACTATAACATGATACCTTTAATATATATTGTTGTAATTATCATGTTAATTATAGATATATATATATATATATATATATATATATAATATATATTATATTAATATTATATATATATATTTATATATGTGTGTGTGTGTGTTGTGTGGGTGTGTTTTTTTAATTTTATAGTAAATTTTAAAAGTTTCATCAATAATAAATATTATATACTTTATAAAGTACATTAGACCTATGATATTATATTATAATATATAAATTAAATAATTTAATTAAGTATTTATTATATATATTATATCAATTATTATATAATGTAGCATACTAATATAATGTTAATTAGTAATTATTGTATAACATATTATATTTTTGTATAAATAAAATAATGTATTATATTAAATATTATATTATTATTATATTAAATATATTGATATTATATTATATTATATTAATTATTATATATAGTATAGCATGATAATATAATATAATATAATACAATATAATAATTAATAATAGTAATTTGTAAGTATAGTATAATATATTATATTTTAATATAAAATAAAATAATATTTATATTATAATAATATAGTAAACCAATTGGATAAGTTAATTTAAAAGTAATTAATAGATAAAATTATATTTTAATAAGGTGTCACATCATTAATTATCCTATATGAATTGTCAAATCAAAGACTCAAATTATCTCATTATCCCACTTTATCTCACTTAAAATATCCCAAAAGAATAAAATTGTTCTGTTGGAATAATTTTCTCACTTAGCTCAATTTGTTCCGACCAATTACCCCCCCTAAAAGAAGAAAACGAACTGCGAAATTATGCAACGGCTCTCTCCTCTCCTCTACCTCGTTGTACCTCCACTTTACCTCCTCAACCGCAAAACCATTCCCTCTCTCCTCGAAATACACGTCAATACGTCATTTGGTTTGTTCATTTGATTTGAGGAAGGTGCAATTATAGCTTGAAAGCACAAAATACAAGGTAAAGGAAAAAGAGTTCCATGGGATACTCAAGCACCATCAAACCAAACAGCGAAATCTGATAAAAAGAAATTAACATGTACGTTTGTCATTGAAGGGGAAAAAGCAGGCACTAGACAGTTGAGTTTTGCCAGTACAGCTGAAGAATCTCATGATACGAGAAGAATGATTCTGAGAAACAGAAATCAAATTCTTACATCTGCTGTAAAATTAAAGCTGCAGCTTGATCACTTAAAAAAGCCCAGTAACGCTCTCGATAAAATTTATTCACAGAATTGGAGAAAGAATTACACTAAAAAAGAGCTTATTAGCGCAACAATTGGTAGCATACGTGTTTTTGTGTCACAGCCCTATTAACAGCAGCACTTAGGGCTTAAAAAAGCCCTGTAACGCTCTCGAAAAAATCTAATTGCCTATACTCCTGTGTACTATGGTACCGTTTGTCAAACGGTTAAGTGAGGAGTTAAGGAGACTTAACCCCTTCTTAACCCGCCAAACATGAAAAATGTATACAATGGTTAAAGTGAGTTAACCCTTCATAATTTGCCAAACATAAAATATATAGAATGGTTAAGCTAACCCCTCTAGAGGGATTAAAATGAGTTAACCCCTCAAAATGAGGGGTTTACTAATACTCTTATTTATAAGGATTAAGAGCTAACCCTTCTAATTATAAAGAAAATAGTCAAAATCATTGTTATTCCTAAATACTAAAATTGATCCCAATGGCTAAAATAAAACTTATTTAACGGGTTAATAATTTAGTCCATCATATTATCGAATGGACTAAGTATATTAATCATTCTCTTTAACCCCTCTTCCTTAAGCCTTTGCCAAACGGAGCCTATAGGTAATAATCTCTATACTCGTTTGTTAGCGCTTAGGGCTTGTTTGGTATAAGGATAAAGGGGTTAAATTTTATCTTGGTATATTTATTTAAAACTTTAATCATGTTTGTTATTATGTTAAAATTTCATCAAGGTTAAAAGTTTAACTTCACGTGAAAATAAACATTAACCAAGTAAAGGGGTACAATAAAAAGGGGGAATTTTTTTTAGGTTTGGTTCATTTAACCAAGTGCAAATATAAATAACATTGAAAATTTCAAACGTTACAAGAAGCCCCCTGAAAATATTTGAGTTCACATAGAACACCAATTTTTGAAAATTACAAAAAAGACACACACAAAATTCAAATTTAAAAAAGAAACTAAAAATTTCAAATCTAAAGCATTACAATGAAAATCAAGGAAATACAAAACGGCTCCAAAAGTTTTGGAATTTGTAGGAAAAAAAATCCTAAACCTTTAAAAACCTGGAAAAACACCATTAAAATTATAAGATTATAAAAAATAAAAATAAAAGTTTCAAACATAAAACAATATACTGAAAATCTAAAATTATTTTCAAATTGCAAAAAACACAAAAAAAAATTTTAATTTGTTAGAAACACCCTAAAAAATTTAAAACTTACAGAAAAAGCTTGGAAATTTCAAACTTAAAACAGAACACAAAAGATCTATGAATTACAAACAGCCCACAAAAAATTTAGAAATTACAAAAAACACCTTAAACTTTCAAAGTTGCAATAAGCACCCCAAAAATTCAAAAATTCAAAAAAAAAAAAAAAACTCTGAATATTTCAAACCTACAAATAGTAGATTGAAAATCTTAGAAACATCAAGTCCAGGCATTCCAACCAACTCCAGCTGAGCTCTTGGGACAATGTAACAGTGAGATGGGCTTGCCAAGCAAACGTTGGGCTCGAAGCTCACACTATCCATCCATCCATTCTGAAAGTCCTCTATATCGTTCGCACCATAACATACATATACCATAAAATCTGTACAGAATACTCGAAAGATGATCATCATAGACAAAGAAAGACAGGTATAACGACAACAGAAGCTAGCTACCGTCAGATCGAAAAAGCTCGCAGAAAGCATAGATAGAAAATATAAAGCACGAGCCAACTCAAGTACCCCGAACAACATAATAGTGCTACAACACAGGCAATTAACACCGCAAACTACCGCATATGTGACTTTCACTAGGGCACGCTTGACGCAAAAGAACTACTACTTTCAGCATACATGAACTTTAAATCGGCACCCCATCTTTATTAAAAAAGCGTCCACCCCTCCTCAAAAGCACACTAGTCCCTTCTAAGTATATACTTTAATACAGAAAATGTTCGATAAACCGTCACCTTTGTCAAACTTGACCCTATCGCAGCATATATCCTGGACCACCATTATACAAAGTTTCCACACTTTGGGACTCAAGGCACAGGAAAGACCAGACCAGACGTGTGGTTTACCGATGCCTGTCGGTTTGAGAAGAAAGTGAAACAGTGGATATGATGATCAGGATAATCACCCATTAGCCTGTTGAGTGTACACAGATGCGGCAGTAACCAAGCCAAAGCATGATGTATAGCGCACAGGTTAAAGAAAAAGAAAGAATCGAACGCTTACAATAGGAATAAAAGGGCAGCAAACGAGATGAGATGCATTAGGCAGAGACTTGTCACTGGTCATTAGCACCCCAGGACGTGAGGACAGTAAAAACTAGGAGAATTTTTCGAAAGAGACCCAATTTAATAAATATTTAGGAAAAAACGACTGTTTTGCTAAATATTTAACAAAATAACCTCTTTTTTTGCCAGCTCACCAAGACTTGCCAAAAAGAGGTCGATTTTGCTAAACATGGGTTTCAAAACAAACGGGACCACTAGTCCTGCGTGTTTACTGATTGCTAATCACGGCCTAAACAAGACACAAAAAAGCTCACGGAAGTAGTAGTCCCATGGGTTTTCTGTTCTCTAGTACAAACTATCGATCCCAGATCCGAAACCTCTCTGCAGATGATACCCCAACCTGCTCCCATCTAAACAAACTAGAACAACATTCAAAACCAAAAAATTACTTCACTAAACCCTAACTTTTAAGGGAAAATAAAAGATCCAAGAGGTTAGCGTTACAGTTAGAAGAGCGACGAAGAGAATGGCACCGGAGGCGACGACGGCGGCGGAGGC
>NC_033797.1:20277127-20278435 GCF_001876935.1 Asparagus officinalis
GGATCCACCACTGGCGGAGACAGTGGTAGATCGCCGGAGCTCCAGTAATCATCGCTCCTAAGGTTGGTTGACTTAGGTATAAGGAACCCCTTTCATTTTTTTTTCTTCTCTAGATTTGGACAAGCTAGTGTTGAAAATATACTTGTTTATTTGACTACTAGTGAACAGAAAACCCACGGGAGTAGAAAAAACCCACGGGACTACTACTCTCGTGGGTTTTCTGTCTTGTTTAGGTCGCGATTAGCGATCACTACACACACGGGACTACTAGTTCCGTGTGTTTTGAAACCCATATTTTACAAAATCGACCTCTGTTTGGTCAACCTTGGTGTGCTAGCAAAAAAAAAAGAAGTCGATTTTGCTAAATATTTAACAAAACGATCATTTTTGCTAAATATTTATCAAAAAATGTCTCTTTCAAAAAACTCTCCTAGAAACTATAATGTGGTGAAGGAATAACGATTGCATGGTTGCACCAACTGCATTAATCAGTGTGGACACAAGGATATAAAAAATACAGAAGAAAACATGAATTTCTTTCTTATTATGATGAAATATTGTAAGAGCATTAATGAAGACTGCACTACCAGGTCAAGAGTAAAGAACAAAACAATATCTGAACAAAGGATTAGTGGAAGCATTAAAGAGAAAGTAGCCAGAAACAAACTTATGACATGAAAGAACAAAAAATTAAGAACCTTACTGTAAAATCATATGCAAAAATACTCTGTCCAAACTTTAAAATCCTAAAAGTATTAAAAGAATGTCAACAAAAGCTCATGTGTTTTGACCAAGGAAGAGATAAAGCAGAAACTAGGTCATTCTGGCAGCCAAATAATGCAGATAGTACAATGACAGACTCCTTGTCACATATTTATTGTATAATAGATAATCATGATTAAAGTATATATCCCAGCTCATTTGCTTCAAATTCTACATCTTCATTCTTCTATAAAATGCAAACCCATTTGATAAAAATTAGGACATCACGTTACAACTTCAAATTATGAAATATTGGGGATCGCTCCCCATCCTCAACACTGAAAATGTAATAAGAAAATGTAATAAATTTAAACTAAGGACATGAAGGTATAATACTAAAAAACACTAAACTCTTGGTAGCTAAACCTTCATCGTTCGTTGAAGGAAACCAAGCTCCTAGATAGTGTACAAATTTGCTAAGAAATACTGTTCAACCTTAAATTTAATCCAATCAATATTCTTTTTCTTCTGCGTTTAAACAAAATCTACAGCAACATCCTATCGAAGCTAAACAAAATCTACAGCAACATCCTACCGAAGCTAACT
>NC_033797.1:20278452-20296603 GCF_001876935.1 Asparagus officinalis
CCACCCCACAAACACACACACACACACACACAAAAAAAAAAAAAACTCTTCAAACCCCATCCTAAAAGATTAACAAGCAACAACTTTCACAAATTACAAAGTCTACAAAACTCTCTTAGCGAAAGCCAAATCAAATCAAGGTTCAGATTGTAAGCTTAAAGTTACACCGATTTGTAAATGTCTGCATAATAGTCCAAAATGCTCCCATATGACTGTCGACTCTCATAAGTACGTATTCAGAATGTCCCTTAATATATTGGCAACCTAATGAACGGAAAACACAGCTATATTAATTTTGCAAACATAAATAAAACTCATACAAATATATAGAAGATTTCCCTTCAATATTGGATCAATATTGGAGTCCATCTATAACTAATCAAAATAATTACTCCACAGACCACCACATTCAACAAGAGAGATAATCACGACCATGTTCTTCAACATATCTCTAGAAATGTTAATGATTCCACAAATATGCTAACTACAATGCATATCTATAAACTAACCACTCAAAAAACTTGATACAACTGCAAGAGACGACCAAGCTAGTCAGTGGCCTAAGTCTAACATTAATCCCAAAGATTGTTACATAATCCCATTCCACAAATCATATATCTCAATCGTTAAGATAAGAAGATGACAAATCATAAACTATTATCTAATTAAATTGCAACACGTAAACAGTCGGATACATAATATGGATACCCATATGACCAATTAAATTAAGCTTTCATAGATCAAAAGCTAAGAAACCCATATGTATACTAAAAAGAGGACAGAGCAACAAAAAGGCTATATAATCCCTTTCTTCACCTTTCCCCCCCTCCACACCACAAACCCCAACAAAATAAAACCATAACCCATCACAGACCAAAACACGAACAAACAATAATCCTTTTTTCCAACATAGGAGACGAGGTATCAAAACCCATCTCTAAACTCCAAACTGATCTAATATACTAGCATTACCAAAACATTTAAAAAAAGGGAGATTTTTGAGGATCAAGATCCATTCACCATCACTTTGCCGAAGGGCATTCCCTCGCAAAGTGCCCCGTTTCCCATGTCAGTGTCTCCAAACAATATAAGTGTCTCCAAATAGGCTGTTTGTTTGAACGAATGTGAATTAGGAAATCTGACAATATCAGATTCCCCCCACCCCCTCCCTCAAAATCCTCATCCTCTTTTTAAATATAGATTGCTTGGTGAGCAAACGGATCTGATATGTCAAATTATCATATATTATTTGTTAACTAGTCATATAACTAGTCATCTCTACACATACGAATACAAATTTTTTTCAGTAATACAAACATATATCTGTATCTGCCAATGTAACAGAAAGCAGTAGGCGGACAAGCCGTTTGAGCTAGGGCCTAGCACCAAAACACCGAGGCGTTTGACAATTTTTTAAATTAAATAATTATAATAATTGATGAAAACATGAATCAGATTCATAGAAAATTGCAAAATGAACTAAATAGCAACCTTAACAGCGTCCTAAAAAAATAATGTTAAAACTAACAGTGAGCTAAAGCTAAAGTTGAGCAAACTTAACTATAATAATCATACATTTGGACTAAAGAAATAACTGAGTAGTGAAATGTTAAAAACAAAAAATTAAGAAACAGTGAATAAGGTTACAAAATAGTGAATGAAATTAAAAAGTGCAAAATAAGAACAATTTACCTTCAATAGATCCGGAGATGGAGTGCCGGTGGCCGGAGATGGAGCCGGAGATGAAGGGGGAGAGAGATGTTAAAACTAACAGTTCGCGTGTGTCGTTTATACGCGGAGTGTGGGCCCGGGGGGATCGGATCGGGTGCCACGTCAGCAGTAGGTGAGGAGATTTACTCGAGAAACGAACGGTTGAGGATCGGTAGGGGTGTAAAAGTGAACCGTCGGATAGTTTCGAATTTACGAAGGCGGATTTTACGAAGTTTTAGGCGATTTTTTGAAATTGTTCGAGGGAATGAATCGACAAGAGGAAGGGAGAAGGAGCGGTCAAGGGATCACTGACACGGTCAAAGCATGTAGAAGAATGGGACGTGTCGGTGGTGTGCCGGGATTAGGATTTTTGTCGTTTTGTGGGTTCAAGCGAGTGGGGGTCGTTTCTACCGAGTGATTTTACGTTGAGACCTCGGGTGAAGAGGTGACAGTCCTTTCACCTCTTTTTGGGTGAATATTGACTGTGAAGGTTAAAATTCTGGGAGACCTGATTGTTTTTTGACCCGGCTATTTGTGATATTTTTTTTGAATATAGTGAAATTCGACTCAATAATTTAGGCTCTGTTTGGATACCATTGTGTTTTACTTGTTTTCATTGTGTTTTTGTCGAAAATAAAATACCATACGTTTGAAAACCATGGTGATTTTTAAGCTAAATCATCCTCAAACCAAAAACACAATACTTATTTCAAAACACCTTTTAGATGTTTTAAGTTTGTTGTTTTGGTTTTGAGTTTGAGAATGTGTTAATATAATATTTAATATAATATATTACATGTAATTAATATAGAGTTATTATCAACATGATTATTATATTATACTATACTATATTATATTATAGTTAATTTAATATATTAGTAATATTTATTAAATAATATTAAAATATAATAAATAAAATATCTTATATAATAATATAATAACATAATAAATACCAATATTTAATATGTTAATAATGTATTATATAATAAATAAATAATAATAAAATATAAATAAACTAATAAAAAAGTTATTGATAATAAATAATAATATAATAATGATATATTAATATAATATAAAAAATAATATATTCATAATATAATAATATTTATTTATATCATAAATACTAATATATTATTAAAGTATTATTAATAAACTCTAACATATTAAAAACTATAATATATTATATAATATTAAAATATTTATAATATATTACTTTATTAATAACATACTAGTAATAACATAATATTAACATTATTACTAATATTATATTATATTAATAATAGTATAATATTATATTACTAATAAAATAACATCGATCTGCAGCTGGTGAGAGCGCGACAAAACCATCGAAGAAATTAGAGCTTCCGACCATCGATCTGCAGCTGGATGGACCTAGTACGTACCTGAGCTGGTCACGACGGGTGAGATATACCCTTGCAGGGAGGAATCTGGAGGGTTATCTGACAGGAGAGGTGACAGAGCCGGAGGAGGACTCAAAGGGAAGAGATGAGTGGAAGTACACTCATATGTTGGTGTACATGGCTTCTCACAACTCGTTGGTCCCGACGATCGCCGCCACGGTGGATGGCATTGAGAAGGTGAAGGACGTCTGGGAGAAGTTGAGGAGGACATATGATGGAGTGGGGAATAACCTGAGGGTATTTCAGATTAAAGGAGAGATCAACGCCACAGTCCAGGGAGAGAGGACTGTACAAGAATATGCTACAGAGTTGGAGCGCCTGTGGCTGGATTATGACCATTTTTCTCCCCGGGCTAGCTGCAAGGACCCGGGATGTAAAGAGCGGGAGGCCTTTCTACAAGAGAGGACTATGGTGTTTCTTAAAGGATTGACATCAGAGTTCGCTCAGCGAATCGCATTGCTGCTAGCTCAGCCGAAGATTCCCACACTTGAGGAGGCTGTCTCTGCTATGATCCAGGAGGAGACTCGCATTCGGCTGCAGGCGGGGATAGGTGGACTTCCTGTGGTGAAGTCAGCACTGACAGCCTCTAGCAACACTGGATCTAGGGGAGAGACTCGACAATGCTACAACTACGGTGCGGTGGGTCATCTAAGACATGCTTGCACCAAGCCACCCAAAGAAGGAGATTCGGGTGGACGTGGACAGTTCGGAGGTCATGGTCGTGGCCGTGGGGGTCGACGAGGTGGAAGAGGAGCAGGAAATCGGGCGAATCTGACGGTAGCAGAGGAAGAAGAAGCTGAGGTGGTCTTTACAGAGGAGGATCGTGCTCTCCTGACAATACTCAGAAAAAAACAGCAAGTACCAGGGGATGGAGACTTGAGGAGTGGGACTGAGGAGGCATCTACTTCGTTCTTCGCCAGAGGCAACACTGCTACCTATGCTCACCCGACCAAAGGTACTGATGACATACATGCTCTTGCTTCTATGTCTCCCGACAGATCATCAGAGTGGATAGTCGACTCCGGTGCGTCTTGCCATGTGACAGGTAATGTTAGTGAGTTCTCATCATATACTCACTTAGCATCGCCTGATAGTATTCAAACAGCTGATGGTACATTTCACCAACGAAGAAGAAGGGTGATTGAAGACGGAGAATTTCCGAGGGTCACCACCAACATGACGAGCAAGGGGGCATCGGCACGAGATGATTTCGAGTCGATTCTGAGAGCCTCTCGACCTAGAACCCGTCTGCAGTCCGGAACCATCGAACGAGCAACCTATGGTAGGGTTCGGACAAGACGCTTAGTTCTATCATCCTCCAACTAAAATGCATTGTTTCTTTTGATATTCCCAAGGTGATCTTTCAGGAGAATGAGACAGGACGGAGACTTGGGACTGGCACATGGCGTAATGGACTGTGGTATCTGGATCGTGAAGGGCTAGATTCAGCTTTGGTGTCAATGGTAGAGAGAGCAGGAGTAAGATATGAGATGAGTGCTGAGAGTGTGTTGATGCTTCATCACAAACGCTTGGGACATACTTCTTTCGGTGTTTTAAGTAGGTTGTATCCATCTTTATTTGAGAAAGTAAATAAAGAGAAACTTGTGTGTGATGCATGTAAGTTAGGAAAGCTTACTAGAAGCTCTTATGTTAGTTCTGATCATAGGAGTTCTCATGCATTTGATATGATACATTCAGATGTGTGGGGGCCGTGTTCCACAAGTTCTATGAATGGATACAAGTATTTTGTTACCTTCATTGATTGCTTCTCTCGTGTTACTTGGTTATACCTGATGAAGAATAAGAGTGAAGTGTTTGGCTGCTTTTAAAACTTTCATAGGTATGTTCAGACTCAATATGGAGCAGTGGTGAAGGTATTGAGATCTAATAATGGGACAGAATACACCAACAGGGTGTTTGGAGAATATTTATCATCTCAGAGAATACAACACCAGACTACATGTCCATACACACCATCTCAGAATGGGGTAGCGGAAAGGAAGAACAGACATCTTTTAGAGGTTGCTAGAAGTATGATGATCTCCATGAATGTCCCAGAAACATTATGGGGACAAGCAGTATTGACTACAGCGGCGTTGATCAACAGAATGCCCTCGAGAGTACTGGATTGGAAGTTTCCGTGTGAGACGTTGAAAGGAGATAATGGTGGGATTCTTCCACTGAAAGTATTTGGCTGTGTGTGCTTTGTGAAGGATAACAGACCATCAGTCGGGAAGCTTGCCCCTAGAGCGGTGAAGTGCATTTTTGTGGGATATTCTGCTACTCAAAAGGGATATGTTTGCTGGAGCCCGGTGGAGAAAAGGCTGTTCGTGAGCATGGATGTGTACTTTCGTGAATTTGAGCCATATTACACACAGAAGGTACCCTCATCCGTTGGTGACTCGCCCAATACTGGAAGTATGAGGCGAGAAGTGGAGAATGGTGAGAGGCAGATGAATAATGTAGAGAATAATATGGAGAAATCGATTTCTCTAACGATTCCTTGGGAAGGAGAATTGGTTGAGGAGGAGCAGGAGAATAAAGAAGAAGAGGATAAGGAGACAAGAGGTGTTAGGCCCACGGCTTAGGGGGAGCTACTTACCTATAGTAGGAAGGGGAAGCAAATTGCAGAAACAGTACCTACAGTGCCACTAGTGCCAAGTCCCTTATCAACGCCTGTCCCGACTCCTGAGACACCTACACTACCATCAGATTCCTCTCAAGATGATATCATTCCTCTCACCAATGTCAGTACGGAGGACTACTCGCAGCAATGCGGGACATCCTCCCGATAGATATGGTTGGGATCTTGCCCAGTTTGTATCATATTCTAATATCCACCCTGCACATGGAGCATTCATGCATCATTGGACTCTGTTACTGTACCTAACAATTGGCAGGTTGCTAAGAAGGACCCAAAGTGGAAAGCGGCTATGCACGAGGAGCTAGGGGCTCTTGAGAAGAACCACACTTGGGAACTAGTAAAACTATCAGAAGGGAAGAGAGCAGTTGGATGCAAGTGGGTCTTCACTGTGAAGCAGAATCTGGATGGACAAGTTGAGCGCTACAAGGCTCGTCTGGTGGCAAAAGGGTATAGCCAGACGTATGGAATTGACTATGATGAGACGTTTGTACCGGTAGCGAAGATGAGCACTGTTCGGAGCTTGATCTCTCTGGCAGTAAATGGTGGATGGAAGCTACACCAACTAGATGTGAAGAATGCATTCCTTCATGGAGATCTGGTGGAAGAGGTATACATGGAAATACCACTAGGATTCGACACAGATCAGACAGTGGGCAAAGTCTGCAGATTGAAGAAGTCCCTCTATGGCCTGAAGCAGTCTCCACGTGCTTGGTTTGACAGATTCAGGAGGGCTATGATTGGTATGGGGTACCAGCAGATCAACGCCGACCATACCGTGTTTTTTCGACGAAGTGGAGGCCACATTACCATGCTGGTGGTATATGTGGATGATATGATTATTACATGAGATGATGAGAAGGAGATTGCCCAACTCAAAGTGAGACTGGGTAAGGAATTCGAGGTGAAAGATCTTGGCTTGCTTCGATATTTTCTTGGGATAGAGATAGCTCGAGGAGCTGAGGGGATTGTTCTCTCCCAAAGAAAGTATGCACTGGATCTTCTCAAAGAAACAGGGATGTTGGGGTGTAAACCTGCAACTACACCGATCGATCAGAAGTTCAAACTGGGTGCTGAGGGCCAGTTGATCACGATAGATACCAGAGACTGGTAGGCAGGTTGATCTATTTGAGTCACACACGTCCCGATATCTCTTTTGCAGTGAGCGTGGTAAGTCGCTACATGCATGATCCGAGGAAGGGTCATATGGACGCAGTGTACCAGATTCTTAGGTATTTGAAAAGTGCCCCAGGAAAAGGATTGATGTTCAGGAAGAATGAACATATGAGCATTGAGGGTTATTGTGACTCAGATTGGGCTAGCTGTGCTGATGACAGGAGGTCCACCTCAGGATACTGTATCTTTATAGGAGGTAACTTGGTCTCGTGGAAGAACAAGAAGCAGTCAGTGGTGGCGAGGTCAACAACTGAAGCAGAGTATAGAGCTATGGCCTTGGGAGTCGCGGAATTGTTGTGGTTGAAGAGTATGTTGGTGGAGCTGAAACTGGATCAAGGAGCAAAGATGAAGCTGTGGTGTGATAACAAGTCAGCCATCAGTATCGCTAATAACCCAGTGCAGCATGATAGAACCAAACACATCGACATCGATAGGTTCTTCATCAAAGAGAAGTTGGACAGTGGATTACTGGAGTTAAGTCATGTTTTAACTAAAGACCAGACAGCAGATTGTCTGACTAAGGGACTTAGCTCAGTAGATATGGTTAGAGGATGTGACAAGATGGGCTTAGTGGATATCTTTCGCCCATCTTGAGGAGGAGTGTTGACATATTAGAATAGTTAAGGGGTTATTTGTAAGATGTATTTGTAGGGGGCCTATATAAGCCCATGTTATTTCATTAATAAGATTATGGTTTCTTCATATATTTCAACTGTAGGAGTTAGTGGATATTTAGAGGAGTATAGGGTTCCTTGATCTCCCTTGATAGCTGATCAGTTAGGAGAAATTAGAGTCTTATACAGGAAACACACATTAGAGGGACGAAGTTTGCTGCTCCGACGTGCCCTATGACGTTCAAGTCAGTTATAGATTAAGCAAGTTTACAAAATCTAATTTCAAGGAGTAATTTAGTAGTTTTTCGTGTGCCTTCAAATAGCGGAAGTTGCCCATTATTTACAAAGGATTGGTAGGGCACATTGGTAATTTGACTAGGTCGGTGCTGTTTGTTGATCATACCGTACTTTACACGTGCCGGCAACCGATCGAACGTAATTAGCTGGTTCTCAAAAAAAACCGAACATAAGACTTTAGAATACTACTCATAGGTTACTTACCAATTTTGCTAGAACCTCTTAGGTATTACAAAATCTTACTATGGACTCATATTCATACATGAACCAAGACATTCATCTTCTTCTTATACATGGCCAAAAATTTTTCGAGTAGTCATAATACACGTCGAAGAATTATATTATTTATTTTTACAAGATACCGAGCTTGGCTAGCAGTACAGAGTTTGATTTCATATATAAAACCTAAGATGCAAAAGAAATCACATAAAACACGAGAATTTACCTATCTACATACAAGTACAAGCATCAGTATACTTCCACATTCCATTGCTCTCCCTTCTTCAACTCCTTCTTGTAAGTCATCCAGTCAATACCTATAATTAAAAAAATGTCAAATTAATATTTAAGAACACTTTGTGCGTATTATATGAAATTTTTTCACTAATTTAATTTAGTCACCGTCTTTAGCCGCCAAGTTCACCATAATGTCGTCGATACCCTTCTCCATTCCTTTCAATCCACACATATACACGTAGGTGTTGTCTTTCTTCAGCAGCTCCCACAATTCCTCTGCGTACTGTGCCATTCGAGTTTGGATGTACATTTTCTCGCCCTTCTCATTGGTTTGCTCTCGGCTAACGGCAAAATCTAGCCTGAATTTGTCGGGTGCCTTCTCCTTCATCTTCTCAAATTCCTAATCCAAAAAGAAATGTTTTTATCGATAAGAAATATATATGCTACAGTTAATTAAAAAGGATTATTTGATTATTGATATGTTTACCTCCTTGTAGAGCAATGAGCTACTTGTGGGAACTCCCAAGAAGAGCCATGCCAATCCATTGAACTGAAAAGAGGGGAAATGGCTAGGATTTTAACTTTCAAATATATGCCAAACTTTAAGGAAATAACTAAACGGTATTTAAATAAATAAATAAGAAAAAACACAGATCTATTATTGACAGCAAAACCACATTATCCAATAATCTAAAGCTATTAAGGTTCCAAAATTTAATGTTAATGAGTAAGCTGTGCTAGTTATTGGGATACCAGCATTTTATGTAGCTAATGTGTGAGCGGGACCCACCCACGTTTCAAGGGGCTTCACGTGGGTTGCTGTGTTTCACATGGGTTGCTTTGTTGTGTGTTGCTTTGTGAATTGTCCAGCGTACAAATTTGCTAGCCCACCCGATTGACCCGATTGGCAGTTATATAAAACCCTGGCTTTGTAACCTAGAAAGGCGTGCGAGGCAGGGGTTAATTTGTTGTGGCTGCGGGAGAAAAATCACTTGTGCAAGAGAATCAAAGGAGCGGAGGCAGAGGATTTGTTTTTTTTTGTGAGTTGCGGCTTCGGGAGTTAGGCTTGTTGCTGCTGCAGGTGAAGAACACAGAAGAGATTTTGGCGGCTATTTATAGAGAAGAAGCAAAGTCCTTTTTGTAGTTGTTCTTTGATTTGTGCACCCCTTTTGAGAGAATATTTGTGTGAGGGATCTGAGAGTTTGTGAGAGGGTTTTATTTGTGAGATTGTAAACCCTAATTGTATCTCTCCCTCTATAAGTAGATCTCCCCCTCCTTGCCCCGTGGACGTAGGCTATTTACCGAACCACGTAAAAGTTGTGTTCTTGTCGTGATTTGTAATAGCTTGTAGGATCCCTCGATAAGTCAGTTCTAGAACTGATGAGATGAAGAGCCGATATCTCACTTGGTTGAGATATCCGTTTCAGATTCTTGTTTTCTTGGTGAGACGGAAATTCTTATCGATCTAATCTCTCTTGTTGTGCTGTCGAAGTGCTGACGAAATTTTCGCTGCGCACAACAAGTGGTATCAGAGCTCCGGGTTAGACATGGGAGCTTGTTTGAAGGATTCGCTAAAGGATTCTTATTTGAAGGGTTAGATCGATAATATGGGTGAAACAAGCACATCGGGATCGTCTCTTACGAAGACGATACATAGTTTGAGCATCAATAACATGAAGATTGATGTTCCGAAGTTCGACGGCAAGATTAACTTCGGATTGTGGAGATGTCAGGTGATGGACGCCTTGGACGCTCAGAATTTGGAGGAGACTCTTGAGTTACAAGAGAAACCTGCCGAGATGGAAGCTAAGGTTTGGAAGAAGATGAATAGTAGGGCGTGTGGAGTTATTCGGTCATGCTTGATGCCGGATCTTATTTATGACGTGATGAACGAGACGTCGACGAAGAAGATGTGGGAAACACTCAATGAAAAGTATCTTACTAAGAGCATTGAGAATCGGCTTCACTTGAAGAAGAGGTTTTACCAGTTCAAGATGAAGAGAGGAGTTTCCATTAGTGAGCATGTTAACAACTTCACAAAGCTACTTTCAGACATGGCCAATGTGGATATCATGGTTGATGATGAAGACAAGGCGATGCTACTTTTGTGTTCATTGCCCGAGGATGATTATGGTACTTTTGTCCTAACTATGATTAATGGAAGAACTACTGTTAGTTACAAGGAGGTGACCTCAGCGTTAGTGAATTATGAGTTGAGGAAGAGTGTGGATGAGTCCTCCGAGAAGGCATCGGGAGATGCATTAGTAGTTCATGGTCGTGGTTCAAACCGAAGCAGAAGGTCACAGTCTAGAGGTGCACATCGTAGGATTCGTAGGAATCAGTGTGCCTTTTGTAAAGAGGAAGGGCATTGGAAAGCCGAATGTCCAAAGTTAGATCGAGCCGAGAAGAACAAGGGGAAAGCTGTACAAGCTTCAGAGGTGAATGTTGTCAAGACTAGTGGTGACAATTCAGATTCGGATTCTTTGGGCTATTCGTTGTCTGCACTACCGTCAGTTTGTGTTGTCAACTCTACAGAGTGGATGTTGGATTCGGGTGCTTCTTACCACGTTTGCCCTAGGAGGGATTGGTTCTCTAGCTTTCAGAAGTTGGAAAGAGAGGATGTTGTGCTCATGGGTAATGGACATGCATGCTCTATTGGTGGTATTGGTACCGTTCGTATTCGGATGTATGACGGAGTGATTCAGGAGTTGGATGAAGTGAGGTTCGTTCCGCAGTTGTCGAAGAACATCATTTCACTAGGAGCTTTGGTAGCATCTGGCTATAAAGTGACCTTGGTGGATGCACGTTTGAAGGTCACATCGGGGTCTATGATTATGATGAAGGGCGTCAGAAGAAGTAATTTGTATTATTTGCTTGGAAGCACGGCGATTGATAGGGAGATGACGACTTCATCTGATTCGGCTAGACTGTGGCGTTGTTTGATGCTGGGTTATTTGATTGGTAATGCCGTGTATGAGTTATTGAGGAGTGCTTTGACCTGCAGTTTGAAGTCCTGTGAACCCATTGGTATGAGCAAGAAGACCGAGGTGGAGTTTAGCACTTCTATCCATCATTCGAGGGGTCTTCTGAGGGGTGTTCATTCAGGCATTCGGGGGCCTTCCAAAGGAGCATCATTAGGAGGTAATCGATATGTGGTTTCCGTAGTTGGGGATTGCTCTAGGCATTGGTGGGTTGCAACCAAGTCCCGTTGGTGTGAAGTCCTAGAAGCCCGCAACAGATGGAGGAAGTGTGTTGGTAGAAAGGTAACCCGACGTTCTGATTATGGTAGGGGTTCTTTCTTACATTTGTGCTGAGCTCACGATAATTGGAGACACTTCATTGGTGTGGAAACTTTAGGGCGACGTGATGAGATGGCAGATTTGGGGAGTTGTTCCTTTCTGGAGGAGGATCGGTGTTTGATGTCGAGCATTGGCATTGGTGTGCGGGCTACGACATGTTTGGGCCATCTTATGTGTAGGTTGCCGACTGCTGCATATAGAGATTTTGGATCTGGTGGAGCTGCTTCAGATTTTGGGTTACGTCGGATGTTTAGCTACCCAGCACTTGGTCACATCGTGGATGTGAGATTTGATCTGATAGCACATTTGGGATTCAGAGGCATGTTTGATTATCAGGTATTGGCTTCTGACTTTGTTCTGAGCAGGTATGTCACGTTTGACTCTCGGCAGGTGAAGAGTGGTGATCAGATCTTTGGAACATCATAGCGGGTGGAGAGTGATGCTACTCCACGTTGGGTGGAGACTCCAGATCATACTGTATCATTTGGAATTCCAGCTGAGGTGACACAGATTAGGGATCATTTGGATTTGAATGCAGATGATGAGTTGGATTCGATTGCAGCTGATGGACTTAATTTGGATATGGCCATTGGTTCACCTCAGATGGAGGTGTTTGAGTTGTCTCAATTTCGAGCTATTGGGAGTGCTATCAGTTGCAGATCGTTTGGTGATATTGAAGAAGAGTTGCAGACTTTTCTATTTGTTTGAGGGCTTTTGGAGGCCATTTGGGTGAACTACGTGAATGCTTGATTCCTTGGGCAAGAGGATACGTAGGCAGTCTTTATGATGCAGCCGGGTTTGGATTAGTTGATGGGGGTGAGATTGATTTAGTGAGCGACATCGACATTTGGGGTGAGTGTTTGCACTCCCATTTGGGTCTCAGCAAGTGAGGCATTTGGTGTAGTCGGTGTAGGCTCAGTTTGATTGGTGAGTAGACACTATTTGGTTTGGGTTGAGTGTTCGCACTCCCGTTTGGGTCTCAACTTGTGTGGATGGAGTCCGTTGTCATGAGTCCGTTGCCGTGGCATACTGGATGCAACAAGTGAGGCATTTGTTTTGGTTGGTGTCGGCTCAGTTTTGAAAAAAAAACTTCGCCGAGGTGGAGAATTATGAGTGGGACCCACCCACGTTTCAAGGGGCTTCAAGTGGGTTGTTGTGTTTCACATGGGTTGCTTTGTTGTGTGTTTCTTTGTGAATTGTGCAGCGGAAAAATTTGCTAGCCCACCCGATTGACCCGATTAGCAGCTATATAAAACCCTGGCTTTGTAACCTAGAAAGGCGTGCGAGGCAGGGGTTAATTTGTTGTGGCTGCGGGAGAAAAATCACTTGTGCAAGGGAATCAAAGGAGCGGAGGCAGAGGATTTGTTTTTTTTTTGTGAGTTGCGGCTTCGGGAGTTAGGCTTGTTGCTGCTGCAGGTGAAGAACACAGAAGAGATTTTGGCGGCTATTTATAAAGAAGAAGCAAAGTCCTTTTTGTAGTTGTTCTTTGATTTGTGCACCCCTTTTGAGAGAATATTTGTGTGAGGGATCTGAGAGTTTGTGAGAGGGTTTTATTTGTGAGATTGTAAACCCTAATTGTATCTCTCCCTCTATAAGTAGATCTCCCTCTCCTTGCCCCGTGGACGTAGGCTATTTGCCGAACCACGTAAAAGTTGTGTTCTTGTCGTGATTTGTAATAGCTTGTAGGATCCCTCGACAGGTCAGTCCTAGAACTGATGAGAGGAAGAGCCGATCTCACTTGGTTGAGATATCCGCTTCAGATTCTTGTTTCCTTGGTGAGACGGGAATTCTTATCGATCTAATCTCTCTTGTTGTGCTGCCGAAGTGCTGACGAAATTTCCGCTGCGCACAACATAAGAGTGACATTCCTTTTGCCGAACAGTTCATAGTATTTTATGAAGTTATACGGGGAGAGTATTTTGAGTATGACTTGACCTAACCATTTTAATTAAGTACTCATCCAAATACAAGTAAGCAGACTAAAACATAAGTAAAGAATGGGGAAGACATCAAAGAGACTAGTCCACATAAATTATTATTACTATCTTTGATTACATGTTGAGTATTACCTTGTAATCATCATGCTTCTCAAAGAACATTTTCCATAAGAAACTACGGAAAGGAGCAATTCCCGTTCCTGTTGCAAGCTGCAAATCCAATAACAGAAATTTTCACAACTTTTTTTATCGAAATAAATAGATTACTAAAGATAAACAAATGAAAAAAATAATACCATTATAATAGTTGCATTTGGATCTTTGGGCATAAGCATTTCTTTCCCAACCGGTCCTGTAATCTTCACTTCTGCTCCCGGCTTCAAGTCACCTGCAACATATTAGCATAATGTGACATCTTGAATATTATCAACCTAATATTCAAACACTAAAGCATAATAAACTTGACAAATAAACTTATAAACAAGTTCGCACATAGGAAATTTGAGCAGACCCCCTTAACAATCTCTCCCTGATCATTGGTATAAACCAACCTCTTAACACAAAGAGAAACCTGCACAAAACATGTTTACTCTCAATAAATCCTACAAACAACATGACAAGTAATTATGAATTGAACAATCAAGATTTTGATATCAATCAGAGAAAAAAGAACTCACAGTTTTTGAATCACCAAAATCTCCGAGAGCACTGCTAGCAATCGAATACAACCTCAACTTATGAGGCTTCCCATTCTTATCAATTCCGTCAGGAATCACACCAACAGACTGTCCTTCTCTATATGGAACTTCCCCTAATCGACAAAAAAAACAAAAAATTAAAAAATAGAAAATTTTGATCCTGATCTAGAACTCAAAGAAATTTTGATAGTACCCTCAGTGCTGAAAACCATGTGCCAGGTTTCTCCAGGTGCATCATCACCAGTGATTTTTGTGTTGAGGAGGCATCTGCCAATGTATGGCTCCTTGGGCTTGTATTTGTTGGTCACAACACCTTCATCATTTTTCTTTGAGATTTTTACAGCTTTAGCAGGAGCCTCAGTGGTGACCTGGGCTCTTATAGAGACTGACTTTGCATTTGTTGACACATTTTTTGAGTACAAGTTTGTCTGCAATAATCCATAATCTCTATTGTTAAAGATATCGAGATTTGGTACGGCTGAGAGTTAAAATGAATCTTAAACAGAGTTTAGAAAACAACTTTAAACAAAAACCTTAAGTTGCTAAGTACTGACCCCAACTCCCACTTAAACTCATGACTCTTTCGAATCTTTTCTAGCGTGGGGGTAATACTCAAACATGAATGTCAAAATGGATCTTAAATAGAGTTCAGAAAACAACTTTAAACATAAAACTTAAGTTGCTAAGTACTGACCCAACTCCTATTTAAACTCATGACTCTTTCTTATCTTTTCTAGCGGGGGGTAATATTCAAGCATGAATGTCGTAACAAAACATACTTTGCTTCACTTTAAAAAGGTGCTTAACAACTGGTAAATTCAATACATTTACAACGGCAAATGTTCAACAGATATTATTTATAATTCCCGCTCTACTCGTTGAACTTTGGCACTCTATAAATTTGATCTAAAGCATTTATGTTTAAACAAAGTAGGTGAACTGAAACAAAATGGAGATGATGAAGAATGGATTAGGACTGAAGACATCCAAACATGAGATTAGTTGTATGTGTTGAAGTATGCCTTAGTATTCACTGGAAATAAGGAAACACGGTTGTTGACCATGTCTCTGGGTGTTTTTTTTTTTTGTTTTTTTGTTGCTAAGTTTTAGCCGAGAAAGTATGTTGCTATTGTCTTATAAGTCTATTAGTAGATTTTTAGGAATTTTCTGTTTGTTAAGATTGTATTTAAAGATGTTTCTGGTTCTGAGAAGAATAGTGAAGCAATTTCAATTCCTCTTCATTGTTCCTTGTTTTTTTCCCCTACAATTTTCTTCTGTTCTTGATTGCTAAGGGCCAAGGACAACAATTGGTGTTAGAGCTACTTTTCTTAAGGGACTGTTAAAGTTGAGGCCCGAAAAACTCCATTTGAAACATGGTATGTCTATAAACCTTCTCTGCAAAATCTTCAAGTCTTTGGATGCATCTGTTTCTTACATGTACCTCAGGTGAAAAGAGATAAGCTTGGTAGAAGAGCAGATCCTGGCATTTTCATTGGCTATAGTAGCATCTCTAAATCTTACAGAATTTTTCAACCACAGACGGGAAAATTTCTAGTAAGCAGAGATGTTCTTTTTGCTGAAGAAAAAAAATTGGTGTTGGCAAGGAGAAGAAGGAAAGCTGATCCATGATTCTCCACAAATGCAAGAAGATAATGATCCTCTTGTTGATGAAGAAAGCGATGATTTTCCTGTAAGAGGTGCGAGATTGCTCTTTGACATATATCAAAGATGCAATGTTGCAGTTTTTGAACCTGCAGGATTCATTGAGGCAGAAAAGGATCCAAAGTGGATAGCTGCAATGCAGGAGGAGATGAATATGATTAAAAAGAATCAGACTTGGCAACTTGTTGAAAGGCCTCAAAACAGGAAGGTTTATAGAGTCAAATGGGTATCCAGAACCAAGTTAAAATGCAGATGGCTCCATTAAAAGCACAAGGCCAGACTTGTGCTGAAAGGGTTCGCTCAAATATTTGGGATTGATTTCTTAGAGACATTTGCTCTTGTCGCACGTCTAAACACCATCAGAATGCTGCTTGCTTTAGCCGCACAAAAGGGGTGGAAGGTATTTCAGCTTGATGTAAAAACAACTTTTCTTAATGGCTACTTGCAGGAGGAAATATATGTGAACAACCTGAAGGATTTGCAGTAAAGAAGCAGGAAGACAAGTTCTATTTGTTGAAAAAGGCCTTGTATGGTTTGAAGCAAGATCCAAGGTCTTGGTACAGCAGAATTGACGAGCATCTTTTAAGTTTTGGCTATACAAAAAATCTAAGTGAGCCAACTCCATATGTCAAAAACTCAAATGTTGATATTCTGATTATTTCTCTGTATGTAGATGATCTCTTGATAACAGGAAGCAATAGCACTTCTATTGACTTATTCAAACAGAAGATGATGGTCTTTGAAATGACTGACCTAGGAGAAATGACATGTTTCCTTGGAATGGAAATAAGACAAGATCAGCAAGGCATTTTCATATGTCAGAAAAAGTATGCAAAGGAAATTTTAGATGGAAGAAAGCAAATCAATGAACACTCCAATGAATCAAAAGGAGAAGCTTATAGCAAGAAAGGTGATGCAGAAAATGTTGATGAGGCCACTAATAGAAGTCTTGTAGGGTGCTTGATGTATCTCACAGCAACCCGGCCTGATATTCTGCAAGCTATTAAGTGTGTTAACAAGATTTTTGCCTTGTGCAAATGAGGAGCATCTCAAGGCAGCCAAACGATTACGGACTGCTGTTTAATCATGGCCATAAGCTTGATTTTCATAGTTTTTCCTGATAGTGATTGGGCAGGATCTATAGACGATATGAAGAGTACTTCTGCTTCACACTTGGATCTGGCATGCTTTCATGGAGTTCTAAGAAGCAGGAGATAGTGGCTCAATCAACTGTTGAAACAGAATTTGTTGCTGCGACTTCGGCTGTGAATCAAGTCTTATGGCTAAGGAAGATATTGGCTGATTTATATGAGAAGCAAGAAGAAGGCACTGAAGTGTTTGTTGATAATCAAGCAGCCATTGCAATCTCCAACAATCCAGTCAGGCTTCCATGGAAAGACCAAGCACTTCAATATAAAGCTCTACTTTCTCAGAGAAGTTCAGAATAATGGTGAAGCACGTTTGTCTTATTGCAAGACTAATGATCAAATAGCTGACATCTTTACAAAGGCTATTCCAAAAGGCAGATTTGAGTGTCTGTGAGAGAAACTAGGAGCTTGCAGTTGTTGGATTTAAATCTAATTAAATCTATTTGTGGGCACATATGATTAATTAATGTGTATTACTATCTTTAAGGATAACCCACTTAAAGTGATCAATCAATTTGGATTAATAGGTATTTAAATAAATCATGGGGGTTATATGTGCAGATACCAGGTTGTAATTGTAATTTGATGAGGGACCAAATTACAAATGTACAACACCTATATATAAGGGGTTATGGTTCCTAATCTAGGGTTAACCACTCTCATTCTCTTATCCCTATCTAAAGAGATCCATAAGAGAGAAACCCTAATGTTAGAAGATCATCAAAACCCTAATCAAGTTTTCTTCAATGGATTCAGGTATATGCTTCCGCACCTTTTGATTCTTGTTAATCTTTTTGAATTAAATCATGGCTTTATGGTTTAGATCTCAAGTTTTTATTAGATCTAACAAGTGGTATCAGAGCCACCATTGATTTGTTCTAAGAGATTAAGATTAAAATTAGGGTTCTTTGATCTTAATTTGTGTTTGATTCAGATCCGTTCACGGATGAACAATAAAGTTTCTTATTTTCGGATGAACAGTAATCGTTTTTATTTTCGGGTGAACAGTAAAATTTTTAATTTTCGGATGAACAGTAAAGTTTTTTATTTTCGAATGAATAGTAAAATTTCCAGGTTGTTTGGTTTTTTTTT
>NC_033797.1:20297603-20311916 GCF_001876935.1 Asparagus officinalis
TTGTTAATCTCTTTGAATTAATCATGGCTATATGGTTTTAGATCTCAAGTTTTGATGTAGATCTAACATGGACCTCAATTTCAAAGCTTGAATACAATTTACAGCTAGGATTAAACTATCTTATTTAACATCAGTAATCCTCTCTATGAGTGAATTCAAGAGTACATAAATTTTAGGAACTCGGTGAAATTTAGTTGAAAAGTGAGATTCAAATATTTGACGGGTTGGGGTCCAAATAGTAACCAGATGGGACAACGAGCTGTACGGTGCCCTCTTGACCCGGCAATTTCATGGAGGGCAAAACTCCAACATAGCACTATCCGGCTTCCAGTGGAGCGCAGGCTCTGTGCTCTAGCGTAGCAATTCTCTATCTATCTAACATGAAAACTTTGAGGGTTTTTTACTTTCTAATTACACAGAAATACATTTAGTTTTTTATTAGAGAAAACTACCGCATCTTTTTCGCTAAATTATCATGTTTGACGACAATCAGGATCAACAATCATGTGTTTGTACGTTATACGTTTGATGATAGGGTAAGTTAATTGTAACGGTCCTCGCGCGTCACGTTTTAAGATAAATTTACTCATACGTACTTAAGTATATATATCTTTAAAGTGCCTTAATTATTTGAAGATGAGTAATCATGTTCGTACGTTACATGTTTGACGGCAATCAGATAGCATGCTTTAAACCTTCACTCATACGTACTTAATTCTACATGTTTGATGACAATTAGTATAAGTTTTCACATGATTTGTGCGTTACATGCTTGACGACAGTCAGAATAAGTTGTAAGGTGCTTCATACTTGGCATGCTTAGACAATTTTGCCTATATGTGCTTATATATTGCTTAAGTGCTTCGCACAAGTATGTTTTTAGACATTTTTGCCTATACGTACCTAATATTTCACTAAGTTAACTTGTTTGACAATGGTCAGAGTAAGTTATCACCTACTCCGTGCATTATATATTTGATGACAATCAACGTAAATCGTGAAGTACTTCACACATGGCATGGTTTCAGGCAATTTTGCCTACATATATGTTTCACTAAGTTATCATGTTTGGCGACACTTAGAGCTGAGTAACTTGTAACCTACTTCATACATTACACATTTGATGACAATCAAAATAGGTTGTAATGTGCTTCATAGATGGCATGTTTTTAGACAATTTTGCCTATATACTCAATATTCTTTTATCTTTTCTCTCCTTTCTATTTTCAACGACCGTTTATGCTTTTTATTGATGCAGCACGGAAGTCAAAACCTCGGAATCCACCAAGGGTGTTCTCTGAATCCACAAAGAATGATCTCCGAATCCACGAAGAACTTCGAATCCACAAAGAAAATAATGAAAGAGAAATTATATTGATGAAAATATATTGTTCTTTGGGGTTACATGACTCTTCTTAAATAGAAAAATAAATAAGACTCCTAGTAAGACTAGAATTACAAAGAAAATAAAAAATATCAAATTCTATCCTAAAAAGACTCCCTATAGTAGAGGAAACAAATCATGAAATAAAATTAAATTTATTTTCTAATCTAATTTGACTCTAATATTGAATTTATTTCCTAATCTAAATAGACTCCAACTTTATTACTAAAAATAAACTAAAAGCTGATTATTTTTGGATTTTAGTCAAAACTGGGTATTACTAATGAGATTTTAAAAATCTGACAATCTAGTTGACTCCATCTCGTCGAGATGGGCGATTTACATATATAATATGTCAGAATCTGCCTTCTGGGTTGGAAGATTTTTTCTGGGTTGGAAGATATGATTGTTTCTTTGCGAAAGTCAATAATACATATAAATCTGTATTTAGCTCGTGATTGTTCGAATCCTCCATGAAATTGTCTGTTAAGCGTCCTACATCAGTCTCTCCTTGTTGAAAGAAGCTCAACCCCGAGCTTATATTTGTTAGAATAGTAGCTTCATTATTAAATAATTTTCTTTTCTTGCAACGATCAACATCTGCTTTGTATTTAGCTTTGATTTTCTCCATTTGTTCTTTTACCTCCTCTGCTAGGACTTTTTCTATATCAAACTTGTGTATGAATCTTTCCCGTGACATGTGTATGTAATTGGCAGCATGTGACTCTGTAGTTGACATGAAAAAATCTTCCAAATATTTTCTCTGTTGCTTCCCATATTCTAGTGTTGGCGATATCATCTCATCGTTATTAAAATTATTGATGATCATTGCTTCCAAAAAAGAATTTTCTCTCTCATACTACATACATAATTCTTTCATCTTCTTTGCCTCGAGCCCTCCACCAAGCAATTCACACATACCATCAATTGCCTCACTCTCTATTTTATCCTTCTCCTTCATCAGGACATCATTAATATGTGCAATATCGCTCATAACCTCTCTAAAAATATCATGCATAATATCCATATTCACTATCATATCTCTATCAGCATCATGAATCTTATGCATAATGAGTATTTGCACCTTAGGAGAAATTTTGGTAGGGCATGTTCTTCTTTTTCAATTACAACCAAGTCATAGACCTCTTCAGATTGCTTCAAGTTTTCTCCCAAAGCTTCGTTGTTTGTCACCAAGAGTCTCTTCTTCTCAGTAGTCTTTATCTTAGATGACTCCTTTTCTATAAGAGGCATAAGTACAATTCGACGTCCATCTTTCTTGAAGATACAAGCATTAATGTCTCTGCTCCTATGGGTAGCTCTAATATCGAATTGCCACGGCCTACCTAAAAGAATCCGATAAGTATCCATCTCGACCACATCACACAAAAACCTCATCAACATAATTACGGCCGATAGAAAAAGGTACCCGACACATCTCATCTTTCTGCACATCATTGCCCTTGTAAATCCAGTCGATCTTGTAGAGAGGAGTGTGTTTCTCTGTCTTCAAATCTAACTTATTCACCATACGCCGAGAGATAAGATTTTTGCTACTGTGAAAATCAATGATAACATCACAAATCTTCTACATCATAGTGCATCTCATGCGAAAGATATTGTGCTTCAGAGGTGGTTCTTCTTTTTTTATTGCTTCTTTAGTGCTCTTCCTAACTCCAAGGTCTTGCTTAGGGTCATTGTCGATGTTAAATTCATAATGTGGAGTCGGATCACGTCGCTGGCGACCATCAACGTGATTTCGAACTCCCATTGTGCTCAGACGCTCCACTGCCGACACAAGTTGCTCTAAAGCAGTCTTCATCTGATTACATCGGTCTTAACTCATCGAACTTAGTTCGAGAAATAGGGGCTTTGTTGCCTGCCATCGGATCAGAAAATAAGGCTCTGATACCAATTGATGTAGCGCGGAAATAAAAACCTCAGAATTCACCAAGGGTGTTCTCTGAATTCATAAAGAACGATCTCCGAATCCACGAAGAACTTTGAATCCATGAAGAAAATATTGAAAGAGAAATTTTATTGATAAAAAGATATTTTTCTTTGGGGTTACATGACTCTTCTTAAATAGAAAAATAAATAAGACTTCTAGTAAGACTAGAATTATAAAGAAATAAAAAGTATCAAATTCTATCCTAAAAAGACTCCCTATAATAGAGGAAACAAATAATGAATCAAAATTGAATTTGTTTCCTAACCTAATTTGACTCTAATATTGAATTTATTTCTTAATCTAAATAGACTCCAACTTTATTACTAAAAATAAACTAAAAGCTGATTATTTTTGGATTTCAGTCAAAACTAGGTATTACTGATAAGATTTTAAAACTCTGACAATCTAGTTGGCTCCATCTCGCCGAGATAGGCGATTTACATATATAATATGTCAGAATCCGTCTTCTAGGTTAGAAGATATGGTTGTTTCTTTGCGGAAGTCAATAATACATATAAATCTATATTTAGCTCGTGATTGTCCGAATCCTCCATGAAATTGTCTGTTAAGCGTCCTACATGCTACGAACCCTATAAATAGCCTCGAGCAGCTATGAGGACTTTGGGAAGATTTTTGGCGATCGCGTGAAGAGAGATTTGTGTTCGTATTCTCGTGATCTAAGCCACCATCATAAGCTTTTGTGATCTTGTTCTCATCGTCAACGGGAGGCAATCTCGACTCAAGCATCGGGGAAACATCCTTTCGCCACCAAGAACCCACGTTAAACAAGGAGGAGCTAAATTAATCTTCTCTTCATCTGTAATCGAGAGAGTGTGAGTGGTTGTAAGGGTTTCATACCAAGTGATCGATTTTCTTAAAACAAGAGAATCAATCTCAGTCAATTTTTCCAAGTGATCGATTTTCTTAAAACAAGAGAATCAATCTCAGTCAATTTTTCGACCCTACACTAGGTTGGAAGATATGATTGTTTCTTTGCGGAAGTCAATAATACATATAAATCTGTATTTAGCTCGTGATTGTCCAAATCCTCCATAAAATTGTTTGTTAAGCGTCCTACATCATTTACCCAAGCAGTCATCATTGTCAACAACAAATTTCAACGATATGATATCTTTATGTAATTTTGAAAGTTTATGATAGCTTATTGTTTGCGTCGAAAGTTGATGTATTCATTACGGTATTCATTATAACTTTAGTCGTTACAATGAAAACAAAAAAAATAGTCTTTTTATAAGACTCTTACACAATGAAAATAAAAATTACAACTCTCATCAAAACAAACGCAAGGAGATCGTTTATCGATCTTCTGCTTGTGCGGGATATCTTTGCCTGTGCCGGGGATTTTGATATCCGTGGACTGCCTTAGATCTGGATCCGGTTGATGGAAAACTAGGCAGAGCATCGCCTTCACCGAGGGAGTATTTGATTGAAGCGCTAAAATCAACCAAGCGAAATCAGTAGCTCTTCTCGATATTAAGACAAAGCCTAATCTCAAGGAACGGACGTACGTGCTTCAGATCCTTCGAATAGCTCCTTCTTTATGCTGGAGTTCGCCGAGATCTCGCTAAACCTCGCTGAAATTCGTGACTCTTGGCTCTGGAGTTCGACAGCACCTCCTCGTCTTGATAATAAATCGCTCCTTGTGAAATGAGCCCCTATGCCTGTATTTATAGGCTTCGGTTGGGGGTTTTCGGATAAGAATGGATGATTTGACCTTATCTTTAGTTAATAACGGCCTAACCATGTTTATATATGATATCAAGTCAGTTAGGAACCCCTGGAATAGATAAATCCTGAGAAAACCGTCGAAAACGCGTCCGGAGGTCGAAACAGCGCGGGGGGCGCGGGGCGGCACGATCCGACCCGCGCCATGCGCCGGTCAAGAAGGACCGACCCGCGCGGTGCGCGGGGTCGAACCGAGCGGACGGTATTTTGTTTTTTTGTGTTTTTTCTGATTCTCCGGGACTTGTTCTTTTCACCGTTTCATGTATTTGATCGACTTGTTGACTTGTACGCTTCATTGCGGGACTAACCGTCGAACGCGCGTTGGTTGGCGTGTGCGTGTTGGTTAACGTGCGCGTGTTGATTGATGCGCACAAACTGATTGACGCGCGCGTGTTGACCAACGCACGCGAGCTGATTGACGCGCGCGTGTTGACCGACGTGCGCGAACTGATTGACACGCGCGTGTTGACCGACGCGCACAAACTGATTGGTACGCGCGTGTTGACCGGCGCGCGCGAGCTGACTGTTGAGCGTGCAGGCCACTTGGTTCGCCGTTTCGCCTCCTGCGCTTGCCGGCGTCAGATAATCATTTTAGACTCGGATAACGACATTCGTCGTCTTCTCTCCGTCTCAAGCTGTGTGCGAACACTTATAGACATTTTTAGACGCCTACATTTATCCTAGTAAAAAAAAGTTCATCGCAATTTTGTATAAAAAAAATCCGTAGTTCAAAGTCTTGCGTACTTCATCCCAAGAGTTACACATCAACACAGAAGTACTATCTAGCATGTACATAAATGTAAAACTAGTTCTCTAAATATCTAGGAATACCCCCACAGTTTTGAAATGAGATTTACAGAATCGTTAAGTTCTTAACATCATCTTATATTGCAAGCAAGATGTAGGACATTTTCCATATCAAACGCATGAACTAATGATGACAACCAAAATATATGGACCAGCTTCCAAAACTGTAGGAAGCAGGCAACAATTCGCTGATCCAAGTAATGGCTTCCACGGATCGACAACTTATCATTATCGCCTGTTGTTTTTCACTTTTAATGGTTGGAGATGTTGTTCAACATCAACACACCCCATGTGTCTTTCTATCTAAATGTCTTTAGATTTCTTAACAACTGGTTTCGACATGATTTAGATGTTATGCAACACCATCCTCAAATTGACAACATGCTTCCCCTTTTTGGAGTTGTTTGGTTTGTTGTAATTGTAATTACATGCAAGTGGTTATTACAAAAGCAACGGAAACATGTTTATCATTGTACGTAATTGCTTTATTCAGTTAAAAAATTTTGCAAGTTGTCGCGTGTATTTCATGTACTTGTTTTTGGACACGGGATTTCTTGAACCCATAAGAGCTTCATTGCAACTAGAAATGCAATTTAAACCACATTTATAGCTAAAAAAGTTTGCAATTATGAATTAGCTTAAATCTATGTAAATTATCAGTTATATTTTTTGTATTTATTAGCTGTAATGAAACATACAATTATAATTGGTACAAAAGGTTCCGGTTACGTGGAACTGATACGCAACCTATGCAGCGATCTAAACAACTTTTCTAATGTTTTTTTGCAAAAACGCTATTGGAAAAGAAAAATGATCGCAAATAAAAACTTGGTTGCCACATTCAGATTCAGATTTTTTTTAGATAGTAATTGGAAGTACGCGATGCTGTGAACGGATTATGAGACTACGTTAACTGCTTAATTTTAACCCGGCACTCTCCAAGTTGTGCTGACACGTTCTCTTTAAGTGGCACTCATCACATAATTTTGCAACTGATGAGAGACTTGGCGCTATGCTGCTAATACATGTAACCACCGCTTCTAGAAGGAATGTTGTTAATAAATCACCTAAATTTGTCACATCGAGATTGTTAGAGATGCTCAACATATAACAAAGAGAAGGATGGGATTAAAAAATAACCCCTTTTATTGACTTTGTAGCTTAAAGAAGTACAAAGTTTTTGGAGATATTTGTTACTTGGAAAAATTGCTTCAAGCCCCTCAAAAT
The DNA here is from genome assembly GCF_001876935.1 of Asparagus officinalis. Lineage (NCBI taxonomy): Eukaryota > Viridiplantae > Streptophyta > Magnoliopsida > Asparagales > Asparagaceae > Asparagus > Asparagus officinalis. The sequence goes on from NC_033797.1 coordinate 20,304,716, forward strand.
TCAAGTTTCAATGTGCCACAGCCCTCCCAACTTTCCCCAATGTGCTGCCGCCCCTATAATTTGAAAAAATTGTGTCCAATGCCCCTCTCCCCAAGTTCCAATGCAACCTCCTCCAAAATCCCGATTTTACTCTCTCCCCTACACCTCCCTCCTCCTCCTCCGGTCCCCCTCAGCCCCCCCCCCCCTCCCTCCCCAAACTCCGCCTCCCTCCCGTGTCCGTCTCCCTCCTACACCTCCTCACTTCTACCTCCATCCCCTCAGCCCCTCTCACCTCCCTCCCAACTCCGTCTCCTCCCCTTCCCCGTCTCCCTCCCCCCCGTCCTCCTACACTCCCGCCGCCTCCCTCCTCGCCTCCTCTCCTCTACACTCCTCCCCTCCTACACCTCCCTCCCTCCCCAACCTCCCTCCCCCGCTCCGCCGCCGGCGACGTCCCGAGGAACTTCGCGTCTCATGTTAACTATTATAGGTAACATGTTAACTATTACAGTTCACACATTGAGTTCAAAACATATTTATAAAATTATAATAGTAAACATGTTATCTATAACAATTAACATGTTATCTATAACAGTTAACATGAGCTGGGATGAGCTGGCATGATAAAGAGAAATGATAAAATTGGGATTTTAGGAGCTGACATCTCTAATCATGAGCTGGAATCATGATGGAAGGCCCTGGACACAATTTTTTTTTTAAAAAAAGGGGTTGCAGCACATTTAAAAAAAATGTGAGGGACTAAGGCATATTAAAACTTGAATTTTGGGGTCTAGAAGCAATTTTTCATTGTTACTTACATTTCTTTAGGTTGAGTATTCCCTTACTTGAGCCTCAACAATAATTGTTTTTTTTTTAATTTTATAAAGTTAGTTGATGATGGAAATAAAATAACAGATGAAAGAGCAAATCTAACTAGGGTCCAACATACGTAGTAGGGAAATTTTCTACCCATGAGGTAGTTTCCTTTTGTTCAATTATTGATGTACCTGGCACTTTTGATTGAGGATTTATTTAAATTTAAATTGTTATTGCTGTCCAGTGCACAGTTGAAAAAGAAACAGTTGGCGTACATATGCAACAAAGAAAGTTGACTAACTTTAGAAGCCAAATGCATACTACAGAAACCGTGATTGTAGTGTGCTAGAATAATGGTTTTACCTAGATCTAGAGTCATTTATTTGCGACCTTTATATGAATCCAATTAGTTACCAGAAGTTGACTTATGATGGCAAGGCTAAGCCTGAAGTTAACAGCTACAAGTTTATTGCAGGGTGTCTTTTGATGAAGCCTATCAACTTAAATGCGTACAATCGTATAACTATATTGTATTCGTATATGTATACTAACATATCTATATATTAAAAATTTAATATCCATATTGGATTGGGTATATAGATATAAGTATCATTTTATTTTTTGCTGGAGATAGACATAAATATGCTTTGCAAAGTTGAACAAAACAACTGAAACTATTTTGCTCTCAGTTCAGTGAATTTGAAGACGAAGTTGGTGACGTTAGGGTTTACTCAAATAATTTTACGTGTCAAGTACACAGGTAAACAGTAAACTCCTTATTTGAAGTTTCTGTAGCATTTAAATAGTTTTTTGAATGGGAAAACCTATATACTTCTTCGCTTTATACATTTTCTGTATATTTATCTATCTGCATTATTGTTCACTTTATGTTATTGTATATCCATTCTTGAACTTGGCGGACATGAATGTAAGTTTCTCTTACTGAAATATATTCATATTCAGAATAAATCCATGATTGGAAAACACAGTCCAAATTCTCCCAGGGGCCAAGCAACAACTACCAGGAAACAAGGTCTAACTTTGGACTCAAAACGTGTTACTTCTCCATGTGAGCTGCTGCATAATGTTTCTACCTAAATGGCTAAAATGTACGAAAAACTTTAGATGAAAACAATTGCTGACTGATAATAGAAAGTTCTAATGTGAATTACAGAGTAAAAAGTTTATATTTTCATCTTACACCGCAAGCGACGGAGAAGATGAAACCCAAATGGCGCACTGCATATGATCCACAGGTTGCACGCCAGTTTACTGAATCACAACCTAGACAATTCCATGCAACAAAAATTAAAAAAAAAATGCTTTAATGTATGCTTAGTTGGATAGGAATATGGTTTGCACCGATCTCATTTTCCACTCTCACTGCACCAAAACCCTAAAATTGTACTGATGATGATTGTTGAGCCTTACAATATTTTATTCGAACAGCTCTACTCCTCTCCTCTTATCTTCTACGTAGATGTCAGCACTCCCAACTCACCAATATTAACAACCAATCATCACTGTCAACTTTCACCGCACCCAACGGTTGGAGATGCTCTCCAACTCAACACACCCATCTGTCCTTCTAGAAGATTAGATCTTCAGATCCCTTATCCCTGAAACACAGGACAACAAATGAGGAACCTGAAGCAGTTAAAACTGCTAAAACGAATGCAATAAAATTTCAAGACTATGGTTCCAACCCAATTTAGATGCTCTACAACAAAAATCGCTTGATTGACAACAACACGCATGTGGCAGGACTAACAACTAGTTAATATAAATAGTTTCTTCTCATTCTCACCAACATCCACATTTCAACATACCCATAGGAAAGCCAAAATAAAAATAAATAAAAAGAATTAAATTTTTTTTAAAAAAACTTAAATAAGGAAGTTATTGCTGTGCATTCAGATTGAAATTCAAAACCATATTTGGCAAAATAATACAACACATTAATAAAACCTCATGTGACCTTAGTAGACATGAATCATTAACAAACAGGTCCCAAATGGGACTGGTCACCTAACAGGTACAACTGAGAAGCTCAGCTCCATGTTGCTAATATAAGTTATTCACCATCCTATAATTAATTCCCTTAAGAATCCAGAAGGAATGAAGTTTGCTAACAAAGTAACAAGGTTGGTAGAGATGCTCCTCAACTCCAGTATAACAGACAAATGAATGAGATTAAATAGCAGGTCCTTCCTATTGACTTTATAGTTCAAAGAAATAGAAAGATTTTGGAGATATTCAGACTCTACGTTTCTTTTACGTTGAGTGTTCCCTCAGATGAGCCTCAACAATAACTGGTCTATTTCTATGTGGACATATGCTGTAGAGGCACATGGGTGGCTAGTTAGTTGATGATGGAAAATTGAAATAAAATGACCGATGAAAAGGATGGAGAGACTTTTTATTAGGATCAAGCATACATAATAGGAGAACTTTCTATCCAATGGGTGAGCTATTTCAATTCTATCATGATGTATGTGGCATTGTTCAGTTTTATTCAAGTTTTGTTCTTGCCGACTAATGCATGGTTCAAGAGATGCAGTTGCTGTATTTCTGTATTAAAGCATGTTGGCTATTAAAAAGCCAAATGCATGCACCAATTTTTTATTGTGGTACACCGAAATATAAACTTGACAAAAGCTAGAGTTTTCAGTTTGGTCCTTATACAAAACCAAGTTATCAGAAGTTGACTATGATAGCATAGCTAAGCTTAAAGTTACAGAAATGAAGTTGTTGCCAGGTGTCTTTGGATGAAAGCTATGAAGATGGATTTGAGTAGGATGCGAAGGGATCCATATATTTGCCAATGTATCCATCTTCATATCCAGTGGGATATGAGATGGGATTATTGGCATATATTAAATGTAATCCCCAAGTCATTTGCACCCTTAATTTTGGGAATTAGGAAACTATACAATAATACAATAAGTTGACAGGTGGTATTATTGTCAATATATTTAGTAAAGCCCAAGAGAAATAAAATCCCAGCTAATTTGCATTGTTCGGGAAGATGGAAAAGCGATTGAGAACCTAAGAGTTCGAAGGACATGTCGTAAGAAGTGTTCTCTGATTTATGATAACTGACGAGTAAGAGTTCAATGCATTTACTTGAAAAAGAGCAAAGAGTTGCGTGCAATTCTAATTCTACTTCCAGTTCCAAAATTTGAAACTGGAAATTGCCGCAATCCATCTCCACGTTTTAATCTTTTTATCGTGTTGACCATATAATATGTCATAAACAGTTCCTGATAAGGAATCGGTAAGCATTTCTTGTAACATTGATAAGCATTTAAATGATCCGAGTAAAGTTTTTAGTGAATCTGTGTTCCGCAGCCAATTCCAGATCATTAAAAGAAGGCACAGATGATGAAACTAGCATTGTAGAGATAGAAAGAGATGTCTCTTAGAAACAATTTTAAAAAAAGGTGGCAGATTGTATTTGTTAAGTTGTCGGGTCCATTAGAGTCTATTGGCCAGCACACAAGGCTTGGACTTTGAGTCTATAGCCTAACCTCACTTTACATTCGTCTACAAAATTTTCTATAAATTCATCCTCGACCCCTCACCAAACAAACATTGGCGCCCATGTGTTAGGACTAACAACCAGTTATTAGATTCTTATCATTCTCTGATGGTCTTCATTTGTGCCTTAATTTGCGTTTTCTTGTTCTCTTCACAAGGCTACCTAATTATTCCCTTCGTAATGTACAAATGATCTCTTCAAAATAGAAAGACTGAAGTCTACAATCGTATGACTCTATTGGGTCCTAGACTCTTAGTAGATGTATTTAACTATGAAACAGGTCTTAAGTGGGTCTGATCACCTAACCGTACACCTGAGAGACTTGGCTCTACCTTATGTAACTGACAATCTTAGGCTAGATTCCCTTAAGTTTCTAGAAGATATGAAGTTAACAAATCACCCAGATCTGTCGCGTGCAGACTGTTGGAGATGTGAAATAGGTCTTAAGTGGGTCTGATCACCTAACTGTACACCTGAGAGACTTGACTCTACCTTATGTAACTAACAATCTTAGACTAGATTCCCTTAAGTTTCTAATTTTTTTAATGAAGTTAACAAATCATCCAGATTTGTCGCGTGCAGACTGTTGGAGATGCTCAACTCCCATATAAGAAATCCTATATTTTAATTTCTATATACATCATCCCCTTCTTGCTTACATAACGAACAGGACGAGATTAAAAATAACTCCTTCCACATTTGATTTTGAAGTTGAAAATTAAAAGAAATAAAAAGATTCCATACATATTCATTGCTTACTTTTCTTTGTGTTGAGTATTTCCCTGTAGCTGAGCCCCAAGCTTAGCTTAATCTATTTCAATGTGGAAGTCTGCTGTCAAGGCACATGGGTGGCTGGTTAGTTGATGGAAATAAAATAACTGATGAAAAAGATGCAAGAGCATTTTTTTTATAAATTAGGATCCAGCATACGTAATAGGAGAAATTTCTAACACACAGATGAGCTCCTTTTGTTCTATCATAATGTATGTGGCAATGTTGACTGTGGGTCTATTCAAATTTCAATTTTTCTTGCCTTCTAATGCATGCTTAAATAGTAACAGTTGATGAGCATATGTCTTCAAGTAAATTGGTTATTGTATAGCCAAAATCTATGCTGCAAAAGTTTGATGTGGTATACTAGAAGCTACAAAGCATTGTATCCGTATCCGTAACTCAAAAAAAAAAGGAGATAGTAAATATCATATCTAAGCCATATCCAATCCACTTACACTCCTAATTTTACGAGTTAATTCTGTAAGGCTCAAGAGAAATAAGACCTAAGCTCAATTTTGTCGTCAAGAAAAAACTTCCAACAGGAGAATATAAAAGATTAAAACAATCTATTCTAACAGAAATAGCTTGTACAGAAGTAAAATACATCTTTTATTTGTAGGACAAACTTGAAAATCTAAAGAAGATAGACTATGCGTTTCTCACCTATACTGTTCATATTAACACTCTGAGACCTATCCAAAATATCCCATTCAGCATTGACATCTATGGATCTGGAAATTTAAGTTTCTAGAAGTTCATTAATTCTCCCCAATTTTTGAATCTCAAAGTTCCACAAATGATTTCAGGAAAATTCCAACTTAATGAGGGAGAAGAAACTGGTTTTTGTGACTATCGAAGTCCTCATATACCTAGAGAAGAATACGTGCCTGTTGACGATTTGTCTTCTTGACGATTTTTTAATCTCCCCAATTTTTGAATCTCAAAATTCCACAAATGATTTCAGGAAAATTCCAACTTAATCAGGGAGAAGAAACTGGTTTTTGTGATTATTGAAGTCACAGATATATTTGAATTACTAGGAGTAAGCTTTATACTTTTCCGTGAGTCAATTAAGCTTTGATGCTTGGAAGACTCCTTTTTGACGATTTGTCTTCTTTTTTATTTCCTTGATGTAATCTGCCATCTTCCTCTAACTACGTTTAACTGTTGCTAATCATAGTGGTACTTGTTTGAAATCCTGATGTAACGTAACAACCGCCTAATATTGCGTAAATAAGTATTTACAGCTTCTAAGTGTTTATGCTATGATATACCTTTTTAAAATTAAATATGTCATTAAAATAGGAAAGTATCTCATCTCATCAATGTGCAAAAAACAATCAAGTATTCCTGAATGTAATATAAGTCACAATTCTAAAAAATGGTTAGGTAAGCTACATCATGTACATAAAAGTAGGACATATATGCACTTCAACTATTCCTGAAGCACCCTCAAGAGTCAAGACTATGAATTGAAATACTGGGTAATCAGAATATCATATTGTATATCTAAATCCGACAAATATGTAATGTCACAAGAAAATAAGCTGGTATAAAGGCTGCTAAGATATTGGAAGTAGAAACAAAAGTAAAACTAGACAAATAGGAATTATAAATATTGTAATTAATCTTGCAAAATGCTACAAACATAAAGGAGAAGCGCGCGCACCTTTTGGGTGACAAACTGGGATGGGATATTCAAAAATACTGCACAATAGTCTTGTCACAAGATAACAATCTTACTTTTATATACGCACTCTTGCTCAGCCCAGAAAACTGAAGCCGCATAACAGCATCAATAATTAGCCAAGAAAACTGAAGCTGGATAGAAGCATTAATAACAAGATAAGGCAGATTCCTTAGGTAACATATAAGTTTAAAATGCAACAGAAGAAACAAGAACGGGTTTTTCAGATATTGGTCACCAAATCTTAATTATTTCAAAATAAGCGTCCCAAAATAGGTATAATAAGTGCTCCAAATCTCATAAGTTACTGAATACTGCATAGGCCCCTCATATTAGAACGAGTAAAGTGCACATCACATCAATGCCTTCAGTTGCAGTAAACAACCCTCAAGTCATTTAATATCACA
>NC_033797.1:20312932-20363030 GCF_001876935.1 Asparagus officinalis
CCCCCCCCCCCCCCCCAAAAAAAAAAAAAAAGAAAGAAAGAAAGAAAGAACAAACACGCACACACCCCACCACCACAGACAGACACACGATTCATGAGGAAGAGGGGTGTTACATGCAATTTATCTTTCAAAAAATGGCAATCCAGAGATGTTAAGTGCTAGACTGCTAGTAAATAAGTTAATGGGGTGAAGTGCAACTGAAGGTATAGATGAGGAGCTTATGTGCAATTTACCCAATTAGAATCTGTCATCTTTAATACCTAATGAACTTAAAACCATTAAATTTCCCCATTGTGCCCTCATCATATATTAAAAAAAAATTGTCGGAAGAACTTGACATCTTTGAAATTAGAATTCACAACAAAGATAAGATTAAATGGCAAATACTAAAGGAGAAACACAAAACTAGAGAAACAAGAGGAAGACAAGTAGTAATGAAAAAAGTGAGAAAATTTGTAGTTCAAATTAAATGTTTATCAATCCCTAAAAGCACAAAAGAGAATAATTTTAGCAAATTTGAATTTGATGAAGTCTTGTACAACCAAACCTTCAGCTTATTACAGCCAATGATACTTCACTTTGAATGAACTTTGTAATTGTTATATAGTCAAACATACTTTGTACAATAACATTGTTGACAATAATCTTCATTTTCAACTCATTATTCGGCAGGACAGAAACTCCAGTAGACTTCAGATTTCCTTGCCAGACTGAATTTACCAACATTGCTTATATCTTACATCAGTTTATTATTGTAGACATTGTTACCACGACGAACCTAGAAATATATAGAAATATCCATGATAGAATCCAAGTGAGGAATGAAACCCTGTTTACCCAGTCAAGAGAGGCCCATTTACCAGTCAGATTCAAAGACAATGAAAATGTTAACAAACTAGCAATCTTGAGGGCGTAAAGATATAGTTCCATGCCCAACATCACATGAACCACCTGAAGCCTTTAAGGGATACACATTGATACCATCCTGAACTGATAAGCTATAAGTTTGTACATATTCCATGAAAGGACAATACAGTTATGACTTATGCCATAAATGGGAGAAGTGGACCAATAGATGTATTCGAAAATATCAATCCTTATAACTAGTTTAGCACGTCACAGGATTAATTTAGTAGCGTAATAATATACTAATATACCAAATAAGGGGATGCTCTGTGTAATATCAATGTGAAGGGATAATCCTCAATGAGGAAGAATAACTAGGTGGTAGACATAACCAACAGAAGCTACTACTTTTCCATTTGAAAACGTAAGCCTTAAGGAGGTTTTATCTATTCGAGACATCGAGTATTCAGCAAAGCATGATGGCTCAGAAGTTATCAAACATTTGAAGAATAGTTCTAATCAGCTTAAAGTTCATCTTTAGCTTTAAACAGATATATCAAGTTGTTGCTCATCGTGAAATATCTAAGGCCTGTAGAGGCTTCCGAATTTCCTTAGCACAGATTGTTTCAGTCAGGAGTTCCTAATCTTAAGCTTCACACAAAAGCTTATGCCCAAATGTAAAAGAGAATATGTGAATTGAGCACTTAATTCATCAATTTAAAAGTGTAGAACATTACCTACAAACCATTCTTTGACATCAACTACACCGAACATATGATCGTAGGAACACATGGCAAATGGAAGGAAAACATGAGGTTTTCTTGTCTCTTGTATCTTAACGCACTTTTGTGAAAACTGACTCATTTTACGGCAATTGTGTGGATTTAGATCGAAGACAGTAAAATGAAGAAAAAATCAGTAAGCACAGCATAAAGACGGTAACCGGCAAAAACCATATGCTGAAGTGAAGAAAATGTACCTAATATACACTGCTGAAACAATTTTACCTCAGTTAGTAGAGATAAGCTCAAACAATAATCTCAAAAGATTAGATTTATTATCTGTAGTGTGAATATTCCACTTCACTAACACAATGTAAGGGTGTGAATCCGCAAAAAATTGTAGTGCCACTTCAGGTACGAAAGAGCAAGACCGAAGTGCTCCTTGGCGCTCATGTAACAAAAGAATTATCCTCCATCTGACTAACTAAGTGTTCTAATACACTGGTCATGTTTTCTTTCACAGGATGCAACTTATCCGATGCCTCAAAAGAGTGGACTATGTTATTAATCTCAATCCAGCTCACAGCATGTTCTTTTCTCACTCTTTTCTCCTCCATTTGATGCCTCACCTTCTCTACAGACTCCCATCTCCCTTCACCCGCATAAATGTTTGATAGCAACACGTACGGTGCAGAGTTCAAAGGATCAACTTCAATAAGCTGTGATGCTACTTCCTTTCCCAATTTTATGTTCTTGTGGGTCCTGCAAGCCCCGAGCAGCGCATTCCATGCTCGAGCACTAGATTGATATTGCATCTTACTTATCCATTTCACTGCCTCTTCTAAATGTCCAGCTCGGCCTAAAAGATCAACTAAACAACAATAGTGTTCCTCTTGAGGAACAATCCCATGGGTCTCTTCCATGCATTCAAAAAACTTCACTCCATCTGTTACTAAACCTGAATGGCTGCAAGCAGAGATGAGAACCATAAAGGTGTTTTCATCTGGCTTTGTTCCTACTCCAACCATTTCCTCGAACAACCGAATAGCCTCTTTCCCGTTACCATGCTGACCTTCAGCAGACATCATAGTATTCCACATTACTGAATCTCTCTCATTAACGGGTGTCTTATAAAAAACTCGCCGCCCTCCCTCCAAATCCCCACATTTTGAGTACATATCGACAAGTGAGCTCAGAACGACAGCATTCGGTCTGAAACGGGTCCTAAGCAAACGGGCATGAATCTGCTTTCCATGCTTCAACGAAGCAATCGAAGCACAAGCGCACAACCCACTACTGAATGTGAATTGATCCGGCCTAAAACCCTCCCACATCATCCTCCTAAACAAATCAATCGCCTCGAGCGAGAACCCAAACCTCGCATACCCTCCAATCAAAGCCGTCCAAGAAACAGGATTCCTCTCCGGCATTTCATCAAAAACTCTCCTCGCGGACACTAAATCCCCACTCTTCGCGTACCCATAAACCAAAGTAGTCCAACACAAAACATCTTTCGTCATCATTTCATCAAACACCCTCCTCGCATCGTACAACCATCCATTCTTCACATATGCATCAACCAAGGAGCTCGAAATCACAAGATTCGACGAAAACAGCCCAACAACCAAAACCTGCCCGTGCACTTGCTGGGTAAGCCTAAAATCCCCAAACCTCACACAAGCAGTGACTAGCCCAGAAAACGTAAATGGGTTATACCCAAACGACGAACGTCTAACCTTACAATAAAAATCGACAGCATTTCTACATTGCCCATTTCTAGCAAAAGCAATAATCATACTATTCCAAGAAACCAAATCCCTCACCGGCATATTATCAAACACTCTCCTCGCCGCTGCAATCATACCCAATTTAGCATAGCCCGCAATCATCGAATTATAAGTGAAAACGTTCTTCGTCGGCATTTTATCAAACAAGGCGCGGGCGTCGTCAGCTCGACCAAGAATGAAGTAAAGAGATATTACGTGATTAGAGAGAAAAGGGGTAGAAGGGTAGATGTGCTTGGAGCCAGTGACGTGGAGGTAGAGACGGAGGCGGCGAGCTAAGGAGAGGGCCCACGGGGATTGGGACCGGATGCATTGCGGCGACGGCAGTGGAGAGGTCGTTGACGGAGATGAGCCGGTCGAGGGATTGAAGGAGGCAAGAGCTTCGATTGGGTTTTTGGGATTTTTTAATGGGGTTGGGCATTTGAGAGAGAGATGCGCTGGTGAACTCATTTGCGCATTGAAAGGGGCGGAGGATGGAGGGAGGGGAAGTGAAGGACCGCCGTCAGAGGAAAGGGCAGATCAAGGGCAGACGTTCTGGGGCTCAAGATGTAAATTCTTTGCGGGGTTTTTTGTAAAATTTTGGAGTACTTCTTAGAGTGAAGTTATTTTGTTTTAGTCCATCAAATCTTTCATAATTGTAAATTATACTCTGAAATTATTGAACTTGCTATTAGGTCCCTACATCAGTGTAAAATGTTTGAAATTAGTCTCTCATTCATAAAATTTTCAAATCTTTGGTTTAGTTCTTAAACATCGAAAGGATAATCACTAGACTGACTCTCGCCTCCACTCCAAACATAGGTCTACACTCTCTCCTCTAAAATTAACACCAAAATCGTTCTTCATTCTATCACCTAAAGTTAATGTTGAAGAGAAACTCTCTCCGATTTAAACTGGTGCTAACTAAGAGCACCTAATAGTAATTTCATTAATTGAGGCTAATCTCAAGATAAACATTTTGCATGTGATGATGTTAAAAATTCTTGAGGTATGTGGTTTTTGTATTTGCCAGAGTTTACACTTTGGACTTTGGGGTTTTGCACTGTTGGTTTAGGCTTGTTCAGCTATTTGAAAAATAGCTAGGAGCTTGTGAAAATTTATTTTTTGTGAGGGTGTTACTTATTTGGTGTTTGTTCAAATCGTTCAAATTATATGTAAAAGTTAATGATCGTTTATATATCAGTAACAAAACTATATTTTTTGCATTTTCAGTGTCCAACATATATTATTCCTTGGTATGATTTTTCCAAATATGTAGGCTATATTTGTCTAACTCTGTTTTTCCCTTGTCTCTATGATGCCTTGCTTTTCGCGGTTAATTGCGACTTTTTGAAGTTTCGGAGGTCTTGTGTGAAAAACTTTTGGGCGTGTAGAAAATAAAGATTGGGGGGGTTCGTAGTAAACACCCCAAATGTCGTGAGGGTTTTGTGAAACGTACTCTTACCCTAATCTACCTTGATAAATATGTGAAACCCGACGGCGGAACTTCATTTAAACTCGACGTTCATCCCCATTTGTGTTCGCTAAAAAAACTCTCTTAAACCCTTAGCTCATTCTCGCTCTGAAAAAATGGCTTCTTCTTCATTATCCTTGCACACAACCTTCATCCCCCAATCGAATCTAAGATCGGCCCCGTTCTCGTCCTTCACCAAAAGCCGCTCGAGACCCCGTTCCATCGTGAGAATCTGCGCTACGATGAATCTCGATAGATCTAAATCTTCATCTGTAGCTGCCTCCAACCTCTCTTTTCCTATCATGGTATGTGATCTGATGATCAAGTTTTGATTTTGATGTTTTATAATTGCTGCAGATGCCCTTTTTTTATAACCCTTTTGGCAATTTTCTATTATGTCGATGCAAGTTAGAATTTTTCGGTAGAGGAATTTCCTCAAATTGTTTGAATTCGATGAAGTTGGGTTCTTTGCGATTCCATCTGTATCCTATGCTGGTTATGGTAGTTAGATTGGTCAATCCTCAGCCTCAGTTCATTAACTTGTATCATCTTTAATTAAATGACTCAGATCGGAATGCTACCTGGTGCCCGTAGGCTTAAATTTTTTTTGTTTATCTAGTGCCTATAGCTGCCTCTTACAAGTGTTGGAAATAGACCTCTTACAAGTTGTGGGAAATAGACTAATATATGGCAGTAAAACCACCTAGTAAATGTAATCTTTTTATAAATGTAATTGAATTAATTAATATTCCTAATTTCAAAACTTAACGTATTTTTACTGACAGACTTGGCTTGTAAGCGAGGAACTAGAAGGCTGTCATAGGAGTTCTAAAAAATAACTACTGGTTTATTCAATTGTTGCATGTTGAAAGCATAATTTTCTGCAAATATGCTGCCAATATTGTGGAAATGTTCCATAATTTCTGGTAGTGGCTGGATACTTACATCAAGAGAACAAAGTTAGAAGCATCGTTTACTATTCGGGAAGGAGAGTTCAAGAGAAATGACTGTTGAATGTAGAGATACAACAAGGACAATCTTGTTAATAGATGAGTCACAGCAGCACCAAGGGTAGATTATGCATGATAGTCCACCTTAGGAAATAAGATATGCTTGTTTGTATGTTTTTTGCTTTATAACAAACAGCAGATGAGAAAAACTCAAAAGCCGTTATCCAAACTTTTGGGGTCATATATGTGATTTGTTTTCTTCCATTAAGCTCCTTTAATAGCCATTTTCTTGGTTTAATTAACAACCATCTTCTTTCTTTATTTTGCCTATCAAAGTCCACACATAGTCCTCACTCCATTAACTGGTCCGGCAGCTCATCCAAAGTGGCTTACGTATTTCACAATTCCAAACCATCTTAGTATGTCCTTTTGTGTTTTATTCTCAATGTGAGCTTGACCTTCTTGCATACATGATCATTTCTTATTCCATCTCTTAGCATACTATTAGGATGCTGCTCTATGTCTCAACGTTCTTCTTTCTCCTTTTTGACACACTCGTTTTTTGGACATTGCATGTGTGTAGCGGCCTAATAAAAGTAATTTAGTATTTAAGATGAATTTTTGTTTTTCTTACAGGGAACAAATGTAGGAGGCAAGTCCTACTTACCAATTTGTGTAGCATGATATACTATTATATAGAATGTTGAACAGTTCAAAGAATAATATGTACGTGCACTTTTTTAGGCATCTTTTGAGTTTGTTGATCATTATCACTCTTTCTACAATATATGTATGTCCTATAGTAAGTCAGTTAGGCCCATTGAAACTTGAAAGTTTGCCATGAACCCTTTGAAGCAGACTGCTAGGAATCTTGATAAGATACTAATGAATAAACATGTCAATAAAAACATATGATTTCTTTTTCTCGAAAGATTATTGGTTTCATATATATTTCTGTTTTTATCTGGATAATTTTGATTTCTGTAGGTGAATGGGTGTGCGGGAAAAATGGGGAAAGCAGTTGCTGAAGCAGCCGTGTCTGCTGGCCTGAATCTTATTCCGGTAACATTCAGCAATTTAGAGTCTAATAACCCTTTACACGTCGGCAGTAAAGAAATTCAGATACATGGTCTTTCTGAAAGAGAAGGTGTCCTTTCTTCCATTTTTGATGAACATCCAAATCTTGTAGTGGTTGACTACACGGCACCTGATGCTGTGAACGGTAAATACAATATTTTTGCTACTTTTCAAATGACTCACTGCTATTTCTCGTTGTTAATATGCTTCTACAATTTGATTTACTTGAAAACACTCAATGACTATGAATACTATTGCTTGATATGCCTAGTCGTTATAGAAGGCTTATGCGACGGGTGGACACATTACTTACATGATCTATTTTAAGTGAACGTTTTGATGACTCAAACCTAAGAATAGCCACTTTGAATCTTTAAAGTGAAAGTTGCACTTAATTTCTTGTAAAATGTTTCCTGGTGCACAACTTTGTCTGGCCAAAAAGATTGACTGTAGCTATAAATTATTCTTCATAGACAATGCTGAACTCTATTGCAAGATTGGTGTTCCGTTCGTGATGGGGACAACTGGTGGGGATAGGCAGATGTTGTATAAGACAGTTCAAGATGCAAATGTTTATGCAGTAATCTCTCCACAGATGGGAAAACAGGTACCTCTAGAATTCTCATTAATGGGCAATGTTTTGATTTTGTATTTTTTCTGGGTTCTCCAAGTATATTTAATAGCTATCCTCTTATTTTCTCTTATCCTTCCTTTTTCTTTTTCTCTTTCCTTGTTTAGTAGGTTGTTGCATTTCTTGCAGCCATGGAAATAATGGCCGAACAATTTCCAGGAGCCTTCTCAGGTTATTCACTGCAGGTACTACTATGTTACCATACATAAAGCCATTCCTGTTTAGTAAATAGACACCTCTAACATTAAGGCTGGAATGCTTGACACCCCTCTTGGGAAACTCTTATTGTGATCCTTAATATAAGTTGTTATGATACTCGTCTTCAACTTAGCATGATCCCCTAGCTTTCCACAAATGTTACAAAGTACAAATGGATACCAAACCATGAATAATTTTTTTCGTGAGGTATGAGTGCAAGGATTATATATTAAAAGAAGGAAGTTAGTTTAAATAACGAACTAGCAGATAGATTAGATTTACATAAAAGATGAACCTGTAGACAGTCATATGTGGAGGTAAAACACATACACGCATGATTCCTGATTCAGTCATTTGGTTTTCATTATTACATGTAATGAAACTCTAAGAAGAACAAACAAGAACATGTCAACTCAACACAGATAACGGTGTGAATGACAGACTGCCACACTGCAGAGTACTAAGAGAACAGCAAATGACACAAAGTATTGATACATGTACAATGTGAACATGGCTTGTAAACATGGCTTGTAATAGAAGCATTTGTGACTTAAAGTTCGATATGATTCTGAAGTATAACGAGAAAACAGTTTGTGTGTAGTAGCTATATTCACACTTGCATTCTAGTTGTTTTTGTACATTAACCAACAATGAAGATAACTAGGAAGGAGAAGAAATTAGCTGTCTTAGCAGTCACCTGATTAGTCTTAGAGGGTTAGTTGGTCCAGTCTCACACAGAAGAGTATGCTTATATGATTCATAGAAACATGAGGACCCATGTTACCTAGTCTTTTCTATGTAGTTTTCCTGCTGCACTTTTGCCTCAGATTATTTTCCACTTACCTTATGAGGATTCTCTATCTAGGAAATTGGATAGGCATATGTATGAAATAATAACAAAATATTAAGGATAGGAAGAATTAACGTTTACTTAAGCAATTGGTTGACAGAACATGGGAAGTGTAGGTGCATTTAATATAGATTTAGCTCGGTATAATTTAATTTTTAATAGAACCTCAAGGGCAGGGAATCCAGACAAATTTCTTTATTAGAGCAACTGGAATATAATTACTTATACATACACATTGAACTTCAAAAAAAAGAAAGAAAGAAAAGAAAAGCCCAACCCCTACAAAGACATGGACAGAGGCACTGCAGATTTGTCAACTGCATCCATGACTGAAACCCATGATCAGAGGTAGTTAGTTCATCAGGTAATTTTCTTTTAGTGATTTTCTGTTAGTGGTGTAGGATAGCTTGAAAAAGAATATTATGAAGTTTGTCATTTGCAATTTTGTAATAGAAAGGTGGTCTTCCTTTTGTATTTCATTTACCTCTTAAGTGTGAAACTAATATTGAACTGTCAATAACAAAAAGAGAACTGTTTGTATATTTCTATTTCTAATTAGATACTCTAAACCTTTAGAGATTAATGATCTACATCCTTGAGTTTTGTGTTCCTTTATTACATGAGTCAATATTTCTACCGTAAATTGTCTTGCTAACGAAGTAGCTTGGTACAAAGAACGGTTACACTGTTTCTGAATCACATATTAACAGGTGATGGAGTCGCATCAAGCAAGCAAATTAGACACATCTGGTACTGCTAAGGCTGTTATTTCATGCTTTCAGAAGCTGGGAGTCTCTTTTGATATGAGCCAGGTAGTCCTCATGTGGCCATTTACCTGTTTTAGGCCAAGAATACAGGTTTCTTTTGCTTTTCTAGCTGTTTTTTGTTCGACATGGGAGATCTAGATTTTGAATTCACCAAGAACTGACAACTTTTGATGCAATGTGAACATCTTGACATGGTACAAATGTGATGTAACTTAAGCTAGGCATAGCCTGAAGTGTATACTTCTGGACTTTGTTCTAACTTCATCCGCAATGACGGAGGCAGAGCGCGCGGAGGGGGGGGGGGGGTGGGCGGGGGGGGGGGGGGTGTAAAGGGGCGGATTTTTACAAACATACCTATATACAATATAAGGCTTTTTTTCCATTTAGTCCCTCAAATCTTTAATGTAGGCCTCCAACCCTTCATATTTTGAAATTTGCTACCTAAATCTTTGAAGAGTTTTAAAATCCCTTGTCACATTTAACACCCAAATTGTTAACAACATGTGGGTGCTTAAGGAGGGACTGGTAATTACTGGATTACCAAATCAACCAAAATTAACATGAAAGTCAACGAAAATCAAGTTTCAAAATTAGTGGTTTTAAGTCTGTTATAACATAATCTTCTCTAATTTGTGCTCTAGCGAAGTTTATTTTGGAATTTGTATGGGTGTAACTGCTATTACGCTAAAAATGTTGAATATGACGAAGTATGCCCTCAATTTCAACTAGCTTCAATTAGAGGGACTAATTTCAAATTAGTGTTTTTCAAGTTCCATGTATTTTTCCATTTAATATTAGAACTTTGAAATGCATTTATATTTTCATGTGGTTTTAGAGTTTGTGATGGAATTTTGAAATGGGGTTCCTCCTGTCATATTTTTGATATGAAACTTCAGAAAATTGAAGCATGTAAAAAACAGTAAAAAAATCCTGGTTCCATCGCTATTCATCCGTGTTTACTTATAATAACCCACGTCACCTGATTTGTGTTGATTTGACCAGTAGTTAATCCGTGCTGATTCTTATTACAGAATGCAGCTAAATCACCCCTTCATTATTATTTTTTCAATCATAAAGGAAAGTCCTTGAAGCAACATATACAAGCTCAAAGAGCACAAAGAAAGATGCTCATGCTATTTTCTTAATTCAGAACATACACATCTAAAATATTTGTCATCCTCTTGCATATCTGTTCATCAGGATCTTCCGATGCAGCTTTCCTTCATAGATAGTCAGCAATTCCATTTACTTCTTTATAGTAATAATAATATCCTGAGCAGCAAAGTTGAAAATGTTTCAGAGTACAGTGTGTGGCTTAATGTAAATCTCACACATTATATGCTAGGAGTAAGATAACATAAATTTTGAACTGTAATTTGGGAATTTTCTTTAATAACCACTACTCCTGATAAGAAGTGACGGAATGTGATGAGAGAAAGATTGCCAGAGAGCAGGAAACAATTGTTCTTATGTTAATTGCTGCACTTAGTATATATGTTTTATGTCCATCAGATAGGCTTATCTGTGCTGTTCCTTAGAAGAAAACCAACACTTTGACCAAGATTATATTTACTTTTCTGCTTAAACAAACTCTAGTTAGGTGCTGCTGACCGAAGTCATGATGAAGCTTTTGTGTCTTTTAAAAAAGAGCTTTTTAACTTCCTTAAGCTGCTCTGATGAACCATATCCTTACCAGTAGTATAAGTATGGGAATGAACAGATTTTTGGGATTATTGTTGCTAGGGTTTGGGTTCTGTTTGAGATTTGAAAAAGGAGAAAATGCTGAAACAAGATGGGAGCAAAATTTTGGGTTGTTTTTGCGTGCAATCCATCTTCATAGAAAACTCAGGTCCAGTTATCAAGTAAACATGAAAGTTGTAGACTGATGTACATTTATAGCCCAAAATGCCAACTAGGATTATTAACCTTAATTAATCTAGGCTATCAAAACAAATTAAGACTCTACATTTAAGAAAATGTAGTCCTAACTAAGTATCGTAACTAAATAATGACTCTTTTCTAAAGGTAACCATGTCTTAGAAGATACTTCTTTATGACGTTCATTTTTGTCTTTTTATTTATTCACAGCTGATTGTATTCCAAATAAATGAACTCTGTTTATCTTTTTATCATCCCTCTTTAATTCACACTCCCTATTGATAGATAAAACTAATAAGAGACCCCAAGCAGCAGCTGGAAATGGTGGGTGTTCCTGAAGAGCACCTCTCTGGCCATGCATTTCACATGTACCACCTTGAATCACCTGATGAAACGTAAGGAACCATCTGAGATGCATTTGAATTGTACTGAAACTAGGCATCCTAAGTTCATTTAGTTAAGTGGATTGTGTACTTTGATGTGTTTCCAACAGAGTGTCCTTCGAGTTCCAGCACAATGTATGCGGCCGTTCTATATATGCTGAGGGAACTATTGATGCTGCCATATTTCTGTCGAAAAAGGTAATAGATAGCAATTCTATTTTCCTTATATTTAACTGTAATCTTTTAAAAAACCCTACTTTTGAGGGTTTTGTGTAAAAGCTCCTAAACTTTCTAAATAGGAGAAAACTACCATGCTTTTTTTCCCACTAAAACACCATGACAGGCAGAGGCTAGGTTAAGTTGTCATGTGCTTTGTATCCGACATTTTTGGTCAATTTTTTCCCTATGTACTCAATATATCTGCTATTGCCTTTTTTCGAACAATGTTGCCCCTGGTAAAAACGATAGCTTTAACACCATTTATGGCAATTTCCATTAGATTGTCATTTTCTATGATTTTGAAAATTCATAGCAGTTTAGTCTAATATTTAAAGTTTGGGTAGGGGTGTTTTTCGCAAACTCCCTTAAACTTTAGGGTGTTTTGTGAAATTTAACCAATCATTTTGGACAGTTGATCATTCTTGAAATTATTGTGCTCATGTAGGTGCAGTCCAAGGCTGATAAGAAAATATACGACATGATTGATGTATTGAGAGAAGGCAACATGCGATAAGTTCTACTTTTGACATTTGCTTTCTACTATTTATGTTGTGAGCCAAAATTTTGGGCGGTTAGTATAAAATATTTATTTCATCCATAGGTTTAGTTTGAGTATTCTATTCCTATCATCATGTTGTATTAGTGTAGTACGTAAAATTGTGTTCTCGCATTTCTTATCTTTGCTGATTAGGATCAAGTTTTCTGAGGATTGAATTGGAAACTATTTCAGTAACTATGTTGAACTTTACACTTACCTTGCAAAAATATTGTTGTGTCTTTTATTGGGAGTTTATTAACATCGTACAAGGAGAAATGATTGAATGGTTGAGAAGTACACTTCTCATGTAAATCAGGTGAACTATTTGTTTCAAGAATTAACCGAAGATATATTTTGTTTCAAATGACTGAAATTACCCAGTTCTCAATCTAGAGATATCTTGGAGGGGTAGCATACTAAATGAAATTATGATAACACCAAATTTATATGGAACACCTTAAACAATAAAGTCTGTTGTAAGTACACAAGCATATTTCACCCAGATGCAGTGATAAGCCCTACGCTGCATTACTTGCTTTCTTCGTTATTTTTAAAACCAACATATGAGGATCTTATAGAAAAGTAAGTTGTAGTGTAGCACTTAATATCTTTTGTGTACATGTAACTCAAATTCCATTTTGAAGTTTCGATATGCTAGAAGAGGCAATTGAGATGATACCAAAAACTCATGTTCAAATTTCAACGAAGACATATTTGTAGGCAACATTGAATAAAATAGCTCGGATTTCCACCTATAAGGATTCTCGACGTGTAAGGCATACTCGAGTATAAAACTATAATCAATAATTTTCAGCATGACTTTAGAATTTTCATATAATGGAATTGCGAAATGCTTTAAGATTCTCATTCTAATCGTATCACGATCACAAGAGTCCCTCGTATATAATAGAGTTCACTTGCAATACACTGACTAAAAATTAGATATAGCCCTGCTTTCATCAGAACTTTTACCTTTAAGATTATAATATGATAGTTCAATTGTGATATGCTGACTAACAATCATACATTATCCAGAATCCAAGAAAAACAAGAATAAGACATTATTGCAAGAGATTACATTTTGAACCCTTGGCTTTAAACTGATACAATACTCGTACAAGACTAACCTAAAATGACATACTAGCACAAGAATGAGATCAAACATGATACCATAGAGGAATCTAGAAATCTAGAAATCAAAGGAATTTGTAATGCTTTTGAAGAGCTCAAACATGATACCATAGAGGAAGAGCCCTTCCACATAATGGAAGATCATTAGGTATCGGCATTTCATCGCGAGGGTCAGGGAGCCTCATGGGATCTTCTCCTCTGACTCTAATGTACACTTCTTGCCCTAAATACCTCCTCTCCTCGTTCATCGATCTTATACTCCACATTCCCATGTTGTCCAATGATATCCAGACCGCCGTCCATCCATTTGGATACACCTATGTGCCGCGAAATCAAATAGGCCAATCAGAAGAGATGATAGAATTATAATTAATAGAGCAAGAGTCAAGATATTTATGTTAGTGACATAATATTTACATACCTGAGTATTGGTTCGCCAGACTGCATCCTTTAAGTTGTACTCGGAACGCTTAGATTCATCCCATTCACCAAATCCCATACTGTCAAATACAACATTTACTTGCTATGTTCATATATGATATCATAAATGCTCGATTACGAAAAATAAACTTACCCAACAACGAAGAAGTTATAACCATCAACATGCCAAGTTTGAACCGTATCTTCCTTGTTTTGGAAGACAATTTGGATGAAATCGCGGTAAAGAGCATCAATGACCGGTGTACTAATCATCAGGGTTTGCCCATCGGGTCTATCCTTCGTCAGGTTCGTGAAGAATACGTTGGGGACTCTAAAGTAATCTGCTAGCTTGAGAGGTGTGTTAGAGTAAACAAATGAGATGCCGTTGACTGTGTATCGAGTGTGGTTATCGATCACGGCCATTTCGTTCTGGAGGACGATTGTGCGTGTGACATTGATCTGGCCGTAGTGGTAGGATCCCTGTGGGTTTGGACGCGCTGCTCCCACATCTAAGTCCCACCTGTATCACAAGTCCAAGGCCGTCAGTATGGTATCAAAATAAAGTATGAGAGTACAAATTTTATCAGAACATCATTGTGTGAGAGAGTTATCCATACAAAGCAAAATTTAGAAGCAAATTGGGGGATACCTCTGTGGATTAGATCAAATCACTCACATGTATGGAGTTGCTTTTATATGAGTTTATTTCATTTCTTTGAGATTAACTGTGAAGTATAGCTCCCCAGTGCTTCATTAAAAAGAAATTAACAAAACGTTTACCTTATTGACTGAGCTTGTTGCATGGATACATTAAAATCCCTGGACCGAGGGCCATGAGGGAGCTTGAACGTATAAGGAGACAACCCATTCGAGCCAGTGTAGTCGACAGTGGCGAGTGTGCAGAGCACGGGCGAGACGAAGCGAGTGCAGGCGTCGAGCCAGTGTAGTCGACAGTGGCGAGTGTGCAGAGCACGGGCGAGACGAAGCGAGTGCAGGCGATCATGTTGTAGGAGAAAGTCCCTGGGACGTCCGCGGTGACCAGAACAGAGTAGCTCTGGCCGGGGTGGATGTCGAGGGACGTGTAGTTCTTCTTCAGGGTGTAGGAGCCTTCTGTTTCTATTAGGATGAGATCATGACCTTGGATTCTGAAGCTGAGTGTCGTTTTCACTCCTACGTTGCTGATCCTTAGCCTGTAGGTTTTTCCTGCACATTAGAGTAATTTTGTTCGTCAATATCTGGACAGATTTGAACCAATGCTTTTAATCACAATCATTGATTATTTAGTTTATGGTCTGTGATGAAAAGAATATATTTAAGATTTAGATGCTCTTACAGTCCAAAAGCAATAAAAGATAACTTTCTAAATTATAATAATCTCGTATTTTTATGAATGGCTGTGAATCACAACTGTCTATAATGTGATTAAAAATAATAGTCTCTTCTTTTATTTTATTTTATTTTATGCCAAAGAGAACCCATATCATGAAAAATATATGCGAACACTGAAAATCTTGATTTACTTAAACGTGTATAGAGTTCTGAATCCTCTACAGAGTGTTTAGTTATTAAAGAGATTGTTTAACTATCTTATCATTTAATTATTGGTTAAGATTCATTCAGTGATCAATATCTTTTTTGTTTAAACTAAAACAACTATAGATTATATGGGGGGAAATAGCATAATCATGCTAAAGTACCAAAAAAGGTGACCCTTGAATCAAGGTTTGACCATGTGTTACTAAATTATTCATGGAGGAGTATTCTTTTGCTATTAAAGAAAAGATTATGCAAGATCCAAAGATCATTACTATAATAGGATAGCGTAAGATGAGATTCATGAATCATCAGAACCTTCTAAGTTCATTTCCAGGATAGGCAAATTCCTTTCTTTAGTCAGAGGCTATGGTGAGCATTAATTAATCAACCTAGGGTTTGGTGGAAGAGATTTCACTTGTGAATTAATCTCGGAATCTAGGAGACATAGATCCCCATGATCTTTTCCTAGATTTAAGGAATTATAAAATATAGCCAAAATATTAAACTCTATTAAATTAAAAAAAACTACCATATTATTAAAATAAAGTTCAATATGCACATATTATCACAATTAGATCTAGAGATGCTCAACACGACATTGTCATACTGATTCAATGGCAGATCTAGGATTTTGTCACATTGTGTCTATGTATAAACTAGTGGTATCCTCCCTAATCTTAGTGTTATTGCAATAACTTGTAAGTAGTAAATACAAGTGAAAATAGGCTATCCTAATGCTCATTTGATGCAAGTAATTTTGAAAACATGTACATGAGAAACGTCGTGTACCATTTAGATTTTACGTGCATAAATAACACAATATTGTGCCTCTTTAGATCTGGTGGAGACACTCTAGGTTACAATTACACATCTAGGCCGTCGTTGCTTGTTTCTCCATTTATAGCCCCTTGTGGGGATATTTTGATCATTGGCCCATGGGCTCATGTGGCATGTGATCTTCTATTGCCATGAGCAGGAAACTCATACGTAGATGTGAACCCAATAGTCAGTATGCTTGATAGTTGATATGCATATATTTCCTACATTCGTCCATCCATGTGTCACATGTCCATATACATGCTAAGAAACCTTATGCATTATGAATAATATTAGAAATGAATGAATCAATCACCTGGTTCAAAATTAAAATGCAGGCTCTTGGACGGCTTGCCGTTTATAAGAACTCCATCCGGGGATGGAAGCACTGTATTCCCTGCATCGAGATCATTCCTCATCTCCTGCAGAAGAAACAGTGTTAACTAACATTTAGGTACTGAACCAAGCATACAGTTCTAAAGGAAATATGAAGTTGAATATTATTAAGAAAATAACCTGATAGTCTTTATCGAACCAATCTGATATCAAGATGTCAAAGTCGTCCCGAGGAAAAGGAAAAGGTATCGGTATAACATCACGGTTATTGATGCGTATCGGGCCATATCCTCCGGCTGCCCTCTGAAAGTTGACGCTTGGGTAGTAGAAGAAGCTGCCGATCTGATCCTTCATCTGAAAATAGTACGTCCAATTTTTGCCGGGCATTATTGGACAGTTTGTTCCTTGCACTCCATCGTTCCACGAGTTCCTCCTCATCTGCACTCCGTTCCTATAACAAAAAGAAAGAAAGAAAGAAAGAATTTAAGACGCCAAAAGAGAGCGTACGTATTCAGTGTTTACTGATTTTACTGGATAGTTGGTGCATCAGGAGAAGAATCTTTGGATCAATGCCTAGATATCTAGGTTTTCTTTGGTACAAGAGCAGAGGGTCTCTAATCTACCATCCGATAGGAACGATGCAATTTTCGAAAATTACCATGTAAAGAGGAAAGGCTCGTCAAGGTTGTTATGAACATTGACATGAACAACATTGTTCGTTGTCGAGTTAATAAGAGGTCCCGGGAACTCATTGTTGATCATTATCACCTATTCATCAAATACATACGTACATATATCGTTAGCACTTGTTAACGTTTGCGACAAATAAACTCGTGCAAGTAAAACACAATACCTTCTTTGGTACTCCAAATGGAGAAATAGTTCCATACGAGACAACCCAATCAAACCAATCTTCGGGCGAGCTTGACTGCACAACAATAACGCCATAGAGGGCGAAGAAAGCCAATGAGACTAACAAAGAGAGCCTCATTGTCATCTATTTGCCCTTCACAAGAGGAGAGAGCCTCTAAAAATCAAAAGATGTGCATATATAGATGTTGAAGCGTGGGAACTAAGGATACCTTTAAAGTGGCCAGCTAGTTTTAACACATATATAATAGTTGTTATAGATCAGATCTCTGACTAAAACTCAGCGGTGGTAGAATTCTATGTCAGTTAATAATTTCACTAAACAAATTTGTTCTGGATCCTCATCTACAATAATTTATTTTTTTCCCCATGCCGTTACGCTACGTTAACAATAACAACGAGATCAAAATTAGGCCGCATGTGAGAATGACTGAACTGTAAGTAAGTGGATTGGCCCTTGATTCCCTCCTCTCCTTTAATAAATACATCAATTAAGACAAAAATATATGATTGGTAACAGTGCAACTTGTCATATTTGATGTTTATAATGTTTTCAAGGGCCATGAGAAGTAATTAGGAGTAATTGTTACTAACGTTGGTGTTGGACTTGTTACATATAAAGATAAAAATAATTTTGACAGTAGTAGAGCACTGAGTTATAGAATTGTGGAATAAATCAATTGGGTGGCCAGAGTCATGTTCCATTTATTGGATCACGATAATTTGTGAAAGTTAAGCATAGGAGTTAGAGCTCATTGCTGTAATGCAATTAATTTGGATGTTGAGAATCCAAGATCTATTGGATTTTTGATAGATTTACAGTATCCCAATTCTCATAGGATTAAAGTCAATGTATGGAGTGTAGTCTACTGTTGGCTACTTGATTTAGTATTTCAGAGTTAAATTAGTTAATGGTGTCAGATTGAACTGGATTAATTTCTTTCCAGCCAATGTTGAATTGGCAATTCAATTAGTCTTAAATGTTGTCACGTTATGCATACATTATTTACCAAAGGAAAACGGGGGGAAAATTCACTTGAATAAAAAAAATCTAAATAAAATTTCTTTCATTGGAATTTGACTGAAGTGGTAAAATATAATGGTCATACGTACCTTGAACGTACATGAGATTGTGTACAATAAATAATTATGCATATCTTTCCCTTGATTCTCATTGTAGTCCCAAAAAATGTTTTTTGGATCCCTTCATCTTCCTTCGAGAGAACCAACTATTTTTAAGATGACTATGATCCAAACTGCGGCTAACTAACATTATAATTGTGATGCATTTTAGATGTGAGCTCATTTTTATCATGACCCGTGAGTCCCAATTCCCGAACTTTTAGAAAGCTTGTGACTTATGAGATAACCTTAAAAAATTGGCACCCATCACCCAATGACTTGTATACGATAACTTAGCGGGTTCACCCGATCGCCATTTTTAGCGCTATTTTAAAGTTGTGCTACAGTGTTGCATCGGGAATGGCGTAACACTGTAGATATAGAGTTTTTGTTTTTTTCCAAGTTTGCCCTTAAAGTTTGTTATAACAAATTAAATAGTCCAATCATATCCCATTAAAAGATAAGAATGATAAAAGGAAATTTTTTTGGTGTAAAATTTAGTGTAATGGGCTGGAGATGGAATAGTGATTTGGTGTAAAAACTACACCAACTTGGTGTAAAAACTATACTATTTTGGGTTTTGTGGTTGGAGATGCTCTTAGCTCCATATTTGTCAGAACGGAGCAAAGCTTCAGTTTGCTCACCTCTAAATACATGTTAACTAAAACCAACCTAAATACATATTTAATACAATATATTAATATTGAATTCTATTCAGGTGTACAAAAAGCAAAATAATGACCCTAATGGAGATGACAAAGGTGGAGAGACTCCTAAAATTAAGTCCCTTTCAACAAATCTAGAGGCGTTGACAGCGTCTTGCGCTCGTCAAGGTTCATTACTACCGTAGGTTGAGGGTGCGCTCATGGAAAACACGTACGTGAAATGGATACAGAAAATCCGTTGGGGATACTGTAGGTGCTCGTACTCTGCGCAGCAGAACACCCGTAGGCGTGCGTCTACGAACTACGTCCAAGGCGAAGCCAACATCAAAGTACGTCCAGCTAATATATCAGTCAGTTGATTAGGGCAACACGTCTTGAAATATATATAAACCTAGCTTTTTTGAGAATTTGTAGAGGTGCACTCACGTTTTCAAGCCTCAAATTAGTACAGAAGTATAAACTGTGCTGCAGGAAAGGAAAATAATTTGCACGGGAGTACATAATGCAAAATAATTTGCAATATCAAATATGACAATTGAGATGAATTACCCTTTAATTTGTTGGACGCGCTATTTGCTTGGAGGTTCCGTTGCACGGGTTGGGCTAAAAGATGGAGCGCGACCTTTGGTCTTCATGTGATCACTTGGTCCAGCTTGGATTAAGGTCCCTTTGAGAGCCCATACTATCACATTTGCCTCTAATATGACATTATTCATTTGTGATGAAGTGGTTGAGGTGTCATCGTTATGAGTCATTTGGTTTGAGCTCAAGCTGGACTCGACTGGATTCGAACCGGAGAGGGTATTTGTTTGGAAGTGCACTAGTGTGAACCCCGTGCAAAGCACGGCCCTCCTATATTTTTAAGCACTGTATTTTGAACTTGCATCCCTCTAAATTTTAATAAATTTAATTTAATTATTATATGCTTAAAATTAGAAATCATATCTGCTCCTTTGTACTTAAAAAAGAATTCAAGTTCTAATACATTTAATTTATAAATCATATATACTTCTATATACTTAAAAAATTATCCATTATATATTTGATTTGTTTTATTGTTTATGATACAGTAAATTATTCTAGCATGAATAGTAACTTCAGGTATGGAGGAGCAGATTTGGTTTACTGTTTGTGCTATAGTAAAAACTGTAGCATGAATAGTACTTCGAGCGTTAAGGGCCAACTTTGATTTATTGTTCATACTATACTATTACTGTACTATAAACAGTAACTCTTTGGATTCTTATTTAAATATAGAGGAGTAGATTCCATTCGGTTAATTAATTAGTTGTGAGTTTCTTTGGTAAAAAGACACGAGACGTGATTTGGTCTGACCTAATTTAAGTCAGTCGGACCTGAACGAATTATTCTAATCCGTCACGGCTAATAAATAGGCCTTTAAAACAAGAAAGCAGTGTGTGGGCAATTAACATTTATCTTTCTTTATCCCTTGAAAATCCCTAATATATTGTCATCTTAACTTTGCCAAAACTAGCAGTGTTATAAAGTTTGTAGGATTGATTAACAAATATTCTCACGCATGGAAGAGTTCGAGTCAGGTTTCAAGAGCTTTCAGCCTACAGCTATATCATAAAGTTGAGCGTCATTTAATCACTAGTATCTGTTAGATATAATTATTACGCCCACCAAAAAATTCGTTATTCAAGTATTAGGCCCACAAAATTAGCCTACAATTCGGCCCAGGTCATTCGTTGAATATAAACGCCAGACAAATTTTCAAAACCGACCCATTTGGGTTTTTAATTGCAAAAAACGACCCATTTTAATTTTAATTATAAAAACCGACCAAGTTGGTTGAAACTGGGTCGGTTTTTGAAATTTTTTTTTCCCAAACTTCACGGGAGTTCAACTCCCGTGAAGTTTTGTTATGAGAAAAAACTTTACGGGAGTTCAACTCCTGTGAAGTTTCCCAAATAAAATTTAAAAAAACCGACCTGTTTTCAGCCCCTGGCTGAAAACAGGTCGGTTTTTGTAAATATTTTCAAAACCGGTCGTTTTTTGCAATTAAAAACCCACTTAAATTTGTCCTATAAACGCCATTTTGAGTTTTTCTTTATAAGAATACACGATGACTAATGAGACTCACTTAAATTCCCTCTGCCTAGTACATCATATTTTTTGAACGGGCCTAGTGTATTATATTATAATATACAATAGAGACATCATTTGCTTGTTTATTTTTCACGTGCCTCTCTTTAAGCAAGCAAACAATATCAATTTATTTTTCATCTGCTCTCTCAGCTCAAGACGCTATCAAATCAGGTTACCTGTTTATATCATTTCATTGAAAATGAATAAGTAAGCGATAATTGCTTCCCACAATCATCTATCTGGCGGACAATTATGATTCAACTTCAATTTTAACACTTACTTATCGCGCCCTTCAATGATTTATCCTCGTATCTATTTTTTACTAAAAAAAAAGACATAATTATGATTAAAGTTAAGGGTTAATTATGAATGGACCTCCTGTACTATTGCCCGATTGTGAATACACCTCCTATATTTTTATTGTTGCAGATAGACCCTTAAGTTATAAGTTTTTTTTAAACTCTTCTTTTCTTGGGCGATAGTATTAAAACTATAAGAGGATCTATCCGTAATTGGGCGATAGTATTAAAACCCCTCTTAACTTATTAGTACCAAAGTCCTTCCCACTGATCAAAAAAGGATACGAGGCACAACATTCACTTCCAGCCTCACCTCCAACCTCCTTGGATACTCCCACTCCTCCACCCATCTCCCTTCAGCTCCCTCCGGCTCCTCCGCCCTCACCATCACCCGCTCTCGACAAATCGGACAAAACGACGACCACATGACGAGCCACCTGTCAACACACTCCCTATGAAACTTATGCCCGCAATTCCTCAGCATTCTAATTTCATCTCCCGCAACATAATCAGCCAAGCACACTGAACAAGCCTCAGCCTCGTCAGAGTTCGAACAGGTGAGTACCGGGTGGCTTTGGAGCTGAGCTCGAGTTATGGAGTCGCCATGCAATGGGTTTGCTGTTGAGACAGTTGTTGTGTTTGATGTGCGACGTTGACGGAGGTTGAGTTGGCGGCGGCGGAGTTTGCGGATGAATTGGCAGAGGATGCTGATGAGGAGATAGGCGACGGCGGTGCAGAGGGGTGATGAAGTAGAGGGGGAGGGATTTTGTCAGGGAATTCATTTGGAGTGGGGAGGGCGTATGGAGATCGTGGGGGGGATTTATTTATTAATTGGTGGAGATTGAGGGGGGATTTGGTAAGTAATTGTTTGGTGCATGAATGGAGAGAAGAGCTATGTTCAAATACTATGAATGTTTGGGGGTTTGGTTTAAATTTTGGGGCCGCAATGGTTGGTATTGGTAGTGGCAGGTAGGGGTGCTAAACCGTATCTGTATCTGAGGAAATATCTGTAACCGTATCTCTTAGGATATGAATATGATACTCAAATCTATAACTGATAGGATATGGTTACAGATATGGTTTCGTAGTGAAATATCTGGATCTGTATCTAAAATACGAATACATATTAGTCATACTATTACACTAGTTTTATTCTTTAGATTATGAATTTTAGATTAAATTTTGATGGTCAATATGTCAAAATTGTAGCTTTTCAGATATAACGAACATATTAAAGAACACCTTTGTTCGACTATATTTTCTTCAATATTATCTAATTTTTTCGTATCCGTTTTTTCCGCATGCATATCGCTTATATATCTGCATGTATATCTATATCCGTATCCGTTTTTAACGAATATGGATATGATTTTTTCTTGCGGAGGTGTATCCATATTCTTATCTGCATCTGTGATGGATAGACGGATATGAATATGATAAATATCATATCTGAGAAATATCCAGATCGAATGGACCCCTAGTGGCAGGGCATGAAAAGGCTGGGTCTGCCTGAATAGCCTAATTGTGATTAACTTGGAGGCAAGGGAAAGAAATATTTTGGAGGGCCTTTATGGTGGTATCATAGAGGTCAATTAGTCTTGTATGTAAAGGCCAAAAAGGTCCTAATTTATTGAAAATTAAGTGTAATTAATTGATTGGACTTTGGCCCAACTGAACTTCAGTGGCCAATCTAAACCAATAAATTATATCTGCAGACTCAAAATAGGCTAAATATAGCCCTGTCCAAAAAGCCCGTCGGCCTGGGCTCGAGGTCGGCCCGGAAACCCGGGCCAGACCCGTGTCCGGGTCCACTCGCTGGCGCCCAGCCCGGACCCGGCCCGGCCCGAAACCAATTAGGTCAGACGCACCACAAACTGGGCTGGCGGCCCGGACTCTGAGCCCCGCCCGCCTGCAACGTCAGCCCTTAGTGACCGTTGCAGCAAAATCGGGCCGGGCGGGTTGGTCGCAGCCTAGCCCGACGAAAACGATCACCAAGGGTGCCCGACGAAAACGATCACCAAGGGTGACCGTTTTTGCCAAACGGTCAAATTTGTGACCGTTTGGTCTGGCCGGGCCGGCCCGGCCCGGCAAAAACAGTCATTTTTGTTAGACCCTAGAGGGGGGTGATTAGGGTCTTATGCTAATCTGATCCAATTTTATACCAATTAAAACTAATTAACAAATATATTCTTACAAGATAGATATACAAAGAGTTAAGTGCAAGAATATGCAATATACACAAGGTGATATATCCTAGCAAAGAGGTATACTATATGATATATGCAAGGATATGCAAACACAAGGGTAACATAAACAAATGATATAGTGGATGAAATAAACAATGAGAGAAAGGCTATAAACATGAACAAATATAAATGTGCTAAACCAAACTCAAACAGACCTTCCGTCCTACGTCTCCGCTCCCCACTCCCGGGGAGAAATTCACTATCACGACCGGGTTTTCTACGTTTACCCGAATAACGTTTACAACCACACTATGTCGGTTTTCAACGATCACCGATCAACGTATACACTCACTCACAATGTCGGTTTTCAACGTTCACCGATCAACGTCCACTCCTCACACTCAGTTTTCTAGTTCACCGAAAACTTCACAACAACACACTCGGTTTTCTAGCTCACCGAAAACCTTACAACATTCTTAATGTAACAATAAATGGTTTGTTCTCTCATATAAGGCGAGAACTCAATTAAGCACAACTCAATGTTACAATCTCTCACAACCCCAAATATATTATGTATGAAAATACTAAAAGCTCAAGTGAGTGTGTGTAACAATGAGATAAATAAAACAAACTAAACTCAATATAAATTCTAGCTTATGGAAATAAAAATCAAACAAATAAATAGCTAGATATGAGTTTAGAAAAACTTCTCTAGATGACAAGAGAAAGAGGGAGAAAAGTTGAATGCTCAAACACCAATGGATGATCTCCTCAAGCTCTTGTGAAAGTTTCTTCACAAACAAACTCTTGAAACAAGCTTAAAAACCCTTAAACAAACTTGTAAAACTCTTTTTAAAACTCTCTTAAACATACATAAGAAACAATGAAAGTTGAGGGCTTTTTATAGCCTCTTAAACCAGTCACAAACTCCCAAAAACCGAAAATATCAAAAACTAGTCGTTACTAGCCGTTATAGGCTGAAAAGACCAAAATACCCCTAAATTTAGCATTCTGGAAATTTATGTATCTGGTTTTGTAAAATTAATTAAAAATAGTAAATCAACTCCAAAAATTATTAAACTTTAAGGAATAGTTCTAGACATGTAGAAGAACATTTTAGAGAAAGAATTTCTAAAAAATAATTTCTCATTTGAGATAAATAAATATTTGAACACAGATATACAGTTTCTGAAAATCTGCTGACATACATGATTTTGTAAAATCAATTGGGCACAGTAAATCAACTCCAAAAATAGTAAAATTTTGAGGGAAGTTTCTAAACATGTAGATAAACATTTCAAAGAAAGAATTTCTTAAATATAACTTTCCATTTATGAAAACTCATCTGTTTTTTAAAAACATGCACAAACATGCACGAACGAAAAACATGATTTTGTAAATTCAATTAAACATAACAAATCAATTTCAAACTTGATGAAACTTTAGAAAATGATTGAAAATATGATTTTGAACATGTTATAAAAAAAATTCAATTTGCATTTCCCAATTGTGGAATCTCATTATTTTGCAAAATCACATAAGTATGGACTTGTAAAAGCTTGATCTTGACAAAATGAGTTTAAACAAAGTTTTAAAAACTTTGCAATAGATTTATAAACTTGATAAAAGATATAAAATAATATCGTTAAGTCTATAATCCAAAACGACGATAAACCAAACCAAACGTGTGTGTGTGTGTGTGTGTGTGTGATATTGAGCTTGAAGTATTAACACACATAATATAAGCCCTAAACTAATTTACTCAAGCAATCTTGATCTTCAATAAGCTTGACTTGGTACACTTTGCAGATGAAGCTTGAACTTGGATCTTCAACTTGAATTGCACAGGCTTCAACCACTATTCCGCCAACCTCCATTGGATATCATCGTTGAAGCTCTATTCCATCCATCCTCCAACTCGTTGTTTGCCTAGAATAAATACGAAAAACACAAATACTAGACAAACAAAATTAGTTGTAAATTGTTTGTTAAATATCATCAAAACAAGAAGGCCAACAATTTTTTGCGTTTTGACCGTTTTGCCCCTTAAAATGGTTAAAAACGACTATTTGGTGAGGGTTTTTTGGTCATTTGCCTAGGAGGCTTCCTCTATAAATAGAGGGGGTTTTCACTTCTTCTCCTCACACCAAAACTCATCTACTTCTCTCTAATACTCTCTCCTCACACCAAAACTCATCTACTTCTCTCTAATACTCTCTTATACAATCTTATACTCTCTTATACTTTCTAATCCTTTCATCAAATGGCTTCTGGATCTGATTATGAAGAGCAAAATCTATCTCCTATCGATATTAAAATGAGTCCTCCTACAACAATAGCTACTCCTCCTACCGATCCTACCAGTGGTAATCCCTAACCCAGTAGCGATGAATCTGCACCAAGAGGTTTTAAAAGGGCGAGATACGATGTGTAAATTTTTTTTGAGAAAATAGACGTCACCAAGGATGAACACGGTAGAATCCTCACCCAGAAGGCTAAATGTGCGTTGTGCGGCCGAACTTTCTAAGCTCATTATAAGAGCGGCACCAACCACCTCAAATGCCATATAGAAAAACACAACAAAGGTCAGACTCCTCAAGGTGATATCCGACAATCCATGATTTCCCAATCCTCCTTTTCTGGTAGTCTCAGTACTTGGAATTATAACGCTGTCTGAGCCAGGAAATGCGTCATCAGGTTTTTTTATTCTTAAAAACATTCCTTTTAAATTAGTAGAAAATGATGAATTTAAAGATTTGTTTAGAGATGGTTTTTATCCTGATTTAAAAAAAAAATTCTCGTCAAACCTGTCAACGTGACATTTTAAAATATTATCAAATGGAATAAGGAAAAATAATTGCTTATTTTAAAATTTAAACTATAAATTTTCTTTAACTTCTAATATTTGGACATCTAGAGCACAAACAGGTTATTTATGTATAACAGCACACTAGATTGATAAAAATTGATAAATGTTTAAAAGAGTTGTTTCTTTTATTGTAATTAAAGAGTCACATATTGGTATTAATGTAGCCAATTTAATAGTTGAAGAAATTATGAAACTAGAAATTGATCAAAAAATATTTTCTCTTTCACTAGATAATGCAAGTAATAACAATGTAGCTGTAGATTTTCTCAAAATAACTCTGTCATTGCCCTGTCATGGTGAACTTTTTCATATTAGATGCATATGCTATATTTTAAATTTAATTGTTCAAAGTGTATTTACTGAAATTAAACCCATGATAGAAAAGGTTAGAACAGTTGCTTATATGCATACTGCTTCTGAATAAAGACTTAAAAGATGAAAACAAATGTGTAAAAGAAAAAATTATTAAGGCTAGAATAATTTCAAAAGATGTTGACCATAGGTGAAATTCTACATATGCAATGTTAAGTGTAGCTATAAAATATAAAGAAATTATAAATGATTTTATAAATTATTTTGCTTCTACTTCTAGCTCTGGTAGCTATTGTAGGCGTCAAAAAATACTGATAGATATCCAAACACAGCTCAAGACAACGAAGAGGTCATCCAAAGAGCACAAAAGATGACCTTACACTGTCTCGAAAGAATTGAGACAGTGTCAGTGTAGACTATCTCGCCGTGCGAGACAGTATTGACTGTCTCGCAGGGCGAGACAGTATTGACTGTCTCGCAGGGCGATTACTGTCTCGCACGCGAGACAGCTTTGAAATTATCAAAAGTTGTTTAAATAACTGTCGACACGTGGCCACCAACTGTTCAAGAACGTGTGAAATGTCGTGGGCGAGAATCACGTGAATAACTGTCAAAATAACCGAGTTTGAACGTGGGAAGACAGTTATTATGAAGCCATCAGGCAGTTTGGAGTTTTCCGAGACAGTCTTTACTGTCTCGGAAGCCGAGACAGTAAACACTGTCTCGGAAGCCGAGACAGCAAATACTATCTCGGCCGTCGAGACAACAAACACTGTCTCGGAAGCACTATTCATCCAGGGGCTATAAATACCCCCCTGAGATCATTTTTGAAAGGGGTTGAGCATTTTTGGAGCAAATAGAGCAGAGTACTCGATCTTCTGGCAATTCCTTGAGATTCGAGCTTTGACTTGATCTTAAGAAGAGTGATCGTATTACTTTGATAAGATCTTCACTTCAAATTCCTACTTCTATAAACGAAGGAAGAATCACCAAACCCTTCACGATTCAATTAGAATCTGTGATTTAGTGGTCCACGGGCTAACACACCCCCGGCACAGGCAAAGATCTCACGCAAGCAGCGATCCAAACAACGATCCTGTGTTTGTTTCTAAAAAATTGTAATTTTCCTTTTGTTGTGTAAAAGAAGTCTTATAAAAAGGCTATCTCTTTTGAATTTGTTTTAATCGATCGAAGATATAATGAATTCCACAACGAGACCAACTTTTGACGAAAACAAGCTGGCGACCACAGTAGGAACCAACGGTCTCGCTGCCGAGACCGTCGTGTCGCAGCCGATCAAGATACTGGTTGAGTCCATGGTTGAATATGAATTCGACCAAGCGAAGTTTGAGGAATATCTGTCGTCCTCATCCTCAAAGTCTTCCTCGCCTCACAAATGCAGGAAGATTCCATCTTCTAAGAAGGTTTTCAAGTTTTTGACTCCGCCGAACACTACAGATGAAGACTCTCGCTTGATTGTTGCTGAGGATTCTACTCGCAACCTCTCTGCTCATAATGACTCTTCTCCAATTAAAGAGTCATTGAATCAAAGCTCGCTGGTACTAACGAAGAGGGCTCATCAGAGACAACGTCAGCGCCACGCTCGCCAAATGGCTAAGGCCTTGGAACAAACCGACGAAGTTCGTTATCACGCGGACTTAGAGTCGAGGAGGCATCGAGTGGTTCAGTTGTCTCAACGACCAATCACTCATATCTATGCTAAACTAACGACGGATGAATGGACTCTTGTCAAAAGGGCTCGCTCGACCCTCAAAGAACGTATACAAAAGCTTCGTGCAAACGCTGCTCATGCCCGTGCTCTCTTACAACAAAGACGAGAAACAAAGAAGGAAACGATGGCCAAAGAATCACCAAAACTCTACAAAGTTTGGATTCCAAAGTCTGGAGTTGTGCAAAATCAGCATTCAAAGCCCGTTAAGACTCCGCACCCGTAAGGGGGTGGTTCTAAACGTGTGACTCTTTATACAACCTTGGATCGCTCAAAGGCAACAATAATTTGTCCTGAGAATGCCAACAACGCTTTACACCCCTAGAAGAAGACGTGTTCACCAAAAGACATCGTTATACCTGGGATGTCATACCAACAGACGATAGGATTTTTCGGCAATCATACCGATGAATCATACTATCAAGCTGTGGATGCGAATAAATTTCGAAAGAGAATTATTTGAGAAATAAACTCTCATTGTTCCTGTGCGCGACTCATTAAGGCAACATTATCAGAATATAACTATGCCAAACGAGAAGTCATCCCTCAAAAAGTCTCGGTATTCCACAGTCTTTTCACCGAAATGTCGAAGCCTAAGCCGAAACATTTCCGCAAGAGAAGATCAGCTGTCCAAGATGACGAATTCCCTGAAGTCACCATCAACATGGCTGATAAAAAAAAATCTAAGCGGCATTCAAGTGAATCAAATCCCGACTTTTCCCCGAGAGAAAAAGTCAATTCAAGAATTACCCAACGGATGTCCCGACTCCAGTTAAGAGCCATCAGACAGGACTACAAGAGAATGCATGAAGAAAAGTCATCAGAGGACGAGCTCTCGGACACTTGTTCTGCGATCGCTTCGGATGATACAGTATCTAGCACAGGGCAAACCAGAGAAGTACTCACAATCACCTCTAATCAGTTCGCTCAAATACTTCAAGAAGCTCTAGCCAAACAACGTGAAGAAACTAGAGCTGAGGTAAAGACAGAGATGGAGTTAGCTATCCAATAAATGAGAGAATTACTAGCTCAACGGCCTCAACCTCTTGAGTCCACCCGCCACACTCGGAATATTATAGATAACAGTGATCCAGAAGTGGATGAAGTTATTATGGCTGATACACCTCCTAATAACTGTGGGCTGTCTAAAAATCACAATGGATAGCTGATCCCTATCAAGCTCCGACAATGGAAGTCACAATCAGACGACTTTCTAACCACTGTATTCGCAATTCTACAATCGCTACAAACACGGCCTCATTTCTGAGATGATTGATCTTGATGGTTGCGACAACAACATGACTAATATTATATTAGTAACTATTAGAAATGCTGATGAGCAGTGTAATGATTTCAGAAATAAAAGGTTGGACGTAGTTGGTGAGTTGCTTGGTAGAGAGCTGTGGGCAAATATTCATCTAAAAACACTATGGATGTTGATTCTCGTCAAGTTCCAACAACGAAAGCTACAATCAAATAGCTTTCGCGCCGACAATCGAAAGCTGCAAATCGAGGACTTTTCACATAGATCGAAAAGAGTTACAATTCAACGACACTTCCGACAACTGATGAAAACTCTATTCAGCAGTCTTCATAATCTACAGTGAAGGTTACAATCTGACGACTTTCACACTCCACTACAGCTAAAGCTAGGATTACTGAACAACCGTCCTTGCAACGCTTTACAGAAGAAATTACAAGTCAACTAGCTCCTTCTAAAACGCGGATGTCATCCCCGCGTTACAATTCTGGAAGTGCAGGCGACCCCCAAGTTTCCAAGCACAAGCTAAACGTGAGCGACCCTCGCGTTCGTAGGGGTTCAACCAACACCGACCCCCGCGTTCCCAAACTACAACAAACCAAAACGCGAGCGACCCTCGCGTTCAATGATGTTCAGCCAACACCCAACCCCGCGTCTCAATTCTAAGAGGCGACGTTGGGTTCTGAACGCCAGATTGGGCGTTTGACTCGTTCGAATACGAGCCGAACGGTTTCAGAACTGTTTCCCCACGATCTGAGGAAATCACGCCCACTCAGGAGCGGATTTAAAGGGTAGTTACAACCTCTTATCCACCTATAAAATCTCAACAAACTTAACTGAGTTAGGGGCTGGCTTTTTGGAACGGAAGAGTTGGCAGGGGGCTGGCTTCTTGGAACGAAAGAGTTAGCAGCAGGTTGGATTTTTAGGATCTCAACCACTCAGGTTCGGCGATTCAACAACAGCAGCAGTAAAAATCCTTGGAGATAGGATTTTTGGATTAAATTCAGAAGATCAAAACCGAAGGGATTCTTCAACAACAGAAAATCTGCTTGGTCATTAACCGAATTTTCGGTTCTAACAACTCTATTCACAGAGTTCTAACTCATTCAGAGTTCTATAACTCATTCAGAGTTATTCATCAAACTTTCCACAGAAGTTCATCGTTCCTACGAGATAAAAGACGGTCGGATCGTCAACAGAGAGCAAATTCGACGCGAGCAATCGAAGGAAGTATTTCATCGCTACCGAGAAGAACCCAGTTTTAAACAAAGGAGAGAATCAAATTCGTTCTCTTCTCTTTTGTAATCAAATTGTAATCAGAATCAAAGGAATACAAGTTAATTTTCTTTGTTCTCTGTTTGCATCAAAAGTTGTTGTATTCATTGCTGTATTCATTACAACTTTAGTCGTTCGTCCACCTCATGGGAACCACTGTAGAAACTCTTGTCGTGGAGTTTGATCAAGCTAAATATGAGGAAGCATTATCCTCTAGATCGCTTAGCCCTAAGGCTAAGCATGGTGTCCGCAAGATCTCCAAGGAGATCAATTCTGTTGTTGAAGTGCCGAAGAAAGCCCTCTCCTTCGGCCAGGAACTCAAACTAGCTCTGCTAGCTGAAGATCCCACCTCCGCGTCAGCCAGACATGCTTTGGGCCACAAACGGCCTCTGGAGGAGACAAGTTCCATGAGCGTCAACGACGCTGCTGCTAAGGCTTTGAAACAAGCCAAGAAGAACGTCGCTCGCAGACGAAGAAGATCCATACGTCGAGCACACTTGCGTGAAAGCCGAATGATGGCCCAACGCGAGGATCGCGTTTCTGAAAATTTTCCCGAACCTGGCGTTCCCAAGGAAGAACGCTCACTTCGTGGCAACGAGCCCGACTATGAGCCTCGGCTTATACAACTGAAACGCGACCCTGAGTGGTGCGTTGTTCCTTCAAAACGCAGCCCTCAGAAGGGAGCTGTCAAAACTAAACGCGACCCTCAGGTGCACGTTCAAACGAAACATAACTCTCATGAGTCTGTTTCACCAACCAAACGCGACCCTCAGGGGCGCATTCAAACAAAACGTGACCCTCAGAGGTCTGTTTCATCATTTAAACGTAGGCCTCGGCCTAATGTTTACAAATCTCAACGCGACCCTCGCGTTATTTCTCAAGAACGCGATCTTCAAGAGGTCCGCCAAGTTCAGAAAAGTCAGCGTGGCTTCAAAATCCACGTTCGACATGAACCAATCTCACCCACCCAAGGGCAGGGGGCTCCATCTCCACCTCCGTGCCCGGGGAAAGTCTCCTCCCAAGTTCCTGATCTGCGGGAATTATTGTCGAGAGGAAAACCAACAGCACAAGCAGCTCACTCATGTCAATGTGAGAGGCTTATATCTGCAGTCTTGTCTAAATGCCATTGTTGCGCATCCACACCTCGGCAGTCTGTATTCGACAGGTTGACGAACGTTGTTAGACCTACCAAACGACAACGCCGATACAAAAAGAAGACAGTTGAAGCGGAATACTCCGAAGTCACCATCAACATGATCGGTAAAGAAAAAGCCTCGCATACTGATTCCGATGAGTCACAAAAAAGTCATTCCCCAACTGTTAGGGAAATTTGTGACCAGTTCGAAGGAGTATATCAGAATACTCGGACTCGGACAGGAGCTATCCGTCCGGTTGATTATCAAAGATTGGCCAAGGGGGTCATTTCCGACGATGAACATTCGGCAGTCGCCGAATCTCAATCTTCAAGTTCTATTGTCGCACGCGAGATCTCCGCTTACATGATAGGGAACCATGAAGACATAGCCAAAAGAGTGGACGAACATCATGTCATGCTCCAGGCGCAACAGGAGACACTTCTCCAACTAAAGGATATGTTGGACCAGCTTCTCGCCGAAAAAGGCCAAAAACCCGAGTCTTCCCGGAGAACTATGTCAAAGGGAAAGCAAAAGGCACACGAACACTCAGATCGTGAGACTCACAACTTGGATTCTTCTTCTGATAATGAGAAGGAGATGGAAAAAGAGCTGTATCCTCAGTCTACCAAAATGGATGAACTGGAAGCTCGCCTTAATGCAATCGCCAACAGAAGTGAGCTCTGTAAAGAAGGAGTAGTGCGGCCTTACCCTGCTGAGTAGGATACAACTCCCTACCCACCGAAATTTAAGGCCCCTACCTTATAACCGTTCGATGGCACAGGATCACCGAATCAGCACATCTACTACTTCAAATCCCAAACTGGAGATGTGGTAGCGAATGACGCCATCCTGACCAGGCTATTCATCGGTACCCTTAAGGGCGTCGCTTTCGAATGGTTCATAAAACTACCTGCCGGATCCATCCAGAAGTGGGTAGACCTGGAAAGGCTATTCTTGGCTAGGTTCTTTGAGGAGCCACTAAGCAAAGGAAAGGAGAGTCCATCAAGGCCTATGTGGAAAGATTCCGCAGCATGGCATTGCGATGCCCCTCAGGTATGACCCAATCAACTTTGGTGGAAACTTGTAGGCACAACCTGCAGACCCAAATCCTTGCTCAGATGGGGGTAGCAGAGTATCGCTCCTGGAGACAACTAGTTTCACAAGGAGAACAAGCTGAAGAGATAGTGGCGCGAGTCAAAGCTGAAGAAGAGCCGCAACCCAAGCCGCAGCAGCAACGCAACCAGAACAACGCCCACCGGTCTAAGAGAAAGGAGACTTTAGCAGCTGACTACACCCGAGTACCACCGCCTAATAAGCAAGGCAAGGTGCCCAATCAACAAAGAGCGCCCAAGCAATATTCGTTTAAAGAGGAGCATGTGGATACCTTATTCCAGTTGCTTCGAAAGAACAACAAGCTACAATTGCCTGAGATCAGGAAGCCGGATGAAGCAGGGAAAGTGGATGATCCTAATTATTGTCGTTACCACAGATTCCTTGGACATCCTATCAAAAAATGCTATGTCTTCAAAGACATCTTGTAGAATTTGGTAAATACCAATGTGCTCACCTTGAAACCTGAGCAGAAGACCGTATCCACCAATATGATAGCGGTCCAATTTGGTGACTTCCCCCCGGTGGTAACTGCGAACGGTTCCCATTCGCAAGGGAGAAATGCACTTGAAGAATGTCGACTTGCATAGTCAAAAAGACAGGGTGTTGGTACCCCTCACTACCCCAAAAGGGAAAATCATGTGGGTCCACCCTGATCTGCTAAGAGATCAAGAATGGACGAACACCTCGTCCAAAAAGAAGGGAGGCAAGGCTAAGTCTTTCAACATGATTATCCCCTCCATTACTAAAAATGATGACCACCTCAAACCTCTTACTGATTCAGAAGAGGAGAGGATTGCCCTGGCAGCATACCCAGGAGACAACCCTGGCACTCGGTCAGGAAAAGCTTACTTGAGGGATTATGGCCAGAATGCTCAAGAAATTGAGGAACAGCACCAAGACGCTGGGGGTTCTGTCCCGAAAAAGCCGGTTGATAAGGGGAAACAAAAGGAACTTCGGTTCAACAAAAATCTCCACCAAGAATCCGGGGAGTCGAGCACTCCCTTCCAATTCAATGTCATGGCTCAGTTGGCCAATATACCAGCCAGGATTACTCTATATGAGCTCCTGAGGTTGTCCAAAACTACCAAGGAAGCTCTGATCGAAGCTTTAAAGAATACGGAGAGCTTCATTACTCAAGTCACTCCGATCCCTTAAGCTTCTGAAGGTCGACCTTGTCTGCAATGCCTACAAGCAGCGAGAAGTCTACCATGCATATCATTCACTCAGGAAGATATGCAAGTCAAGCACGAGCATGACCGACCCCTGTACTACACAGGGTATATTGGATCCTCCGAAATCAGTCGTGTTCAAGTTGACCCAGGCTCAGCACTCAGCATCATGCCTTACAGGGTCATGCAGGTCTTAGGGATTCCTATGCACCGATTGCACACCACCCAGACTACTATCTTTGGGTTAAATGCAAACAGCACCTGACCTCTGGGAAAGATCAAGTTCAGATGCCAGATCGGAGATCTTAAGTCTGAAGTAGCATGCTACATCATAGAGGCGGACACGTCTTACAATCTTTTGTTAGGACGACCATGGATACATGCAAACCGTATTGTCCCATCTACTCTGCATCAAGTCGTGAAGTACGCCAATAACGAGGGCGAAGTTCGAACCTTAATCACAGAAAAATACCCCTTCCGAGGGGTGGAAAACTTCCATACCGACTCCGTCTTCTATCTGGAATCCCAGGAGAAAGAAGATGTGGACAGCGAGAATGAAGCTGACATCGAGCCAGATCCTGATGAAGATTGTCCTTGGGAATTAAACTTTGATGTAGTGGGTCAGGGTGAGAATAATAATAATGTACCGAGTGATGGCGAGTGGTGCATTAATGAAGATTTCATTTTAGCGTACTTGTCTGATGTCTCTCCTAAAAATGAACAAATAGAGAATGATTCTAGTGCAGGTACCAACCCATGGCACGTACTGTGCACAGAGATGTCTCTCACTTTGCCAATCCAGTCACCCTTCACTTCAGATGAAGAAGTGGAGGACGCACAGAAGGCTTTCTTCAAAGTCTCATCCAAAAGGAAAGGGCAG
The DNA here is from genome assembly GCF_001876935.1 of Asparagus officinalis. Lineage (NCBI taxonomy): Eukaryota > Viridiplantae > Streptophyta > Magnoliopsida > Asparagales > Asparagaceae > Asparagus > Asparagus officinalis. Next base: position 20,348,466 of record NC_033797.1, read on the forward strand.
AAGCCGATCTGTTTTGGTAAAGTCAAACTCGAACAACTCAAACGAGGAAGTTCATAGGAAGATGATGGAGTTCCCCAATTCCATTACCACGAACCCAATTCTATATACTTAATGAAACGAATGGGGTATAACTTTAATGAGAAACAGGGCTTGAACTTCGGGAAAGGAAGACGAACCCCGATCCGAATGTCTCTCACTCCTGAAGGAAAACCTCCGGACTATTATCAAAAAACCGGAAGAGGCGTGGGTTACGTTACGCCTCCTCCTGCCTCGGAAAGCGAAATCAGTAATTACCTGCGTCACGACTATTCATCCGGAACATCTTCATACGAGTCCGACGTCAGTGTTGGACCTTTCTTTAAAAGCCTGACTGTGAACATGGTTTCAACTAGTCATCCAGACGAAGATGCAAGGGGTGATGAAGGGTTAATCGAATCAACCAATGATCCTTGGATCAAACGTCTCAATATCCTGTGGGATATGCAATTCGAACAACGCGAACCACCCACTGAAGATAAAGTGGTCCAGGTTAACATGGGAGATGAACATGACCCTAAACCCATCTTCATAGCCGAAAACCTATCATCATCCGAGAGAGAGGACCTTATATCTCTCATTCGAGAATATATAGATGTATTCGCTTGGAATTATGAAGATATGCCTGGCCTTGACCCGGAGGTGGCCACACACCGTCTCACCATTGATCCGGATGCAAAACCTGTTAAACAGCAACAACGCAGGTTTCGTCCAGAGATCATGGAATTAATTGAGTCAGAAGTTAAAAAGCTTATAGATTCGGGTTTTGTTAGGGAGGAACAACACCCTGATTGGGTGGCCAACATTGTCCCAGTGCCCAAGAAAAACGGTAAGGTCCGGATATGCATTGATTTTCGCGATCTCAACGCAGCTTGTCCAAAAGATGAGTTTCCTCTTCCTATCACTGACGTCATGATCGACAACACCTGTGGATATGAAAGGATGTCTTTTATGGACGACGGATTCTCCGGATACAATCAGATCAAGATGCACCCGGAAGACGAGAAACACACTGCTTTTAGAACATCACTGGGGGTGTATTGCTATACGGTGATGCCCTTCAGCCTGAAAAACGCAGGGGCAACTTATCAACGTGCAATGAACACGATCTTTCATGAACATCTACGAAAGAAGATCGAGTGCTACGTTGATGATATAACAGTAAAGAGCCAATGTAAAGATGATCATCTTGCAGACCTGAAGACAATGTTCGAGATCATGCGAGCACATCAGCTGAAGATGAATCCGACAAAATCATTTCTCGGAGTTTCAAGCGGAAAATTCCTGGGATTTATCGTTACTTCCAAGGGAATCTCTCTTGATCCAGAGAAAGTGCGTGCTATCCAAGACATGCCACCTCCGAAGAATCTCAAAGAGCTCAGAGGTTTGCAAGGCAGACTGGCCTATATTCGAAGATTTATATCGAATCTATCAGGGCGCTGCCAACCTTTCTCTAAACTCATGAAGAAAGGAATATCATTTGTTTGGGATACAGAGTGTCAAAAAGCGTTCGAGGAGATTAAAAGATATCTCACTCAACCGCCAGTTCTTGTGGCCCCAATATCAGGAAAGTCATTCATGTTGTATGTAAGAGCCATGGACCATTCCCTTGGAGCTTTGTTGGCCCAGAACAACGATCAGGGTCAAGAGCAAGCCATCTACTACTTGAGAAGGACTATGATGGGAGCCGAACACCGGTACAATCCGGTCGAAAAAGAATGTCTCGCCTTGGTATTCGCAATTCAAAAGATGCGACATTACCTAGTTGGACAAACAATTCACGTCATCTCTAAGGTGAATCCTTTGAGAGTTTTGATGACGAAACCGTCATCTTTAAATTGCCGGCTTGCAAAATGGGCCATTCTTTTGTCGCAATACGACATGTAGTTCATGCCTCAAAAGGCAGTCAATGGTCAAGCACTGGCAAACTTCTTAGCCGATCATCCAGTGTTAGGAAAGTCTAAGTTGTATGAAGAATTACCTGACGAAGTCGCCGAAACTTGTGTTACTCAAGAAGCTACGCAAGTGTGGAAGTTATTCTTCGACGGTGCATCCAGAGCAAACCCTCATGGAGCAGTTACCGCGGGAGTAGGAGTAGTGCTAATCTCTCCGAACGGCCACGTAATCCCAAGGGGATTCTCCTTAATCGAACCTTGCACCAACAATATAACCAAGTATAATGCTCTGCTATTAGGACTACAATTTGCTGAAGAACTTAACGTTCAGCACCTTGAGGCTTACGGTGACTCTCAGCTCATCGTTAATCAAGTCCGAGGAGAATACAAAGTACGTCATGAGGATTTGATCCCATATTACTTCGCAGTGCTAAAGCAAGCTCAAAAGTTCAAAGGATTCTTTATCGAATATGTACCGCGAGCTCAGAATGCTTATGCAGATGCTCTAGCCTCTTTGGCAACTTCATTAGCATTGCCACCGGGAGCTGAAACAACTATTCCAGTCGCGGGATGGAAATTATGCTCTTCCAAGATCCCTATGGAGGAAAACCCAGACGAGACGATGTCGGGAGAAGTCTGTACGACATTTATGGAGTTCGAATCTAGGGATTGGCGATTCCCGTACATTGACTATGCCGTATATGGAATTCTGCCGGATGTCCCTAAGGAAGCGGCCTCTATCAAACGAAAGGCCCTCCGATTCTATTATGACGCAGTCTCTCAAGTCCTGTACCGTAAGTCACATGATGAAGTTTTGCTTCGATGCCTCTCCCGGAAGGAAGCAAAAGAGTCCCTTAAGGAAGCTCACGACGGAATGTGCGAAGCTCATCAGCCTGGAGCTAAATTAGGAGATCGCCTCCGACGAATCGGCTATTATTGGCCGAAGATGTTTTCAGACGCAGTTGACTACGCTAAACATTGTCACACGTGCCAAATTCATGGAGATTTCATCCACCAAGCACTAGGGAACTTACACCCTACATCGGCGACTTGGCCATTCGAAATGTGGGGTATGGATATTGTCGGACCGATTTCCCCTCCGACGTCCAAAAGACACCGGTTCATTCTAGCCGTAACCGACTATTTCTCCAAATGGGCGGAGGCAATCCCGTTGAAAGAAGTCAAGACTTCAAAGGTAATCAAGTTCATCAAGCATCATGTCATCTACCGTTTTGGAGTCCCGAGACGAATAGTTCACGATAACGGGACACAATTCGTCAGCTTTGGGTTTCGAAGATTTTGTGACAAATTTAGAATCTAAAGTGTTGTATCTACGGCATATTATCTACCAGCAAATGGTCTTGCAGAAGCTTTTAACAAAACCATAGTGAAGCTTCTCAAAAAGTTTGTTTCCAAAAACCATAGTGAAGCTTCTCAAAAAGTTTGTTTCCAAAAGCCGGCGCGATTGGGATGAAAGACTTGGTGAATGTCTGTGGTTTGTTTCCAAAAGCCGGCGCGATTGGGATGAAAGACTTGGTGAATGTCTGTGGGCTTACCGCACGACGGTAAGGACTTCTACAAGAGCCACACCTTTCTCTTTGGTATATGGCTGTGAGGCTGTATTGCCATTGGAAATTCAGATCCCTTCTCTGAGAGTTGCTATTACAACCGGGCTAACAGAAGAAGAAAAACATCAATGACGTCTGCAAGAACTTGAAGCCTTAGACGACAAACGACTTCAAGCTCAGCAACAGATCGAGTTATATCAAGCCCGTATCTCTAAAGCCTACAACAAAAAAGTTAAGGAGCGAGTTTTCAAGAAGGGCGATTTAGTGTTGGCCAACAGACGACCCATAGTGATGACACACAAAACCAAAGGGAAGTTCAATCCTAAATGGGAAGGGCCCTTCGTAATAGAATCAGTCTATTCGAATGGAGCATATCGCCTTATCAACTAAGAAGGAGATAGACTCATGATGCCGATTAATGGGAAGTTTCTAAAGAGATACTTTCCGTGAATCATGTAGCCCCCCCGAACCCCAACTAAATCTGGCTGGGGTTGCCTATTTATAGTGTAGTTCTATCTTGTATATCATCATGTTAACACTACACCTCTGACGATTGTAATTTGATGGAATTATTATAAATAAATAATAAAGGGAATTTTGATAGCATTATCTCTATTTTCCATTATCTTGAATCAGGTTTCAGCAGAAGAGACGATAAAAGACAAAATGATATCATTTTCATTCAAAATTGTTAATCTAAACACAAAATGATGACAAACAAAGTGAAAATGATACAAAATCCCTTAGTCAAGAACAGGACGATATCTAAACATCAGGCCTTATTAACTTGAGAGATTTTAGCCTCGACTTGAAGGCAGAAAGTTTCTTCTGGTGAGCCGCTCGGACTTGTTCTTCAATCTCCTTTCTGAGTTCTGCTTCAACAGGAGCGGCAGCAACAATGTCTTTGCGAATCCGCTCAGCCGCATGGAGTGTACGGCAAAGTCTGTATAAATTTAGCCACTTTGATGCTCAAGCTCTTTTCTGACATCCTCATAGTGGGCCAATTGGGCTTTCTTCTAGTCCAACTCGGCCTCTAATCGAGCGATAGTCTCTTCGATACCGCGGATATCAGAAGCAACACCTTTGATTTTAGCATATGTTACAGAGTGCCGCTTCCTTAAAGCTGATATGCGGGCCTTTTTGTCAGACAAGTCCTTGTGAAGGGTCCCTGGATGATGTGCTCTGGAGATTATCGCCAAGGAAAGAGCCGGCTCCACTTCAGCATCTAAATTGGTGCGCTGCAGCTCCTTGAAAGTTGCTAATTCTGCCTTCAAGAGAGCGATTCCTCCCTGACAGTGCTCAGTCCATAATGCATCCCCTTTATTCTTGATATCGTCCAAGCATTGGGTCAGGATGGGTTCACAATATTCAAAAGAAGCTCCTTCAACACTGACAATATTAACAATTGTCTGCATCCAACGTTCCAGTTCCTCAATTGATTTCTTCAGAGCCCTCGAGCGTGGAGGGGGAATGGTTGGATAGATCGGACCTGTGTGCTCATCCTGATGAGATGATGGGGCAACTTCGGAAGAGGGGCGACGGACAATCGGTAGATGTGGAAGCAATTGGGCACTTTAGGTTGTTGTTAGGAACTGGTTATTATTTGGATTTAAAAGATACTTTTGTAGTACCGTCTTTTAGACGGAATTTGGTTTCTGTTTCTGTATTGGACAAATCAGGTTATTCTTGTTCATTTGGAAACAGTCAATTCAGTTTATCTTTTAATTCAAATGTTGTGGGAACCGGTTACTTGAGTATTTATGACAACCTATATTTGCTTGATACAATTGCTTCTTACAATGAATCCTTGCATGTGGAATCACATGGTACTAAGCGTAAATTAAATAAGGAAAATTCGGCGACATTATGGCATAAGCGCTTAGGTCATATCTCAAAAGGTAGAATTGAGCGTCTTGTGTCTGATGGCATTTTGGATTCCCTTGATTTTTTGGACTTCGACGTATGTGTTGAATGTATCAAGGGAAAACAGACCAAAGTGAAAAGATTAGGCGCCAACAGATCTTCGGATGTCTTAGAATTGATACATACGGATATTTGTGGGCCATTCCCTACGGAATCCTGGAATGGTCAACAATATTTTATATCATTCATAGACGATTACTCACGTTATGGGCACCTATATCTTATTCATGAAAAATCTGAGTCTCTGGACATGTTCAAAGCCTATAAAGCTGAAGTTGAGAATCAACTCAACAGAAGAATTAAAACCGTTAGATCTGATCGTGGTGGTGAGTACTACGGTAGATATGATGGTTCAGGCGAACAACGTCCAGGACCATTTGCTAGATACCTAGAGGAATACGGTATCGTCCCACAGTACACCATGCCGGGTTCACCTAGCATGAATGGTGTAGCTGAAAGACGAAACAGGACTCTTAAGGATATGGTAAGAAGTATGATTGCTCATTCTTCTTTACCAGAGTCACTCTGGGGAGAAGCACTTAAGACAGCAGCTTACATTCTGAATAGAGTACCAAGTAAAGCAGTTGCTAAAACACCTTATGAGCTTTGGACTGGTCGAAAGCCCAGTTTAAAGCATTTACATATTTGGGGATGTCCAGCTGAGGCAAGGCCTTATAGGCCAAATGAAAAGAAATTGGACTCCAAAACAGTTAGCAGCTACTTTATTGGATACTCTGAACGCTCTAGGGGCTATAAGTTTTATGATCCCACTATAAGGAATATTTTTGAGACGGGAACAGCAACATTCTTTGAGGATGTTGAGTTTGGGGGGAGAAATAAGGTTAGAGACATTAGTTTTGAGGAGGAATTGGCTTCAGATCCAATCCATACAGTTACTTTTGACAATATTCAGGTTCCTATACCTGTTGTTGCTCAAGAAGTAAATCCGGAACCTCAAGATGATAATGTTGAACAACTCCCTGTTCCAGAAGAACAAACTCAACAACCTCAAGAACCAGTGCCATTAAGGAGATCCACGAGAGAAAGGAGAAATGCTATTCCGGATGATTATATTGTATTTCTCCAAGAACATGAGGAAAGTAGTGGAATGTTAGAAGATGATCCAATCAACTTCTCTCAGGCCATGAAAAGTTCTAACTCTCAACAGTGGATTGATGCCATGAATGAAGAGTACAAGTCTATGCAAGACAATAAGGTTTGGGAACTTGTCCCATTACCAGAAGGTGCAAAACCAATTGGTTGTAAATGGATTTTTAAAACCAAGCGGGATGCAAACGGTAATGTGGAGAGGTATAAGGCACGTCTTGTGGCTAAAGGCTATACTCAAAAGGAAGGCATTGATTATACAGAGACTTTCTCTCCGGTTTCATCGAAAGACTCTTTCAGAATAATCATGGCACTTGTTGCTCATTATGATCTTGAGTTACATCAGATGGATGTTAAGACTGCATTTCTCAATGGAGACATTGATGAGATGATTTATATGGTGCAACCAGAAAACTTTGTGTCAGGAGACCCAAAGAATATGGTTTGCAAATTAAGGAAATCCATCTATGGACTCAAGCAAGCTCCTCGTCAATGGTATCATAAGTTTCAACAAATAGTTATCTCGTTCGGTTTTGAGATGAACATTGTTGATGACTGTGTATATCACAAGTTCAGTGGGAGTAAGTATATTTTTCTGGTTCTGTATGTCGATGACATCTTGCTTGCCACTAATGATATAGGCATGTTGCACGAAACCAAGAGATTTCTATCAAAGAATTTTGAGATGAAAGATCTTGGGGACGCCTCTTTTATATTAGGGATCCAGATACATCGAGATCGCTCTCGGGGTATTCTTGGATTATCACAAAAGAGCTATATCGATAAGGTACTTAAAAGGTTTGGCATGCAAGATTGCAGACCAGGTGACACCCCTGTTGCTAAAGGAGACAAGTTTAGTCTCAATCAGTGCCCTAAAGGTAACCTTGAAATTCAGGAAATGCAGAAGATTCCTTATGCTTCGGCTGTAGGAAGTCTAATGTATGCTCAGGTATGTACGCGTCCGGATATTGCGTACATTGTTGGGATGTTAGGCAGATACTTAAGCAACCCTGGTATGGATCATTGGATAGCAGTCAAAAGGGTTATGAGGTATCTTCAGAAAACAAAAGATTACATGCTCACATACAGAAAATCAGAGAAATTAGAGGTCATTGGGTATTCGGACTCTGATTTTGCTGGATGCCAAGATAGCAGGAAGTCTACATCAGGCTACATTTATATGTTAGCAGGAGGAGCTATATCATGGAAAAGTGTCAAACAAACACTAGTAGCTTCCTCCACTATGGCAGCAGAATTTGTAGCTTGCTATGAGGCATCCAATCAGGGAATATGGCTGCGAAATTTTGTCACGGGACTGCGCATTTTGGAAAATGTTGAAAGACCACTAAGGCTATATTGTGACAATAAATCTGCAGTAATGTATTCCAATAACAACAGGAGCTCAACTAAGTCAAAACATATTGACATTAAGTTCCTGGTTGTGAAAGAAAGGGTACAGAGTGGACAGATATCCATAGAGCACATTGGGACAAACTCCATGATAGCTGATCCTCTTACTATCTTGGATTGAAGATCAAGAATTTGGAGCATTGCTTTCGGGTAAGTCTTCTTTCTAGTTTTTAATTCCACCCTCTTTAGCTAGCTTCACAATTAGAGACAATTAGGATTTAAAAAAAAAGATTTTTTTTTGTTGACCATAATAAAATTCATCTTCTCACATTTGATTATTGTTGACCATAATTAAAAAAAAGATTTTCTTTTTATCATCCTTTTTAGTCGCTTTTAATTTCTAGGGTTGCATTTCATATAGTGTAGGAATTCACCAAAGTGATTGTAGCACTTGATTTGGCACACACTTAAAACATTCGATTTGGCACACACTTAAAATATTCTTAAGGGCAAAACCCCAATCAAGATAAGGTAAGGGATTTCATCACCCTTTCCTTAGCCCACAAATCACTAATTCCTCACTTCACAAATCCAAGCCTTCTAAAACTCATTAGACGTTGGCCCCTAAGGATTCGAGCTCAATAAGGAACAAGAAATCCTTAAGTGAACGGTTTAAGTTTTCTCAGAATAGTTGGTGTCTAAGGCAAGGTTTAGGGGTTGCGTAAAGCGCTCCGCAAGGAAAGAGGTACTTAATTGATCTTTGATCACCCTCTAGTACTATCCTTACCTGGCTAACTACCTGGGTAAAACTTTGATCTTTTCACTGAGGAATTTTTTGGTTAGGAGCTGGTCTAGTGGAGTTAGGCTAAACCCTAGAGTTAGAATTGATTGAAAAGTGATTGCCTTGATTTGTTTTAGTTAGGATTTTTCTTTTTCTTTATCTTTTCCTTAAAAAAAAACTAATTTTCTTTCTTTTCTTAAAAAAAACTTATTTTCTTTCTTTCCTTTAAAAAAAAAATTTGTTTTGGTGTATGCAAATTTGGGTTCGGGATAATTTTCATCGCTTAATCCGTGTTGAACCAATCCAAGAAATGGCAAATCAGCCCGTTCTTCAGGATATGTGTTACCCCACCAGAAATGCAATTCCATCTTGTATAAGACTCCCCGAAGTAAATGGAGAAAATTTCGAGCTTAGACCGCATTTCATTAACATGCTTCCCAAATTCCTAGGTAATGAAACAGAAGATGCATATATATTTATCTCGGAATTTGAGGAAGTGTGTATTATGATTAAAATGAGAGAATTAACCGAAGATGCAATTAAGCTCAGATTTATTCCATTTGCCCTTAAGGACAAAGCTAAAAAATAGCTGTACAGCTTACCGATAAATTCCATCTCAACTTGGGAGGAATTTATCACCGTTTTTCTCAAGAAATTTTTCCCTATTCATAAAACGGTAAAGCTTAGGAACAGCATTCAGAATTTCAAAATTATCCCGGGAGAACCTTTTTGGAAGTATTTTGACCGATTTAAAGATCTGGAAATACTTTGACCGATTTAAAGATCTTTTAATCCAATGTCCTCATCACGGTCTAGAAAAATGGCGATTGTGCCAAGTCATATATGAAGGATTGGACTATTCTTCAAAAACATCTTTAGAATCGATGTGTCAGGGAGATTTTATGAGAAAAAACGCCGATGAAGCTTGGGAATTCCTAGAGAGTCTATCCGAGAAAACAATGCAGTGGGAAAACTGTGATGACAGGGTTTCATCTGTTTCCCAATCTAAGTCTAGTGGTCTTTCCCTGGAGTCAAACATTGCATCTGAAGCGAAGATGGCGACGATTCTGCGGAGGTTAGAAGCCTTAGAAGTTAAGGAACGAGCTCCGGCTCAAATCAATCATATTTCTGCCCCGGGATGTCATAACTGTCAGTCTCCTACCCACGTTTCAGAGGAATGTCCTCTTCTAGGAAACAACCATGCTTAGAACAGATGAACGCTGCATTCCAGCGTCCCAGAAATGATCCATTTTCTCCAACCTACAATCCAGGTTGGAGAAATCATCCCAATTTTGCTTGGAACCAAGGAAATTCTCATGGAAACCAAAACTTCATCCCCGCGTCGAACCAACAATTCCCTAGGGAAACACTGTCTCATTCAACGCACCAAACAATTTTTCTAACCCACCTTTTCCAAACCAACATCCTCATCCTCACCAGCCTACAAATCCTAAATCAGAGAACATGTTCTAGCTGCTCAGAGTCAGCAAAAGAGCTATGCAGATAAGAAATGAGGACATTTAGAGTTTCAGATTTGAAGAGTTAGTTATGCTGAAAGTATCGTCTATAAAAGACGTTCAGCGATTCGGAAGGCGGAGAAAGCTTGAACTGAGATATATTGGACTGTTTCGGATTTTGGAGCTTATTGGGGCTGTTTCATATGGACTAGACTTCCCAGCATCGATGTCTAGTATACATAAAGTATTTCATGTTTCAATGTTCATGAAACAGTTACATGATGAAGAGCAGCAGTGAGTGTTGAACGCATCGGAGATTTAGCTTCAGGATGATTTGACTACGATTGAAATCTCAGCTTATATACTTGCTAGAGAAGACAAGAAATTTAGAAACAGTATATTTTTTTTCCCTTGGTGAAAATTCAGTGGAACCGGAAAGGAGTTGAGGAGGTTTCTTGGGAGCACGATGAGGACATGCGTCGCGACTACCCACTCCTGTTTGAACAGGTAAATTAATTTTTATGATATGTGTTTTATATTATGTTTACATCTTGGGTTATATTTACATTTAACACTAGAATGTGAATATTTCTACTTAATTCTTAATCTTTTTGGAACACATGGTATATATATGGGGGGTTCCTTGTTTGGATTTTTCACCCGATGTACTAGTTCCACTAGATTAGGGTTCGAGCGGGAATATTACCATTTTAGATCGTTAGGTATAAATATTTCTATATGTTCATCTGGAAGTTCATATTGCGAGATGCGTATGATTTCCGAATTTCGAGGACGAAATTCTTTTAAGGGGGAAGAATGTAAAACCCCGAAAATTTGAATATAGTGTGATAAATAATTATAAATATGTTATATGGTAAAAATAATGTATTTTTATGTTTGAGTATGATAGGAATTGATTTGAGATCAATTCAATGTATATTTGTGAATATATGAGTGTAAATACACAAAACATGCACATAGGCAAATAGTGAGAATCTGAGAATTTTGACCAGTTGAGAGTTTCTATATTTTGCATACTGATTCAGTTAGAATATGGAAACGTGTATAACATCAAAGTTGTAGGTCTCTTCAATAGCTTTCTAACGAATCTTAGATCACCTCATTCCGAGATCGTATGAGAAAGTTACAACCTTTTTACCGAACCCCAGTCTGAGTATGGCCCAGAACCCTGCGCAGTCGACCGCCGTGGTCGCTGCGGTCGACCGCGCAGCGAACCTGGTTCTGCCAGTTCAGTTTCGGGTCAGGTTTTGTTTATACCAAACCCGATTATTTCCCTATTTATATATACTCGTTTTGAAGCTCTCAGAACCCTCTTTCAAACCCTAATAGCCTCAGCCCCCCTTCTCTCTCTCCTCTCAAACCCTAGCTCGGATTTTGGCGTTTTTAGGGCGTTTCGAAGGATTTCGGTGGGGTTTCGCGATTCAGATTGAAGGAGGATCGTTTTTGGGTGTTCATCAACCCCCCTCAGGCGAGTGACATCGCCCCAGCCCTTCACCCACGTTTTATGGGTTTTCTAATGATTTTTAATAAGTTTCTTGAGCCTAAATCATTATTTTGTGTAGATAGATGGATCTTTATGATATGAGATGTAAGAATCAAGTATTTTAGTTTTCAAATGCTCACCAACGATTTTGGTTAAAGAGATCTGATCTGAAAATGGTTTTAAAAGAGTAAATTTCAGTTTTTAATGAATAAACAATATTTAAACCATGTTTATATATGTTTAGGGATCTTGATGATAGATTTTAAATGTTTAAATTCGTTGTATTCTATTCTATGACTTTGTATAAATGTTAGATTCACAATAGTACAGAAATCATCAAGTTGTGTGTGTTTCGAAGCTGACAGAAACTCAAATCTGGGTTTCTGTCTACTTCGCGGTCGACCGCGTCAGACGCGGCGGTCGACCGCTGGGCGCACAGAAGGGCAGAGTCTATCTGCCCTCTGTGCGGTCGACCGCGGTGGGAGCGGCGGTCGACCGCGGGTTGTTTCTGCCGAACGGTTTGTTTCTGCTCTGCGCGCGGTCGACCGGAGTGGCCTCTGCGGTCGACCGCCGCACAGTTTTGGGTACTGTTGGTTTTGTTGTATACTTTTCACACGTTCGAGAGTTCGCCTCGACTATCTGACACCAATTTACAATGTTAGTGATTTACCTATACCCGTGAGTTAATTTTTTTTTTTTGACTCAAGTTTAGACCCGCACATCGAGACACGTGCGAGTATAGGATATGTATATCTTTCCACATATACCTTTGACAATTGCACCTCTTTACTTATAGTCCATGTGTTGGGCATACATTTCTATTGATCCATGTGTTGGATACTTATCATTTCGGTCCATGTGTTGGACACGTATTTTATTCAGCCCATGTGATTGGACATGCATTCGCATTTCAGTCCTCGTGTTGGACTATAATCCATTGAAGTCCTCGTGTTGGACTATAATCCACTAAAGTCCTCGTGTTGGACTATAATCCATTTCGGTCATCGTGTTGGACATTTACATATTTGACCACGTCTTGGACATTTGTTAAGCTATGAGTATGACAATTATCTGTATCAGGATATGACATGATTACATGAGATTTGGACATGATAGCTACCTAGACAGGATACGACACTTATGTGATATTGACCTTTGACACTTATATGGTTCCGGCGTAACTTTTGATTAAGTATTGAGATGGGCTATTTCTTTTAGTTTATTATTCATGTAGTAGACTTCGGGTTTGGTAATTAGGGATTTACAATTTGAGATAAAAGGTATACATGTAGTAGACTTTGGGTTTGGTAATTAGGGATTTACAATTTGAGATAAAAGGTATATACATGAGGGTTTTCTTGTTTGGATTATTTCGCTCGACGTACCTATGCTCGTGTTGTAATTTCCTAAATACTAAAACCCATTATTTGCTAGGAGTAATGATTTTAACTATTATGTAATAATTATATTTTCTGTATACAACGAGCCCTTTTCCCTTGGGGTTGGTTGTGATGTTGCTCGCTAGCGCTTTGACGCTCGTTGTCCCTCCCCCTTTCAGGTAACGAGCCAGGAGCCCGGAGAGTCGCAGGTTGAAGGCGACACGCTTTAGTGTTCAGCTGACTATTTTTAGATATGTTTTATTTTGGAGCTCCACTGTAGATTTTGTTTAGATATTTGAGGACTTTATTCTAGATGTTGTAAAGGCTGTGTGCCTTACTTCCTTTACTCAGACTTGTTGTATTTGAGAGTTGATAAGAACTCCAGTTTATTCATTTCAGATATTGACTTTGTATTTCTATATGTTGGATGATGAAATATTATTTTGATCTCTTTCATTTCATCAGTATCTCTTGTATTATCTTTTACTTGCTTTTGTACCTACACCTGTTGTTGACTCTACTAGAGAGATGTTAATTGTGATGGTGAAACATGTTATTGCACGGTGTGGTGCATGGCAGGTTTGACATCCTTGGTTTCACCTTGGATTGCAGCCTTGTGTGAACCCAGTGGCGTCACAGCAATTACATCAAACAAAACTATAGTGTACTTTTAAATAAAAGGTATTTTAAGGCAAAAGTGCAAAGTAGGATAAACTATAGGGGACTTGAGTGTAAATTTACCAAACTACAAGTTCCAGTCGCTGGCTTTTCACGGTGGTGACGACGAGGCAAGCGCGGATGTAGAAGCGGTGCTGGGCCGACGCCGACGACGGGGCGACAAGCTTGGGCGGGCGGCGACGACGTTGCTGGGGCGGCGGGGCGGCGAGGCGACGATCTCCAACGCGGCGACGATCTCCAACGCGGGCGGCGACGATCTCCAACGCGGGTCGGCAGTGGCGGAGAGGGTCAGCAGCGGGGGCACTGGGGCGGGCTGAGGCAGAGGCGGCGCTGGGGTGGGCGGCGTTGGCACAGGGCGGCGGTGAAGTTTGAAGACGAAGATTCAATTCGTGTTGGCACATGGCGGCGGCGCCCGTGTTGGAGATGAAGATTTAATGAAAATTGATGACTGGGATTTAATAAAACCTACAGTGCAACTTGAAAAAGATTCAAGTTTGAAGACGAAGATTTAATAAAACGTGATATTAGTAGTTATGAAAATTAATCTAGGGTTTAGTTAAATACATAAAAATAGAGTTGCGGTTAGAATATGATTTGGGTTTCGGGTTATTTATATTAATTTTAATTACTATTCCTATTATCATTAGGGATTTAAGATTAATGAAGGTAATGAACCCCTTCGTCTTTAATAAGACCCAATAATGACGGTATTAGGAACAAATTAATGAAGGGACTAGAAAACCGTTACCCATCTCACATCATTCCTATAATATTTGTAATCACTTGACGAAGGCTTTAAAAACCCGTCGTTATTATATGCACATTAACGACGGTCAACTAACCCCTTTACTAATTTTGGTCGTTAAATACTGTATTTCTTGTAGTGA
>NC_033797.1:20364030-20372908 GCF_001876935.1 Asparagus officinalis
AAAGCCACGGAAAGAAGAGAATTAGGCGTTTTGTGGGGTAATCTGAAGGTAGCCCCAGTACAACCTGCGAAGGAGTAATACCAGGCTCGAGCTCCTTCGTATATGTTGCCCATAACCGGAAGTTGGCTCCTCGGATTCCCAACGTATAGTTGGTCGTATCCGAATTGTCGAGCAAAACGATACGGTTGATAGGGCTCAATTATACATTTGTCATTTTGCCTGAAGAGGAGATAACCAGGTCTAATGTTTAGCAGCCAGTGGAAAACTCCCCCGTCCAAACGGGTAAAACCATTAGGACCAGCGGTATCTTGGAAGACTTGTCCATATCCTCCACCCTCAAAATCCGGGAAGCAGCGGAAGATGTCGTAGCTGAGGTCTCTCGACAGAATCTGACGGACCTTCACTACGTAATTGCCTATCCAAGTAGCTTTTTCTAATCTCTGCACGAAAGGGATGAAACCTCCATCCGTAGCAGAGGGGGCACTCATCAAATGTACACAATGTGAGGCGTACCAAGCCATTAGATATGTATACGGCAAGGGTACTCGAGGATTGGGAGTCACCAAGCTTTTCGTCCCTTCAGAATCTATCTCTTTCACTTGGATAAACTCGAGGCATAGTTCCCTCAAACCGTGTTGTAAACAGCACGTCATAGCGGAAAGTAGATTTATGGGTCTCCCATGTGCTAAGAGGACGGCCGGATAAGCTACTTCAATCATCACAGCATCTATTGGTCTGGTAGGAACCACACACCGCTTCAGCCACAGCATGAGAAAACCCGCTAATAATGCCATATCAGAGATGGGAGTGGCTGCCTGGTGATGGAAGCTCTCGAATTCAGTCTGTGCTGGGAAGTCATCTTCTATTCCCTCGCTGACATAGTGAACGGTGGCGTCATTGATCAGAGCCTGGATGGTCTCAGGGGTGCTCGCCTCCCGACGAGACACAGCGGCATTCTTGTCAGACAAATTTTGGAAAAGATACTCGGCCCAGGATAGCTGTTTGATACCACGTCCTCGTGCCCCCGTCAATTGGCCGCAGATTTGGAAATGACACATCACCTCCCATAGAGTGTCATATACCTCGGGGATGGTCTCCTTCAAGATCTTCAGCTCAGTTGACCCAGGGACAAACTCTTCATATGGTAAATCTCCGAAAGGAAGACCTGAGACATCGAACATTTCATGTAGGGCGAACCCTAATTCTCCTTCCGGTGTGAAAAACGTACAAGTCTCTGGATTGTACCGCTCCAGAATGGCAAAGAAGTTATATGGACTAAGAGCTATTCCATGTTTAGTAGCCTTAATAGGGCAAGCAAGCCCAGATTGAGCTAATGGTTCCTTTAATTCTGCCAACACGAATTCTATCATTCGTGCCCACCATCCTGTCTTGGAGGAATGAACCCATCCAGGAGCTCGGAATACTGCAGTCGGGAATTCTCCTTTGGCAGCCAAAAACCGTCGCATGAAAGTGTTAGCTGGACTAGCTGTTTCTCCCAAAGGATATCCTCGTGAGAATAAGCAGGGTTCCAAAGCCGACACTTGTCGATTATATCCAGCGGTATTCACACCCTTGTGAGTCAGAACCCCAACAGCTACCCCATCCTGCTCTCTCACCAAGTCCCAGTTCATGTGACGGGGAACGGAAGCACATTGGTAGTAGGAGATGGGAAACATCCTGTGCATGTCAGGGAGGAAGAAGCGACGATCACCGATCTGCCTAAGCCATTTGTAGTGACCGCCGTGCATGATCCCTTTTGAAATACTGACACGATCTCCAAATAAGAAAGCTGGCTTGGTGAGTTTCTTGCGAGACCCAGTCTCAAACTTAGCGTCCGTAACTAAAACTCTGAGTACATCAGTATTTGGATCTGAGATCAGAGTGACGCGATCTTTGTCGGTGTCCTGGAATATTGGAAGTTCTTGACGCAGATTGAATTGCATATTAGAGTCCACACCTCCCTCATGCCCGAAGTGGTGACGAAGATTGAGAGGTTCACGGGTGTAAGGCACTGCAAAAGAAAGAAATATTCAATCAGTCAAGTGAAGGGAGCTTTAGCTAAGTCCATAAGAAAGAATTTTATCAAACGCACAGTTCAGATCTGGCGTTTAAAGTTCATCAACGCAAAGGTCGAACTCTGCGTTAAAGTTTCGAACGCACAGTTCAGATCTGGCGTTTAAAGTTCATCAACGCAAAGGTCGAACTCTGCGTTAAAGTTTCGATTCGAACGCACAGTTAAAGCCTGGCGTTAATTTTCATCAACGCAGAGGTTAAACTCTGCGTTAAGTTTTCGAACGCACAGTTCAAGCCTGGCGTCAAAAATTTCATAAACGCAAAGGTCAAGCCTCTGATGTTTCGAATTCAAAACGCAGAATCTTAACTCTGCGTTACAATAGTAAAACGAGTCATCTTCCTCGTTCGCAAGAACCCATCTAGGGTTTTTTCAGAGAACTCGCCGAAGCAAGTTTGATGTCGATACATCTAGGGTTTTAAAGAACTCGCCGAAGCGAGTTTGACGGCCACGAAGGGCGACGCTTACCACCGACGGGCGGAACCTGAAACGGCGGCGCCGCTGCAGCAGGGGATCTTGGGCGTGGAGCTGCTTTCTTCTTGGAACCCATGGAAGAGAGTTGGAGATGATGAACAGGATCACCGACGCCGAAAACGAAGAGGCTTCGTTAAAAATCTTTCGAAAGAGAGGAGGCAAAAAGTCGGGTGACTTTTGATTTGACCCTTAGCGGTCTATTTATAGACAGCTATGAGCTGTCAAATCGGGTTGGGGTTCTAGGCCCAAAATCCCGCCAAACGTGGCCTGTGCGCCTGTGACGCTTGAGCTTCTGAACGCAGAATTCACCCCTGCGTTATAATCCGCCGTGCATCTAACGCAAGAAATCTATCTGTGCGTTCTGCCTCAACCACACGACTTCCTCTATGTTTATAGCCAAGACATGGTTCCAAATAAATAGAGGGAGGCTAATGTCAGCTATCAAAGCGACTAAAAGCCAAGAAGAAACAAGTGACCCCACAGAAGAGTCCATTGGATGAGTACAATTAGATTCCAATCAACTAAGTCTGACAACGTCTTCTAAATTTTGAGATCCAAAGTATTCCGAAAATTCATCCCAGTCAACCGCGAACTTTTGAAAACTTTGGAGGGGGTTCTGTAGGCTGTCTAAAAATCACAATGGATAGCTAATCCCTATCAAGCCCTGATAATGGAAGTTACAATCAGACGACTTTCTAATCACTGCATCCGCAACTCTGCAACCGCTATAAACACGGCCTCATCTCTGAGATGATTGATCTTGATGGCTGCGACAACAGCATGACTAATATTATATTAGCAACTATTAGAGATGCTGATGAGCAGTGTAATGATTTCAGAAATAAAAGGTTGGACTTAGTTGGTGAGTCGCTTGGTAGAGAGCTGTGGGCAAATATCCATCTTCAAAACACTATGGATGTTGATTCCCGTCAAGCTCTCACAACGAAAGCTACAATCAAATAGCTTTCGGGTCGACAGTCGGAAGGGGCAAATAGGAGACTTTTCACACAGATCGAGAAGAGTTACAATTTGACGACGCTTCCGACAGCTGATGAAAACCCTATTCAGTGGCCTTCACGATCGTTGGTGAGAGTTACAATCTGACGACTCTCATATCTTATAACAGGCAAAGACCAATAAACAATGGCCTTTGCAATGTCATGGTAGACGAGGTTACAAGTCAACAACCTCTATCAAACGTAGAAGTTTAATTCTGCGTTTCTCAAATTCGAAACGCACACAACTTGTGCGTTCTCCAGCGAATGTCTAACTCTGCAACGCAGAGTTCAAGCACCAAACGCACACATAACGTGCGTTCTTCAATAGGTTCAACTACGTGTCCCAAACTCTGGACGCAGAGTTAAATTTCAACGCACCAACGGCCCGTGTGTCTCAAATCTCTAACAGAGATTTAACTCTGCGTCTCAAGTCTTGGACGCAGAGTTAAAGCCCAGAACGCCAACTGAGGCGTTTTGACTTGTTCAAACGCAAGCCGAACGGCCTCAAAGCCGTTATCCCACGTTCTGAGGGATTCTCGCCCACAAAGGAGCGGAAATAGGGGTTGGTTACACCCCACATCATCCTATAAATAACCAACTTACTCAACAGAGTGAGGGGTTGATCGGTTGGTCGGTTGATCGATTTTCTGATATCAAAACCGCATAAGGTTTAAGTGAGCTGGCATCAAAACCGCCTAAGGTCATCAAATCTCAGCAGTTTAACGAAGAAGAAGATCTTTTGGAAATCAAAGAACTGATCAACGATCAGTTAATCGAATCCCGAGGGATCCCTTCATCAACAACCTAGTCCACTTGGCAATTAACCGAATCTTCGGTTCCAACAACTCTGTTATAGAGTTTTAACTCACTTTGAGTTTATTTCTGAAACTCATTTTAAGAGTTCGTGATTAAGTTTGCAACCCAACTTAATCTCATCAAACCAAACAGTCGGTTTTCAACAACTCTTGTCAGAGTTCTTAACTCGTTCAGAGTTCTTTACACTCGTCAAGAGTTCTAAACCGAAGTCATCAAACGCTTCAATTGTTCCAGTGAAGAAGGACGATCGGATCGTCAACGGAGAGCAAGTTCGACGAGATCAATCGAAGGAGGCACTCCATCGCTACCAAGAAGAACCCAGTTTTAAACAAAGGGGAAAACTAAATTCGTTTTCCTCTCTTTTGTAATCGGAATCCAAATTGTAACTGAGTTTGAGAGAAATACAAGTTCGAATTTTTCTTTCATTGTCTTTTTACATCAAATTTCCAACAAACACACCCGCTATGATATCCCAATGATCTGATCAACACTCTTCACCTGTCGAGAGTCAAATGTGACATACATACTCAAAACAAAACCAGAAGCTCCTAACTGATAATCAAACGAACCTCTGAATCCCAAACGTGCAATCAGATCAAATCTTACATCCTCGATGTGACCAAATACTGGGCAACCAAATATCTTACGTAACCTAAAATTTGAAGCAGCTCCACCAGATCCAAAATCTCCACACGCAGCAGTCGACAATTTATGACTAAGATGATCCAAATATGTCGAAGCTCCAAAACCAAAATCAATGCTCGACAACCAACACCGATCCCCCTCCAGTAAGGAACAAACCATCAAAACTATCATCTCATCTCGTCGCCCCAATGTCTCCACATCAATGAAGTGCCTCAAACTGCCATGAGCTCAGTACAAATATAAGAAAGAACTCCTACCAAAGCTAGAACGACGGATTACTTTTCTGCCAATACACTTCTTCCAATTGTTATTGACTTCTAGGACTTCACACCAACGAGACCTGGTTGCAACCCACCAATGCCTAGAACAATCTCCAACTGTAAAAACCAAATACTGATTACCTCTCAATGATGCCTTCTTGGAAGGCTCCTAAATGCCTGACTGAACACCACCTAAAAGACCCTCGATTGATGAATAGAAGTGTCAAACTCCACCTCGGTCTTCTTGCTCATACCAATGTTCTCAAAGAACTTTAATCTGCAGGTCAAAGCACACCTCAACAAACCATGCACGGCATAACCAATCAAATAACCTAGTCTCAACAAATACCATAGTCTAGCCAAATACAAGCGGTTCTCTACACTCTTTGTCAAATACAAGCGGTTCTCTACACTCTTCATTGATCACATTATATTTTAAATTTTGAGTCAAACAAGATCTAATTATACCACACACTGTTCTTTTTCCAAACCTTCTCCTCAATGTCGTCCGGTTTCATGTCCAACTCCAAAGTATCTTCCAAATTTTGCGCATTGAACACATCCAAGACTTCACATCTCTAAAAACCAAAATTGTTTGTGCCATTAAACTTCTTCACATCTATCTTCATAGAGTGGATAATCAAATTTTGGACGATCTTCAAGCCGGAAGTACCCTCCACAACTCCTTCTTTCCCGACCATCTTTCTCAAAGAACAAAAACAAATACGGAACAAATGAAGAATAGATCCAAAACTAAAAATAATAGAGTCTTTACCAAAAAGATCCCACCTTTATCACCAAACGAAGCCCTAGGCGAGCCTCCAAAATGACCTACTCCTCTAAATAGCCCAAGCGTAGCCCGAGCTTTGATACCCTCTAAACAACCAAACCAACGTGCTACGAGAAATCAAATCAAACGAAAGTCGAGAGAAGGCCAAATGAATCAAATCAATGTCACAAACACAAACAACCAATTTTAACATGGTTCGGCAAGTTGCCTACGTCCACGGGGCAAGAAGGGGATAGAGTTTTTTACTAATAGACAAGAATAGTACAAACTGAGATTACAAATCACTCAAACTCACCAATTAATCTCACCAACAAATCTCTAATTCTCTCCAAACAAAACCCTAACCAATAGCTCAGAAAATACCTCTTTTATGTGCTCCAAATATCCCTAATTTTCTACTTAATTCTCTCTTCCAATTGTTCCATATATATAGAAATCCTAAAATCATAAACATACTAGGAATTTTAAAACAAAAAACAAAACAGATTAGCAATCCTAATAACCTGTTACCAAAACAGATTTTGAATCATGTTACCAAAATAGATTTTGAATCCCAATAACCTATTACCAAAACAAATTAGGAAACATATTAGGAACTTGCTATCCAACACTTTAAAATTGGGGGGGGGATCCTAAAGCTTGAGGTGTTTCCCTGATAACCTCTCTGAAGTATTTAATTCGAGAAAAAAAATCCACTTTATTCTTGGGGTGTTGCAGATAATTTTCTAAACTTATTTGATTCGACTAAATCCCCTAAACTTTTGGGTGTCACACAAAATATCCCAAAATGCAGGGGATTTAGTTGAATAAAATTACTTCATGAAGGTTATTACAATAGCCCTAACGTTCATGGTGATTTTTTCGAATTAAAATAGTTCATGGATTTTCTAAAATTAACCATTAAAAGAGATAGTAACTTATACCAAAGGATAACAAAATTAGACAAAATTTAGCAAAACAGTGAATCCAAAAAAACTAAATTTAAAAATAATTTAGGATCGTACTTTGAGTTTAAAAGTGATTTAGCAAGGTGGGTGTAAAAATAAGCCTAAAAAATTTAGGTCTATAACACAAAAAAAATACTTAACAAAAAAGGGTAAATTGCAGTCAAATATCATATATTTTTCCACTTATTACACTTAAATACCACAAGTTGTATTTTAGTGCAAAAAAAATACCATAAAGGTTTTAAATTTTACATGTTACTACCATTGATCATGCAAACATAGAAATTTTCACCCAAATATTTTTCTATGATAATTACATGCTAACTATAGAGCTTTTTAACTAATAGTATTTGTTAAATTTGTAATTGAATCAACTATTTTTTTCACAATTATATTGGTTCAACTTTAAAATAGAGTTGGAACATAATGAAAATTTTAAAATATTAATGGTTAGAAATTTTCCACATTTAGAAAATTTGTATGAGGTGAAAATTTTCGCATTTGCACGATTAATGGTAGTGAGGTGAAAGTTTTTGAAAACTTTACAGTTTTTTTTCCATCGAAATACAAGTCACAACATGTAGCATTTAAGTGCAATAAGTGAGAAATTATATGGTATTTAAGTGCAATCTACCAAAAAAAAACAAAAAAACAAAACCAAGCCAAGCCTATGTTCAACTAACCCGGCCCTGCCTGCCCCGTGCGCTCCACCCATTTACTGGCTTGAAGGACCGAAAGCTCGACCACTCGCTCAAACTCGCTTTCCCCAAGATCACCGCGCCAGTCCTTCTCAGCCTCCGAACAACACCGGCGTCACGCGGCACGACCGAACCAAGCAGCGCCAACGACCCCACGGTCGTATTAAGCCGATCTTTCGTGGCAATATTGTCCTGGACCATAACCGGGATCCCGTGCAACCCTTTGCACGGGCCGTGCCCATGTTTCCTCTCCCAGTCGGCTCTGTCCGCTTGCGCGAGCGCGTTTGGGTTCAACTCGATAACTGCGCGGAGCAGCAGTGGCGTACCCAGGATTTTTTTGCTCTGGGCAAAAAATAAAGGTGGTATATGAATATGTCATGAATCAAACTTCTCTACCAGTTCTTCTGTGTCGAGGCTGGAAGTAATTTCTTTTTTAATATAAAGTATCATGTTATTAGCAAGCAATTCATCTCCCATCTTGTTGCACGGGAAAAATTGCTTTCTTTGATTCCATTGCTTTCTCAAGTAATAGTTTTTCGATTACAAAAGATCCGGTCTTTTTATAAGACCCGGTTACAATAAAATCAAAAATAAAAATAAAAATTACAACTTTCCTTTTATGTCGAACGAATCGCGAGATCCTGTTTTGCGGTCTCTCGCTTTTGTGGGTTCTTCGCCTGCGCCGGGGTTAATCCGTGGACCACCGCGTAATCTTGATGCGGTCGGATCTACACGATATGACGGATGCTATTTCACGAAGGAAATAACAGTCGGGGGTACTATTTCGCCAAGGAAATAATAGCCTTTAGTAATCGAAATCGACCAAGCGAAATCGAGACTCTTCTCGGGATCAAAGGCCAAGCTTTGATCCGGAGGAAAATCGTGTAGATCTCAAATCTGATCTCTCTCGAACTCCTGCCTTATTTGGCGTGAATGATCGCAAAGAACCAGATCTGAGAGTCCGAGTCTTCTAAGTTGAAAATCCGAGGGTGAGTTCTCAATCCAGCACAGTTTCGGCTCCCAAAATTCAACCTTTCAAAAATGAGCCGTGCCCCCTCTATTTATAGCCTTCTGAAAGCGGATCTGGGCTCAGATCTGGGCCCAGATCCAGCTGGCTCGGGGAGGTGGCTCGGCCACCAGGTGGCTCGGCCACTAGGTGGCTCGGCCACCGAGCCACCC
>NC_033797.1:20373018-20392904 GCF_001876935.1 Asparagus officinalis
GTGGTTCGGCTTTGGCCGAGTCGCCTGGGCGTTCGCCGTGTCGTCCGTTGTCCGGTTTCGCGGTTTTCGCAGTTTATCGGTTTATCCGAGCTTCGTCGTTGATCCAAACTCTGATTTGGTAGTCCGTATCCTGATTTGGCAGTAAACCCGCTTCGGTGTTCGAGTTCGAATCCATTCTACGGTTGGATGACTCGTTGACTCACCGAATCGTTAGCTTGATTCCGCATGCGAGTGGATGTATTCCGTTGTTTGCGTGCGGTTCGTTAGCCTCGTTGCCTTGTTAATCCGCTTAGTCACGTATCACTTGGCCTCGATGTTGTGGACTAACGATCGTGTTTAGATACGTCACCCGATGGTTCGTTGGTTTGTCGAATCACCGTGTCAGATACGTCACCCGATGGTTCGTTGGTTTGTCGAATCACCGTGTCGAGCTGTGTTAAGGGACCCATAGGTAGTTTTACACGCCTACAGATACCCCCTCCAAAGTATTTCAGCTTCGTTCTTTTATAGAAGAGTCTGGAATACTTTGGATATAATTGTTCCAACCTTCAGTCGGTGTAACACGACCTTGGAATGGCTTATGTTCTTGATTCCTTCCATCCTTCAGGCTATTCGGTGCTTTGTCGTCAGTCTGTAAGGGTTCCGGTGCTGCATTTATTGTCTGACCGTTGTCAGAATTTTGAACTTGAAGTCGATTCCTGATTTTCTGATCTTTAGCTCGTGTTTGTTGGTTTAACATAGAACTGACCATCGATTATCGGCGTTGAGTGCTTATTTGCGACGCGTTGTCCGGCGTAGTGTTGTTGAGTTATCCTTAAGAATATTTTTTTTAGAAAAATATTCTCCAGGAACCTCTCAACAAAAAATAGGGAATAATTTATACTCGTATACCTTGTTGGAGTATTGTTCATGTCCGAATGAGCTGAACCGGCTTGGTCTGGTCTGATTCAGCTTGGTCTGATCCGGTTCAGTCTGGTCTGGTGTCATTGAGTTGACTAACTATCTCCATCACATCGTGCTGACTCAGGGTTCCAGATCACTGTTCATTGACTTTTGGTTGCAACGCGTTGACTGGTGTTGATGTGACGCCCCTGTTTTCACACTTGGCTGTAGTCCAAGGTGAACCCAGATATGTCAAACCTGTCATGCACCTCCACTGTGCAACAACATGTTTCACCAATCACAGTAATATCCTCTAGTGGAAACCAATATAAATGAAGGTACAAAACAGGCAAATAAGGGAAATAAATACTATAGTCATGATACAGAAAGATATATCTCATAAATGAAATCATGTCCCAAATAAACTAAACTGGAATACAACTGATATACATCTGGAGTCTAAAATAACATGATATGTCTCAACATGAATCGATTAGAAATCGTACTAAGGCATATTGTTGTTTGAGTCAAAAGTCGGTTCTGTTGAGGAATTCATTATATCTTCAAGCGATTACAATAAATTCAAAGAAATAGTCTTTTTTATAAGACCTCTTTTACACAACAAAGCAGAAATTACAACTTTTGAGAAACAAACACAAAAATCGTCTATCGATCTTTGTTTTCGTGGGACTTTGCCTGTGCCGGGAACGCTTTGGTTCGTGGACCGTCGAATCACAGATCGTGAAGAGGAGGTTTACTGATTCTGACTTCGTTTATCGAAGTGAGAACTTGAAACGATATCTTATCGAAGTAAGATAGTCGTTCTTCTTAAAATCAAGTCAAAGCTTAATTTCAATGCGTTGTATGAAAACTCAAATCTGCTCTCTCTACTCTGGAATGCTCGAAAATATGCTTGATCCTCGTCAGAAATGACCCTAGGGGGGTATTTATAACCTCTGGAGTTCATAACTGAAAAAACTCAACAAACGACGAAATTAGACTGGCGAGACAGTGTTTACTGTCTCGCTGGGCGAGACAGTGTTTGCTATCTCGACCCGCGAGATAGTAAATACTGTCTCGGAAACAGTAACCGCAGGCAGTTTTCGTTTTAACTGCCTTCCCACGTTTCGGGGAATTTGGCAGTACCTAAAACTTTTCTTCTAAAACTTGGTCTTTTTCTTTTCAAATTCAAAAACATAGATGATATGAAAAGCATTTTGGAGAATGGACCTTGGTTCTTTGGTTCCAGGCCTATTCTCTTGAAGCCTTGGAACATCGATGAAGACTTGGAGAAAAGTAAAGAGAGTGTTTACCCTGTCTGGATACAATTACCAGGTTTGGGGCTGAGCTTATGGAATGCAAAGAGCATTAACAAAATTGCTGGCATTATAGGAAAACCAATTATCACTAATATGCTTATAGCTAATAGGCAAAGACTTGCATATGCTAGAGTTTTAGAGGAAATAAATTTGCCTTCTGCTCTTCCTGATGAAATTACAATAAAAGGACCAGATAGAAAAAATATCCTGCAGAAGGTATATTATGAGTTGAAGCCTAGATGGTGTGAAGTATGTAAAGTTGTGGGTCATGACACACTACATTGTAGGAAACATGCAAGGGTTCAAATATGGAGGCCTAAACAAAAAGTAGATCCTTCAGTAAAAAAAATTAGAGTGGAATCTGTTATCTCTCCTGTGCATGTTGTACACTTTCAGGATGGTGTAAATAAAATCCAGACAAATACTCATGTCCTACCTGACCCTGACTTACTTGTTCAGAAGCCTATTCAAGCACAATCTGTGCTGCAAATGCATATTCAAGCACAATATGTGCCACAAATGCCTGTGAATACATCTCAGAGTGTTGGGATTGAGCAGATTTTAGGAAATGGTGTGGAATGAATACTGATAACTTTACAAATGAGAGGACTCCTATACATGCTGAGCAGATGAATCAAATGGAAAAAAGAGAAATCTTGAGCTTAGGAAATGTTTCAGGATTTCAGCTGGAAAAAATGTTGTGCATGTTTCACAGTCAGATTTTGATACTCATACACACTCAGGAAAATCTTGGATGCTAATGCAAAGGGGAAAAAGTAAAAAGAGGCTCTCACCTATTAATTCCTTCTCCCCACTAGCTGGAATAGTATGTGATCTAGATCCCTCTACAATGGATAGAGTGGATCAAACCTTATGAATTTTTCTTTTTGGAATGTTAGGGGACTAAACAAGTCCTCTAAACAACACCTAATCAAGCAGCATATTTTACAATATCATCTCTCTTTTATTGCCTTGCTAGAAACAAAAGTAAAGGAGGTTAAAATTACAACTATAACAAAGAAAATTGCCACTAATTGGAAATGGATCTCAAATGTATTAGGCACAAAAAAGGCAAGAATACTGATTTTATAGGATCCTGATTTAATGAATATACAAGTTGATTACATTTCACCTTAGCATATAACCTGCACTGTCAAAACTATGGATGGGAGGATAAATTGTATTATATCTTTCTATCTATGGTTTTAATCATCAGGATTCAAGAAAGGCTCTATGGACTGAGCTCCTCCAAGTGCATCAGACTGTTGGAAATACACCATGGCTTTTATGTGGGGATTTCAACACTATGATCAATAATAATGAAAAGCTAGGACGAATTGCACTTACAGATGCTAATACGAAAGACTTCAATTCTTTCATTGAAGACATCCATCTCTTACACCTAAAAACATTGGGTTGTTTCTTTACTTGGAACAACAAACAAGACCATGATGCTAGGGTTTGGTGCAGGTTAGATAGAGCTCTTGTAAATGACTCCTGGACCCATAAGTATAACTCTAGTCATGTGGAATTCTTGCTTCCAAACTTCTCAGATCATTCTCTTGCATTAGTTACTATATATAAGGAGGATATATAGGCAAGGTAAAAATCCTTTTAAGTTTTTTAATATGTGGATTAATCATAGCCTGCCTATAGTATCTTCATATGGCAGAGGCAAATTGAAGGGTTCAAAATGTATTCAGTTGTTACAAAACTCAAATTGCTGAGAGAAACTCTAAATGATTTAAACAGAAAACATTATGGAAATATTAGTGAACAAGTAGAAAGAGCTAAATATGCACCGGAGGAAGTTTAAAATAAGCTACAGGAGGATTTTCTCAATCCTGGTCTTATCAAATAGGAAAAAGATTGCTTGTCTGCTTATAATAAATTCTTACAATATGAGTTATATGTTTTCCAGCAAAAAACAAAAATTCAATGGAGCATTAAAGGAGATAGATGTAGAAGCTATTTTCATTCTATTATCAAAGCTAATAGGCACCTGTAGGCTGTCTAAAAATCACAACAGATAGTCAATTCCTATTAAACACTGATGATAGAAATTACAATTCGACGGCTTCCAGAATGCTACAATTTAAAGACTTTCACATAGATCGATGAAGGTTATAATCTGACGACCTTCGTAACAACTGATAAAAGCTCTAATTAACAGCCTTCACAATCAACAATGAGAGTTATAATTTGACGACTCTCATATTTTTAAAGACCCAAGATAAAGATTACAAGATGACGGTCTTTGCAACGCTCTAGCAAAAGAGACCACAAATTGATGGTCTCTTCACATCAAAATGCAGAGGTCATCCTTACGTTATACCATCAAAACGCAGAGGTCATCCCTGTGTTATAACATCAAAACACAGAGATCATGCCCGTGTTACAATATCAAAACGTAGAGGTCATGCCCACGTTTCAGAGTCAAAACGCAGAGGTCATCCCCAGCACTCCAATTAAAAACGCAGAGTTCGTGGACTCAAAATACAGAGTTCATCTCTGCGTCCAAACTCTGTGTTTTAGATTTACAACGCAGCGTGACCTGTGAGTTCAGCCACCAAAATAGGCCAAACTCTGTGTTTTAAGTCTAAAACGTAGAGTTCGGGCCCTGAACGCTATTTTTCAGTATTTGACTCGTTCAAAGGACGAACTGAACGGTTTTAAAATTATTTTCCCCACGATTTAGGGAGCAGTTTAAGGGGGTGGTTACACCCCTTAATCCCCTATAAATAGGAGTAAACTCAACTGAGTTCAGGCTTTTAGATCTTGAAGTATCTTGGAGATCTAGAGATCGGCTTCTTCGGATTATCTTCTCGACAGCAGATCATCTTGGAGCTTCCTGCAGCAACAAAGTTCTTATAGCATTTCCTTGGCTTATTAACCAATTTTTCGGTCTAAATCAACTCTTTTTCAAGAGTTTAAACTTGCTTTGAGTTATCAACTCGTTCAATGTTTCAAACTTGCTCTGCTAGTTCTTCTAAACTCGTGCAGAGTTATAAAACTTGTTTTATAAGTTCTCCACAGCGTCAAATCATGAGGAGGAGATACCGTTCCAGTAAATCAAGATGTTCAGATCATCAACAGAGAGCAAACTCGATGCGAACATTCGAGGGAGACACTCCATCCCACCATAAAGAATCCAGATTTAAACAAAGGGGAGAATTCAGATTAATGCTCTTCTCTTTTGTAATCAGAAAATCCAAATTGTAATTGAGATTGAGAGAGTTATAAACATTTTTTTCTAAGCAATTAGAGCAAATAAAATCAAACATGATTCTTTCATCACCTTCTTATTACAAATTTTCTACCAAACAGCACCAAAACAAAATTCTAGTTCTCACAAACAGCATGGGTGAGAGAATTACAGAGGGTGGGGAGATTGCAAATAAACTTGTCTCTTACTTCAAAAATCTTATGGGTACAGCAAGTGCAACATCTCCTCCAGAAATCAGGATTATTAAGAATGATCCTTATTTGAGTGAAAATCATATAAATAACCTTTCTTCACCAGTCATAAGAGATGAGATTAAGAGGGTTGTTTTCTCCATGGCAGACAATAAGTCCCTAGGACCAGATGGCTATGGTGCTTCTTTCTTTAAGTCAGCATGGTCTACTATAGGAGATAAAGTTACACTTGCAGTTGAAGAGTTTTGCAGCACAGGAAAATTACTGGGTGCCATAAACTCCACTTCTATTACACTAATCCCTAAGGTATCCTATCTAAACACTCCTACAGATTTCAGACCAATTTCATGTTGCAACTGCCTATATAAAATCATTTCAAAAATCATTGCAAATAGGATTCAATCAGTCATGGGGTATCTCATTAGTGAAGCACAAAGTGCTTTTGTAAAAAGAAGACACATAACAAACAACATTCTGTTAGCCCATGAATTAGTTAAAAACTATAGAAGGAAGCACATCTCTCCTAGAGTCATGGTTAATATTGACATTAGAAAGGCTTTTGACACTATTAGTTGGAATTTTATAAAGGAGATGCTTCAAGGCTTGGGTTTCCCTAAGGATTTGATCAATAGAGTCATGACTTGTATAACTACTCCAAAGTATTCAATATCTCTAAATGGCTTACTACATGGTTACTTTAAAGGTAAAAGAGGTCTAAGGCAAGGAGATCCCCTCTCTCCATACTTGTTTATCTTGGGAATGAAATATCTTACAAGAAGTTTGGATCTTCTTAAACAGGATGGGGACTTCAAATTTCATCCTAAATATGGAAGGCAAAAAATTTCTCACCTTATATTTGCAGATGACTTGTTGCTCTTTTGCAAAGGTGACCTTAATTCTATCCAAAAAATTCACCAATGTGTTAACAGCTTTAGTCAAGTCTCAGGACTTGAAGAAAATCCTAGTAAATGTGCAATTTTCTACAGGGGAGTAGATGAAACTGTAAAGGAATCGATCCAGAATTTTTTAGACTACACTGAAGGGAAAATGCTAATCAAATACCTAGGTATTCCTCTTGTATGTAAGAGACTAACCTACCTGGATTGCAACCCTCTCCTAAGCAAAATCTCCAATCAATTACAGAATAACTTGAAGAACAAAAGCCTGTCGTATGCTAGAAGATTACATGTGATAAAAAGTATAATTCTGGGAATTCAAATTTACTGGACTTCTAGCTATGTTCTACCAATGAAAGTGTTGCAAAAAGTGGATGAACTCTGTAGGAATTTCCTCTGGGGTAAGAGTAATCTTACTTTTAAGCACTCACTGGTTTTATGGGATAGAGTATGTATAAGTAAATTGTATGGTGGTTTAGGAATTTTCTCTTCAACCATTTGGAACATAGCAGCAGCTCTGGAGATATTATGGGACATACATGTCAATAAAGAGCTGCTATGGATCAAGTGGATTCATGACACCTATCTAAAGCACATGGATATATGGAGGGTGCAAATGAAAGTTTGTGATTCTTGGATGTGGAAACAGTTACTTAAAGATAGGAATAAAGGCATTGCTCAATGTCGAGGATTGGATAATCTGAAGAATCTAATCAGATCCTGTTGCAGGAACTCAAAAATTAAGATGTCAGACTTATACCATGCTCTATCTCCTGCTACTAAAAAGTGCTATGGCGTGTTACTATCTGGGGGGTTTTAATCAGCCTAAACACTCTTTTATCTCATGGCTAGCAATCCGAGATAGGCTCCTAACTCAGGATAAACTGTTTCGGAGAGGAATCATTCAAGCAAATCGATGCTTTTTATGCTCGGGAGCAGAAACTGAAAGTTCTAGTCATCTATTCTTTGAATGCAAATTCTCTAAAGATGTTTGGAATGGAATAATGGATTGACTCTGTTTCAGGTGGAGAAGATGTGATTTAAACCAATTGTTGAATTGGTATAGTTGCAACTTAAGGGGGAAAGAATTCAAACACAAAGTTAAAAGAATGGCTCTTACATCCACTATCTATAACATTTGGATTGAACGAAATGGGAGGATTTTCAAACAAAAAACAGAGAAATTATGTTTGTTATCAAGATCATCAAGGTGGACCTGATGACAGCTATTCTAAATAGTGATACTACTGCTAAGAATAAAGATTGGATACTATCTTTATAGTCCTCAAATATTTGCAGGTTTGTTCAAATACTGACAGTTTTGTTCAGCTGCTGACAGTTCTCTAAGGTTTGCAGGTAAAATGCAAACTTTGAGAAGTTCACGGAAGGGGTAGTTGTAATGATTTGCCTGCTTTAGTTCAGGGGATATCAGCTTGCGACGCAACTCTGCTCATGCTTATAAAGCTCTGTACATATGAGTTTCTTTGAGCTTTTGTTTTAGGTTTCATTTGTTATCTCATATAAGTGATGAGATGCTTGATGTACATATAAATTTCATATTGGTGATGAATAAAAATTTTTATTTACCAAAAAAAAAGTTATGAGGAGTTTTGTAAAATTTACCTTTAATGTAACACTACGCTAACACCTCACTTCCCCCCCACACACACAGAATCATGGTCCTTTAAGAAACTCTTAAAGCAAATAGTATCTTGAAAGAAGAAGAACTATGATCCAGGAAATGAGTGTAGGGGCTTAAAAATAACTTTTCAACAATTCCTTCAATGCAGAAAATTACAAATAGCTTTTAACAATTTTCTCATTTGAAAGACATACAATATATAATACTCCAACAGCACCGACATCCGAATCCAACACGTACGAGCCGGCACTACTCACCCAACCAAACACTCACCACCACGGACAATTTCAACCCCGAACAAGCTAAACTCAAACCCCAAATCCAAACGCAAACAAGCACACGAAAACGCCCAGCACAGCCCCAAACGGAAAACCCCACTAGGCCCCTCCCACCCCCACTGTACTCATCCCCAACCGCCCCTGCCCATTTCCGAACCCAAAAGTCCGCTCACCGCTCCACTCCCCTCGTGCCCGAACGGCATATTCTCCTGCCCCTGACGCCGATCGGCTGCGCAAAGGCGGCAATGCCGGAGCAGCCCGCCGATCCCGGCTCACCGCCCGCTGCCCGACTCTCGCTCGTCGCTAGCTCTCACAGTCGAGATCGACGAACCTATCTCTAATCCTATGTCGGCCTCGTCGACGAGCTCCTCCCTCCTGGAGCGCGTTCTCGTCCGCCGTCGCGCGCGTGTCCACCGCGAGTCGCTGCCGTCGAGATGGCGGAGGCCGTCGTCGCAGAAGACGAGGGAGCAAGGCTTGAGGTTGCTGATGGGGCGCACTCGACATCCCACAGGGGGGCGGAGCTCGGTGTCGGAGATTTGGAATGTAGCAGGAAGTCGTTCGCGAGCCGCCGGCCGGGGGCGGTGCCGTCTTGAGGAGGACGGCGGAGTACTTGCCGGAGGGGGAGGCGAATAAGGAGGCGCTGGAGAGGAGGGTGGGCCGGGGACTGGTGCTAGGATTTGCTGGTGGGTACGTAGCGGGCTGATGGGCCCGCGCCGGCGTGGGCCCAGTCGGGGGACGTGGGCGCAAGGACTGGGGACGTAGGCCAGGACCTGGGTGGGGCACGCTCGGGAGGCATCGTGTATCGGCGACGCAGGACGAGAGGGGAGAGAGAGGATGGAAGATGAAGAGGAGAACAATTTCCATTGCGTGTAACTGGGTTGTGATTATGAAATGAGTTCTAAGTTGGATTGTGAGGAGAGAGGGAGAAGGGGCGGGGGTTTTTAAGGGGAGGCGCTTGAAGGTTTGTTGAGTAATTGGAGTAGGAATTTGAGAGAGAGGGAGTTAGTGAGGAGTTGCGTGCATGAGATGTCGCAACGTAAAGGGAGTAGGAGTGTGCGATAATGCTGGTTAATTTTTATGATTTTAATTTTAATTTTTTAATTTTTTAATTTTATTTTGTTTTTGTAGTTGTGGGGACTTGGCGGGAATAAGTTAGTTGGTTTGATCTGTGTGTTTGTATTGAGGAATAAAAGGATAATTATGTTGGTGATTAGTGTGGACATTTTGGACCGGGCTATGATTCAAATGGGTCTCTTGACTTTTACAGCTGAATTGAACTAACACAACTTGAGCTAATGAAATTCACAATGCGTCATGCTTTCATGGTGGGAATATTAATAATTTAGTTAGTTTGATGATTTGTGTAGTTATGTTAAGAATAAAGGAGAATGGTGTTGACGATTAGTGGGGATATTTGGACTTAACATAATGAGGATAAATAGATCTGACTTTACAGTTGAAATGAACTAATACACTTTGAGCCAATTAAATCTAGGATAAGGCGTCATGCTTAATGTCTGGATTAGGTGACCATTGACGAAAGCATGCTACTTACTTCTTGAAGCATTTTAAGGAAATCAAACCGGAGAGCTTGATTCGAACCGAACCGTTGAGAAATCTACATCGAATGTTCAATTGATACGTACATAGTTGACTCGATCGGTTTTGGGTCATTAATGGATAATGATTCAAGTTGAGGAACTCTGTGAGAGTCAGTACAGATCGTTGATACAACTGGTTTTAAGAGATACGAAACAATATTTGTTTCTAAAGTATATATACTAACTTTGTAAAAATTTAAAAACCTTTCTTAGTCTGACATTATTTTTTCCATGTATAACTAGTATGCAACACGTGCATTGCACGTGATGCATGTTAAGAAACCATATTAGATGAAGCATTTTGAATGCCAACTAATACTTCGCATACAAATCTTGTTATTATTTATGAGACATTGAGATACATATAAATTTTGTTTTAGGCAATCTGTGGATTTTTTTTTTCCTTCCTAATTTATTATACTTTGGTCATTATAATAAACAATGCGACTTTCAAAGTCGGTAGAGGTTTAGTAAGTTGAAAAACAATGATACTAAAAGTTGTCTATCTGCACTTAGCCCAAAATTCATACAGAAAAGGCTTTTTCTTATTTGCAAAGGACAAAGGGAGTAGAGGGATTGATTGAGAATGATCTCTAAATTCATATTAGATGCATGTTGATCAATATTTAATTTTACCATAAGTCACTAAATGAGCACATGTTTTGATTCAAAATTTCAAATAACATGTGTTTGTCAAATTGCTAGGTTGTGAACCATCAGCAAAGCCCATGCTCGACACAAGGGTCTACTGCCCATTCCTTCGTCAACTTGATACATTATACAAGACTGCCTTCAAGAAAAAATTAAAACACTTCATGGCGACAATTGGACACTATATAGAAACTGATTTTGATTTGAGCTGGCATCATCTACCGCATTAGAGGATGTTAATGATGGCAAAATGTGGTTTTGTTGATATAAAATGAAAGATCAACATGGAGTAAGCTGATCTATAGCTAAAATATTGATAATATTCTTTGACCTTGTTCTTTCAGTTATTTTGAGCCAAACTTCCCAAGCATAACATGCATTAAGAAAGAAATATATCATACAAAGTTACCTAACCTGCATTTCAACTTCATGCGCCTCGCGTTCAGAGATAAAAAACATACATTTTATTACCAATTAAGTACAAAAAACAGGAATTTGGTATGGAGAATAGTAATTAACGAAAGTGCATACATTTGTTAACAACTACAGATAATAGGAATTTGGTATAACTTTAGTCTTGAATTTATGAACTACATCATTCAGTTCTATTCAAGATGTTGAACTAGGAAAACTTGCAATGTATACATCAAACACCATATGTTTGAAGACCGTATCAAGCATATATGCATGATTCGCAATTCTGTGAAGAAAACAAAATAATAAATTGGATAGAGGTTATCCAGGAAGGGATGTTGCATAGTCTTGCTTTTTTGTTTCGCAACGAGAGGATAAGAGTGAGTGAAAATATTACCAATCACCTATTTGAAATCTATAGACAAATGTCAACACTGCAAGTATGAGAAGCTAATACCACCCCCTTTGTAAAATAATGATATAATCAAATAAATAAGAAAGCATATCATCCGGCAATAGTAAGGGATATGTAGAAATATCAAAAACTAATTTCTGCTCCAATTCTATACAAGTATTTATTGTATATCAGGAAATTGAGTGCAAATGCCTGTCATAAGGCTGCTACAAGTTTGTTGATCTTGGATACTGTTGATGTATGCAATCACACAATCAAATGAAAGGGGCTAATTGTGTTGACGGTGGTCTTCTAACTCTCTAAATGTCTGGTCTCTGGGTAAGCTGTGTTGGATTAAATCTTATTGTGGGCATATATGTTACATTAGTGTATAATTTTATCTTTAAGGTTAACCCGCATAAAGTAATCAATTAAGTCAATTGGGTTAATGAGTATTTAAATATGTCATGGGCTAATTGTGCAGATACCGGACTGCAATTCTAATTTTATGAGGGACTAAATTAGAAAATTGTAAATCTATATAAAGGGGTTATGGTCCCTAATCTAAAGGTTGGGTTCTCTATTCTCTAATCCCTATCTTAAGAGAATTCTTAAAGAGAAACCTTTCAGATTAGAAGATCAACCCTAATCCAGATCCGTGCTCAAATCATCATGGATTCAGGTATTGCTTCCGCTCATGTGTTTAATCTCTATGAATTAATCACGGCTAAACTTACAACAAGCTGTACTTCCCTGCACAAGTAACAAATCGTAAGAGGGAGGGGTGTGATTCCCCGGTTGTTTCTTCGACGATCAAGTCAGTGGGTGGCTTGTGGGGAAAAGTAAAATGAACTGTAGCAGTTCCTAAGTTCAAAGAATGGTGGAAAAAAGCTTAGCTTGTCATTAAAAATAGTATCTCCTTCTATAATAGTGGAAGGAGGGTAGGATGGTAACTTTGGCCGGGCATAGGCTGGCGGCCAAGTCAGCTTCAACTTTAAAGGTGTCGGCCGAGAAGTGGATGAGAGGTCACTTCGGTTTAATGCGAAGTGATGTGGGGTGCGCAGTGCCGACGTGGTTCGATGTGTCATTAATACTATTGGCTGAAAAGGAATGATGGCGTCCATAATGCATTTAATGGCATTTATGGCATGGCGATTAGTCATCAGTACACAAGAGGGGCTCGAGGCTCGAGGCGTTTCGTTGCCTTTCTATTCGTTTGGCGGTTGAAAAGTACTGCCTTTCGAGACACCCTCGCAAGGTGTCGACTGATGAGTTGGCCGAGTAGAGTGCTTAAGTAGTCGACTCAGTCGGGGGACGACATGTAATGCCTTTTGGGTTACTGACATGTGACGTCTTTCGAGTCGTCCTCGCAGGATGTCGGTGTGTCGAGTCGACAGAACTGGGCTTCTGATTATCTTGAGATGTTGACCTGATTATGCATAATGTGAGACACTTGTCTATCATTGATTGGTGATTATTTTTCATCACTAAAATTGGTATAACAGATACTTTAATTGAGCAAGACCTTGACATATACACCTATCCTCATCCTTTTGTTTTCTCTCAATCAACACATGACTGAATACTAATATGAACTCAATTGTCCGAGTTCATAAAATTTTCAGTTATAGAAAAACTATGGTCATGAATCATGCTCACCACTACTTAATTTCTGACCCATTACATCTAACCTACAGTTCCACCATAAAATTAAGCTTTAAAACTTAAATTGGGTAAAGGTAGATAAATATTAGCACATCAACGTAAAGCCCTATTTAGTTTTGTAATTGGTTATCGTGAATTAAAATCTACAAATCAACACCTATTTTCAAAAAAGAAATAAAAAGCGTACAAATAAGCATTGAATGATGACACAATTAAGAAATAAATCTAAATAACAATCCTACTGCAGGTTTTTGAGTGTTTCAAGAGAGAGTGGTAAACTGCATTCAGCTGTAATATCAATACTCATACAAAATGACCATGCACTCTTCTATTAGTTTCCATTTTAATTGTGTTAGATATGATGCTTTTTGCCTATGTTATAAACAACTTTATCTAATTTAACTTTTAGGATTTTTCATGTAATGTTGTAGCATACTCAACAATAGATATCCAAGTCACGGTGATAAAAGCTCATATTCTGCACATATTTTCAAGTCATGTGGCATGATCAACAATAGATATCTAAAATTAACTTATGACATGAACTTATAATATTCTGTAGAATCGGCAAGAGATTTGATCAGAACAGGTTTTGGATAGCGCAGGAGTCTGTTTGAGTGTTGCGCAGTCGACCGCGGTGCAAGACCGATCGACCGCGATCGTGCATGGATCCAGGGTTTGTGCCTGGACTTGGCGCGGTCGACCGCCGCGGTCGACCGCGAGACCCTGTAGGACTTTTTGGTCTCTGTCGCTGGATCGTGGTCGACCGCGAGCTTTGGGCGGTCAACCGCCAATCAGGTCAGGGCCCAGTTTGAGTTTCCTGTTTAGTTTGGGTTTGGTGTTTGCTATAAATACCAGCATACGAATTAGGGTTTTTTGGGCTTTGTTTGGAGATTGGTTGGGGATATTTGGAGCACAGAAAAAGGAGAGTTTTCTGAGCAATTGTTTGAGAGTTTATTTGAAGAGATTAAGAGATTTGTTTGTGAGATTAGTTGATTGGTTTGAGCGCTTTGTAATCTCAGTTTGTACTCTTCTTCTCTATTAGTGAAAACCCAACACCCTTCTTGCCCCGTGGACGTAGGCAATTTGCCGAACCACGTAAAACTATTGTGTTTAGATTTGTGTCGTTGTTTTGATTTGTTTGGCCTTTATCTCGACGTTTTTTTGATTTGGTTCTCGAAGCACGCCCGTTTGGTTGTCACGCTTCCGCGCCGCGCACAACAATTGGTATCACAGCTCCAAATTCCAGATCTAGGGTTTTGTCTTGGTTGGAGGAGTAGATCAATTTGGAAGTTCGGATAGGGCTTCGTTTGGTGAGAAAGGTGGGATCTATTTTGTAAAGACTCTATCTTTTTTAGTTTGGATCTATTCT
The DNA here is from genome assembly GCF_001876935.1 of Asparagus officinalis. Lineage (NCBI taxonomy): Eukaryota > Viridiplantae > Streptophyta > Magnoliopsida > Asparagales > Asparagaceae > Asparagus > Asparagus officinalis. The sequence goes on from NC_033797.1 coordinate 20,387,550, forward strand.
TCGTTTGTTCTGCATTGGTTTGTTTGCGCTTGGGCTATTTGGAGGAGTAGATCGCTTTAGAGGCTCTTCGAGGGCTTCGTTTGGAGATAAAGGTGGGATTTTTCCTACTTGTGGATTTCGTTGCCGTCGTGCGGGGTAAGATCGTTTGGAGACTCTTGTTAGGGTTTCAATTAGAGGTAAAATTCTCTCCTTTATCAGTTTGGATCTAAGATCGTTTGGAGACTCTTGTTAGGGTTTCAATTAGAGGTAAAATTCTCTCCTTTATCAGTTTGGATCTATTCTTCATTTGTTGGTGTTCTCTCCTTTATCAGTTTGGATCTATTCTTCATTTGTTGGTGCTTTGAGATAGTTGGCCGAGATAGAAGAATTTGAGGCTGGGTTATTTGTTTGTTGATACGGTGCATTGGATTATTGAGAAGTGCCCTTGACCTGCATATTGAAGTCCTTTGAGCACGTTGATATGAGCAAGGAGACTGAGGTGGAGTTTGGCACTTCTATTTGATGATTGAGGGGTCTTCTATTTGGTGTTCATTCAGGCATTTAGGGGCCTTCCAAGGAGGCATCATTGGAAGATAAATTGGTATTTTGGTTTTCTATGTTGGGGATTATACTAGGCATTTGTGGGTTGCAACCAAGTCCCGTTGGTTTTGAAGTCCTAGTAGTCAACAACGGTTGAAGAAGTGTATTGGGAGTAAGGTAAAGGTACTTCATTCTGGTTGTAGAGGGAGGTACAAGAGGGACCTACTGTATTTGTGCCGAGCTCATGGCAGTTTGATACACTTCATTGAAGAGGAAACATTAGGGCGATGAGATGAGATGACAGTTTCGATGGGTCGTTCCTTTCTGGAGGGGGACCGGCGTTGGTTGTCAAACATTGGTTCTAGTTTTAGAGGTTCGACATATTTGGATCATCTTAGTCATATGTCGCCGACTGCTGCATTAGGAGTTATTAGATCTAGTGAAGCTGTTTCAGATTTTGGTTAGCGTCGGATATTTGCTTACCCAGCATTTGGTCACATCGAGGATGTGAGATTTGTTCTGATTGCGTGTTTGGGATTCAGAGGCTCATTTGATTATCGTTTGGGAGCTTCTGATTTTGTTCTGAGTAAGAATGTTACTTTTGACTCTTAGCAGGTAGAGAGTATTAATCAGGTCATTTGGATATCGCAGCAGGTGGAGGGTGATGCTACTCCATGTTGGGTGGAGTTTACTCCACATACTCCAGATCATACTGCATCGTTTGGAATTCCAGCTGAGGTAACACAGATTGGGGATCATTTGGATTTGGATGCAGATGATATTGGTGAAGAGTTGCAGACTTTTCCATTTGTTTGAGGGCCTTTGGAGGCCGTTTGGATGAACTACGTGAAGGCTTGATTTCTTGGGCAAGAGGATACGTAGGCAGTCTTTATGATACAACCGATTTGGTGAGTAGATATCGACGTTTGGGTGAGTGTTCGCACTACCGTTTGGGTCTCGACTTGTTGAGGATTGAGAAGTAGCAAGTGAGGCATTTGGTTTGGTCGGTGTCGGCTCAGTTTTTGAAAGAAACTTCGCCGAGGTGGAGAATTATAGAATCAATAAGAGATTTGATTAGAACAGGTTTTAGATAGTGCAGGAGTCTGTTTGGGTGCTACGCGGTCGACCACGGTGCAAGTCCGGTCGACCGCGATCGTGCATGGATCCAAGGTTTGTGCCTGGACTTGGCACGGTCGACCAAGAGACCCTGTAGGACTTTTTGGTCTCTGTCGCTGGATCGCGGTAGACCGCGAGCTTTGGACAGTCGACCGCCAATCAGGTCAGGGCCCAGTTTGAGTTTCCTGTTCAGTTTGGGTTGGTGTTTGCTATAAACACCAACATACCAATTAGGGTTTCTTGGGCTTTGTTTGGAGATTGGTTGGGGATATTTGGAGCATAGAAAAAGGAGTGTTTTTCTGAGCAATTGTTTGAGGGTTTATTTAGAGAGATTAAGAGATTTGTTTGTGAGATTAGTTGATTGGTTTGAGCGTTTTGTAATCTCAGTTTGTACTCTTCTTCTCTATTAGTGAAAAGAGATTAGTTGATTGGTTTGAGCGTTTTGTAATCTCAGTTTGTACTCTTCTTCTCTATTAGTGAAAACTCAATCCCCTTCTTTTTGTAATCTCAGTTTGTACTCTTCTTCTCTATTAGTGAAAACTCAATCCCCTTCTTGCCCCGTAGACGCAGGCAATTTGTTGAACCACGTAAAACTATTGTGTTTGGATTTGTGCCGTTGTTTTGATTTGTTTGGCCTTTTTCTCGACGTTTGTTTGATTTGGTTCTCGAAGCACGCCCGTTTGGTTGTCCCGCTTCCGCGTCGTGCACAACAATTGGTATCAGAGCACAACATATTCTGTATCGAAATTATATCTGATTCTGAAACTAATTTTTCAAAAATCAATTTACTTTAAGGATTGCATCTATTGTCCTTAAATCTATTGGGATGTGAAGAGATTCAACTTTCCTATCTTTTAACATAGGAGGCAAAACTATGTTGTCATTATTTTTTCTTAGAAGTTCCCATTTGCGTATGAGAACCATAGAATCGAAATATAAAAGTTGCATAATATAACCACTACCTTGCATGATTTGATAAATACTATCAACATAGATAAACAGGACTCAGGAACATGTATGAGACCTCGAAATGAAAAATAATTATTAACCTCGAGTTAAAATTAAAAACTAATCTGATTAAATTAATCAGAGAGTTTTATTATTCCATGAGACGAATAGTATTGGTGCATTATTTACTTAGAATAATCCATAGGTTTGTGCTAAGTTTAAACCTAGATCATGCGTTAACTTACCAACATACTATTTAGCAAAAGAAGCCCAAAGACAAAGATCAATTTTTGTTAGCAAAATAACAGAGGATAAGTAGATTACCTTGCTAGATGGGTTCTACCACCAATTTCAAATCTCTAAAACTCCAAAAACAGCATAAAATAGAGAAAAATAAACTTAAAAATTGTTACTTTCAAATAAAAACTAATTATAATATACCAGAACTGAACAAGAAATAAAATACTTACATTCAAGAAAATATTTTCCATTCTGCATAAAAATCCACCCAAAAGAATCCATTGCAAATAAATAAGCATGCACTGATATATTCAATGTTCCCATTAATTTCGAATTGAGAGAAAGACGGGACAACCTAATCAGGAATAGAGAAAGACTGATTGATATAGGAAGAGGGCGAGAAACTAGGTATTTAATGAGAATCTAGAATTATCTAAGATTGAGAGACAAAGGATCGCTAGCAATTCTGGAAGAGATCAGTTTAGAGAGAGGGAGAAGATTGAGAAATAGAGAGACAGATAAGGTTTAGAGAAAAAGAAAATGATATATAGTTTCTATCCCTTGATTTTAAATTTGTTATTAATTATAATATAATATAAATATTATATAGTATATAATATATTATATATATATAAATATATATAGTATATATATATATTATATAAATATAATAATATATAATATATATATATTATATAATATATAATAGAGAGAGAGAGAGAGAGAGAAGAGAGGAGAGTTAAAATCAATTTTGTGTATTAATCTTGATTTTAAATTAATAAATTAAATAAATTAATTATAATTAAAATAAAGTTGGAATTATTAAGTTTGAAAGGGGTAAAAAGGGCAATCAAAAGTTTTAGCACCACAATCCTCTTTTATATGTAGTATAGATATAGATATAGATATAGATATAGATGAGGACTATTATTAACATTTTATGCAAATTAAATATTATTTATTTATACTACCCCACGTATAAACTAGGAATTTTTGAAATGTGACTTTTTAGCTTCATGAACTTTAGAATGCATATATCGTAATGAAAATTTTGAATCGTTAACATAGATGATTGAACATACAAACTTTTTACATACAGGCTGTGTATTATTACATTTATATCTAATTGACTGAAGTATCTTTCCGTTGATTGTTTCCACCTTAGACGTGAGCTATATGTTCTGATAATGTTCACCTCATTTTAAAAAACATAACTTTCAATCAGGAAATATCCAACTAGAGGACTTATTAATTTGAGATCCAACAATCGAAAGGAAAAAATCTCAAAATTTTTATTTATTTATTTTGTTTAGTACTCTGTCTCGCACTTACCAATTCGGGCTAAAGAAGAATGTAATAATCATGTTTTCTACTGAAGTGATCAGTTTGAGCTTCTTGGCAAGTTTAACTATGAAGTATTCCCATTTGAACTGGTTAAATGTAAATTTTTGACGTTTAGTCCTTGTCACAAATTTAAAATTTTAAATCCATCAAAAAGACTATCACGACAATTCAAATTCAAATTCCATCATTACACATTTGCAACAAAATTACAAAAAATTGCGGCATAAAATAGTTCAGATTCAACTCATAAAAATAATGCTTAACAAGTTAGCCGACGTAAAAATATAAAATGGTAATGCTCTGTTCTCATAACTTTGGGTTTTATGAAGTTTGAAGTGAAGATAATATTTGCACTGAATTGATACTTGATTTCAACATAAATTTCCTCTCACATAGAACATTACAGTACCACCAAAATCCAGTGACACCAACCAAACACAAACATCAAAGGTTTTTTTTTTTTTTTGGCTCCAATTTGCAACCAAAAAAAGAAAAAGCAAAAAACACAATAATACATACACCAATCACAAACAAACCAAAAACCCGCTCAAATCGATATTCTCATAATTAACGAAAAACAAGCCCAAAACAAACATGCAAGCGGACTCCAAAACGCTAAGACATCTCAACGGTCCCATCACACTCCAACAATATCATAAAAGCTTGTGCCATCACCACAAAGCGGCTTCTTCCCGTCCTAGCCAAATTCACTCACGGAGCCCGCACAGCCACCGACGACCGGCTGTACCCGTACCGCCAATGAACCCACCGCGGCTGCCCGAAACGGCCCTCACCATTCCGTCCCCGCTCACAATCACTGCCCGAAAACGCACGGCGTACCGGGCGCCAACCCAACCACTCCCCAGGCTCACCGGCACCTCTGCTCGCATGCATCGGCTGGTGCGAACCGCCTTCCAAGCCATACTCTCACACTATGCTTAATCAAAAATACATCGGCTCATATTGCAACGCCTCAATCTACGAGCTGCGAGCTGCATTGAACGAGTACCCCGTCAGGCCATCGCGTGATCGTAACACGACTCGCTCGGCGTCGAAGAGCTCGAAGACGGCCGTCGTCGAACACCAGGGTGCAGGCGTTGGCGGTGCTGATGGGGCGACACTCGGACTCCCAGAGGGACTGTTTGGTCTCGGTTTCGGAGACTTGGATGAAGCAGAAGTCGTTGCCGA
>NC_033797.1:20396048-20456590 GCF_001876935.1 Asparagus officinalis
CGGCGTCGTCGAACACCAGGGTGCAGGCGTTGGCGGTGCTAATGGGGCGACACTCGGACTCCCAGAGGGACTGTTTGGTCTCGGTTTCGGAGACTTGGATGAGCAGAAGTCCGTTGCCGCCGGAAGCGCCGGCGGTCGCGCGCTGTCTTGGATTTGCCGAGCCGCAAGGCGAGCGGCCTGTACTTGCCGGCCCAGGCGGAAGGGGAGGAACGGGATGAGGGAGGGCGGAGGCTCTCGCCGGAGGGATCGGGCGAGGCATTTTTGCCCTTGCGTGTGCGGCTAGATGGCATGCCGTACGGGGATATTTCCGTCGGCGGTGGCGGCCTACCGGGCTGCGCGGTGCGACGGTGCTGCGATAGTGGTCGGCGGTGTTCGAGGCAAAGGACGAGGCAGGAGGAGGGAGAGGTATGAGAGCAGGCGGAACAGGTTTCATGGTTTGAGTTTTGAATCGGGAAGTGGAGGGATGAGTGAGATTGTGGGGCGGAGGAGGGGGGGTTTTAGAAGGAGGGGAAGTGGAGGGAAAGTGAGGAGTTGGTTTGGTTGGGGATTGCTAACCGTTCCAATTTGATAGGGGATTAGGAATGGTAGGGATTTTTGCCAGTAGATTGATTGAGCAATGATGAGTCAAACCAAAAGTGTATGTGTGAGCTGTGCATATATGCTTATAAAGCTAGAGTATTTGTCATGAATCAAGTGTTCGATACCGTTTTTATTTTCATTTTAATTTTATTTTATTTTATTTGATAACCTGGCCCGTAATTAAACTCAGAATAGTGAGAGCTATATCGGAACTTGTTTGGTGGAAAATTTGTAATAAGAAAGTGAAAGAATTGAATTTGATTTATTTTTTTTAACTGCTTAGAAAAGGAATGTTTACAACTCTCTCGATCTCGATTATAATTTAAATTCCTGATTACAAAAGAGAAGAGGATCAATATAAATCCTCCCCTTTGTTTAATTCTGGGCTCTTCACGGCGGCGATGAGATGTCTCCCTCGAATGCTCGCGTCGAGTTTGCTTCTTGTTGACGATCTGAACGTCTCGTTTCACTGGAACATAGTTGATTCCTCTTGATTGATATTGAGGATAACTTGCGTGGCAAGTTTGGAATTCTGAATGAGTTGATAACTCAGAGCGAGTTCAAATTCTTGAAAAATAGTTGATTTGAACCGAAAATTGGTTAATAGCCAAGATGAAAGCTCCCTGTTGTTGAACGTTGCTGAAGGATGAACGTCGATCTTCCCCTTTGCGATTTTATGCCAGAAGCCGCTCAATGGTCTCCGATCTTGATCTGTCCCAAAAAAGATCCTGAATTCTTCTGAGTTTTGAGGTATTTATAGGGGATTAAGGGGTGTAACTGCCCCTTAATCCGCTTCGAAGTGGGGCAGAAATCCCTCTAAACGTGGGGGAAAACGGTTCCTGAAACCGTTCAGCTCGTATTTGAACAAGTCAAACGCCAAAAATGACATTCTGGGCCCAAACTCTGTGTTTTAGAACTGAAACGTAGAGTTGGGCATGTTTTGACGGCTGAGAACGCACAGGTCGCTCTGCATTTTGAATCTGGAATGCACAGTTGGGTTCTGCATTTTAGGCTGAAAACGCGTTTGGATGTTACAACGCAGGGAGGACCTTTGTGTTTTGATGTTGAAATGCAGGTCTGACCTCTGCATTTTGATATTGCAACGCAGGGAGGACCTCTGCGTTTTAATGTTAAAACGCAGGTCTGACCTCTGCGTTTTGATGTGAAGAGACCATCAACTTTTTGGTATTTTTTGCTAGAGCGTTGCAAAGATCATCATCTTGTAATCTTCTTCTCGGCTCCTTAAAAATATGAGAATCGTCAGATTGTAACTCCCGATGTTGATTGTGAATGTTGTTAATTAGAGCTTTTATCAGTTGTTGCGAAGGTCGTCAGATTGTAACCTTCATCGATCTATGTGAAAGTCTTTAAATTATAGCCTTCTGGAGCCGTCAAATTGTAACTTCCATCATCGGTGTTTGATGAGGGATCAACTATCTACAGTGATTTTTAGACAACCTACAGAACCTCTTAACTGCCTAGGTCTCCCACGATGGGCAAGTGTAGGGTCTTCAAGTGTACTAAAATATTGATGCTTAATTTGTCTAGTTTATTTCAAATGTTAAAGCATTATCAAATTCTGGTCTTGCCTAGAGTAGGTGTCCGAGAGGCTGTTAATTTCAACTTTTCCCTATTTTTTCTTTCACTAGTATAGAGCACGTGCTTTGCACGAAAGCATATATATTTTATTTTATGTTTTTTATTTTTTGGATGCAAAATAATGAAATTACTTCCATAGAAATACAGATTCTAAACAATTATAATTTTATTTAAATAAATAAATTGTATAATAAAACAGTGTATTAAGAACTGTATGATTAATGATTATAGTTTGGATAATTGCTATAGTTTATTCATAATTTATTAGAATAATTATAATATATTAAATAGTTTCTTCTCTTTTAAATATAATAATATTATACATTGCATAATTATAATACTATTAAAAACTATTTTAATTTAATAATTAGTTTATTATACTATTAGTAATTAATTCACTAAATTGTATAATTATTAAATTACAGTAAATTTTATTAATTTAAATAATATTATTAAAATTATTATACTATGAATACTATTACAATTACAATGAATATAAATCTTTTTCACTCTTATCATACTTTTAAAAAGCTAATAAGATACAATGAAACATGTAGTCCCATAAGAGGCGAAACCCAAAAGTGTATGACATAAGACTAATGAATTTTTATTATTTTTAATTTTTCTAGCATTAAAGATATTATGAGAAAATAAATTAGGATAAATTTCAAATTTTCTATTAAATAACATAATTAAATAATAAAATAATAGTGTGACCAAAGGTTTTCTAAAATTGAGGAAATGCATAACCAATAAGAGGTTAAATATAATTAGTGAATGATTAATAATAACCAATAACAAATTTGAGAATTATCAAACTTAAAAGGATAAAAATAGAAATCAAACTCTTTTATATGTAGTATAGATTATGAAAACAAGATTTGTAGATAAAAGTTAATTTTAAAAATAGAAAAAATCATGCGCAAATACACAACTATTTGGTGGCACCTCACATTCTTAACTGCAAGCCCACAGGGCCTAGCAATATCAAACAGTTTGACCGCTACGTCAAACAACACTCACTTACTATTCTACTAGGTAAAATGCACATGCACTACACGTGATCAAATATCTAAATTATTTATTTTAAGTTTATTTATTTACTGTAAAATGTTTGCAAAAAGAAGTTTATGATTATCATAAAATATTAAAAAATTCTGGATATTTCCATGTATAATATATTATTGGTTTTAACATTTTGTCTTCCACAGGAAAAAAATCTTAAAATATTAATGACTTAAGAACAATTTAATGATTTGAAGATCTAATTTCAAAATATTAATGATGTAAGAGACCAATATAAAAAAACTATTATTATTATTGATAAAAATAAATTACTAAATTCATCAAAGTAAAATGGTAGGTTTTATCTGGTCATATAGGATTTTGTTTAACTATAAAGAAATCACTTTCACATGTTGTTTACTTTCACCTGTTGTTTATTTGATGACCAAGTATTATAGATATTCAAAATATTTTTGATATAATTTTCTTCGTCAGAATGTGCAAATTCAATCAATAAAGAAAACATAAATTATATGATCAATTTCAAAATCTGATATGTAGTCTTTCTACATCTTCCCGACTAATTAATCGATTTATCAAAATGATTACTCTCTAGTTTCAAAAAATTATTAAATATAATATGAGAATGATTTATACATATTATGCACTATGGATTGTATTTTAACAAATAATTCAGATCTATCCAATGTCAAACAACATTAAAAAATTTAGGTTGAGAGTTATAAGAATCCATTATCCGCAACAATACTCATACCCAAACTACGTGCTCCATAAACTTATAAGAAGGTGAGAAATATAAAAATGAACAATTTAATTTATTTTGTCAAATAGTTCATTACAAATCATGAAAGACTTAAAATATCAGCCGATATATCTCTATATTGGCTGATATATCATATTGAAGACCTTACTTGACAATATTTATGGTTTTGTATTGTTTTCTTTTATTTAGGAAATTTTTTCTAATATATCAATCATTATAAAAATATTGACCGATACATCCCTTTGAAGATATCGACAAAATAGAGTCATTTTTAATTTGATTATAGGCTAGGGTTAGGGTCATGTTTGGGAACCAAATGTGAAACCCACGAAAGCCACAAAAGTCACAATTCGTCTCTCAAATCTCTCCACTCTCAGCTCTCCCACATTTTAAGCATATATTTTCATGCAAATTCTTATATTTAAAATTCATTAATATGTTAGATTATAGCTTACAATGCTATCTTATGTATGAATATTATCTCATATGACACCCAATATTTTTTACATATCCTTGATTTATGTAATATGATATCCTAGATTTTAGTTATCCAATGTTTATTTGATGTCCAACACTTTGTAGTAGTTTTTCGAAAGCCTCTTCTAAAGTTTTCTAAGCAATGTATATAATTTCTGGAAAAAATTCAAAATCTCAAGATTATTTAAAATATGATGCTTTAATTTTTCCACACCTCCTCTACTACATAAATATAAGCTAAGTCTCTGGCCTCATATTATATGATGAATATTATTTATCAATAGGATCACATACAATTATTTGTGGTTAACAAATATTTTAAATCTTTATAGACTTAATTGAACTTAAATACCTTATAGTTTATGAAAGTTATATACCTCCGCTTGTATCCTGTTGCACTTAAATATCCTAATATTTTCTAAAATTACATGTTTGTACCTTCTATCATGTTGCCTAGACGCAAGAATACTCTATATTTTTCCTATATTAGTGTCATGATATAATTGTAGGATAGTTCTATGTTTTCTATTCTTTCCATAAATAATTTATTAACATGCAATTGTCTATTAATATATTATTATACATTAGTGATGATTAATATGATGTAGAGTTTTACAGTAGTATTGAAAGGTTTAGGGACCAAGTTAGACAAAATTGTAATTAATTTATAGTACGAAAGTTATACACCTCCACTTGTATATTGTTGCAGTAATTAATTTATAGTACGAAAGTTATACACCTCCACTTGTATATTGTTGCAGTTAAATATCCTAATATTTTCTAAAATTACATGTTTGTACCTTCTATCATGTTGCCTAGACGCAAGAATACTCTGTATTTTTCCTATATTAGTGTCATGATATAATTGTAGGATAATTCTATGTTTTCTATTCTTTCCATAAATAATTTATTAACATGCAATTGTCTATTAATATATTATTATACATTAGTGATAATTAATATGATGTAGAGTTTTACAGTAGTATTGAAAGGTTTAGGGACCAAGTTAGACAAAATTGTAATTAATTTATAGTACGAAAGTTATACACCTCCACTTGTATATTGTTGCAGTTAAATATCCTAATATTTTCTAAAATTACATGTTTGTACCTTCTGTCATGTTACCTAAACGTAAGAATACTCTTTGTAATTTTCCTATATGAGTGTCATGTTACAATTGTAGAATAATTCTATGTTTTCTACTCTTTCCATAAATAATTTATTAACATGCAATTTATCTATTAATATATTATTATACATTAGTAATAGTTAATATAATGTAGAATTTTACAATAACATTAGAAGTTTTAGGAACCAAGTTAGACAAACTCGAAGTGGCATATAATATAATTAATTAACAATAATAATTAATTAAGTTTAGTTAGGATTAGAATGTAATATCAAAAAAGAATAGAGGTAATATAGTCCATAGAAAGCTTTTATAATTTTCCTATATGAGTGTCAGGGTATAATTTTAGAACAATTCTATGTTTTCTATTCTTTCCATAAATAATTTATTAACACGCAATTTTCATATTAATATATTATTGTACATTAGTAATAATTAATATGATGTAGAGTTTTACCATAACATTGAAAGTTTTAGGGACTAAGTTAGACAAACTTGAAATGACATATAATATAATTAACTAAGAATAATAATTAATTTAGTTTAGTTAGGATTAGAATGTAATATCAAAAAGAATAGGGGTAATATAGCACATAGAAAGTTTTTCCACAATATTTTCTAAAATTACATGTTTGTACCTTTTGTCATGTTACCTAAATGCAAAAATACTCTTTGTAATTTTCCTATATGAGTGTCATGTTATAATTTTAGAACAATTCTATGTTTTCTACTCTTTCTATAAATAATTTATTAACATGCAATTTGCCTATTAATATATTATTATACATTAGTAATTAGTAATAATTAATATGATGTAGAATTTTACAATAACATTGGAAGTTTTAGGGACCAAGTTAGACAAACTCGAAGTGACATATAATATAATTAATTAACAATAATAATTAATTTAGTTTAGTTAGGATTAGAATGTAATATAAAAAAAGAATAGGGGTAATATAGTCCATAGAAAGTTTTTCCACAACTCCCTCTTTTAAAGGGAGTATGATATGATATGATATGATATGGAGCTTCAGTTTTCCCAAATTCGAGTGCCACTAGCCTAAAATTGGGTCTCTTGGTAATAAAATTGGAGAGATTCCGTGAGCTGAAGAGGACCCGATCTACGAGAAAGAGAACTTGAGCAGAGGATCAGAGACGAGGAAAGGGAAAAAGGATCGAAAAATCTACCAGTAAAAAGTATTTTATTTTCACAAAATATTACCCAGTACAATTTCGTAGCATCAGTATAATCCCGAAGATTGCCTTGAATTCCCCTGTCTCGTGATCAAATCCCTACTAATTTTAGAAACTTGCTGATTGTTTGAGGAGTATCACTATTTCATATATATAAACGATAACATATATAGCTCCAGAATGAAGAATTTGGACCATAAATTTACTACTGACTCTGCTACATAATAATATATATAGCTATTGAAATCCTGAGTTTGATCACTCCAAAATCATGTGCTTTGTTTTTTTAAAAAAAAATGTTAGAATTCATTGTTTTGATGCTAATTAATCGTGATGATGCATATGTGCCATGACGTTACCAGATGTCTCGATGAATTGATTAATAGCTCGAGCAAACATTGTGAAGGAACAGGATACCATTGGCCAAAGAAACCCTAGTTTGATTGTGCATTTAACGACATTTTTTTCAGAGATAGGAAATTTTTATCACAAGTAAGCATCAGATGTAGAACTTATTTCCTTTTTAAGAGAAGGACTAAGAGCTGTATTGTTGTGTCTTCTTCGCCCTCACACTGTACATTCTGCTCTTTGAGGCGCCGGTCACTCGTACTCACGAATTACACGAACACGACAGATTTGAACAAGAAGAGAAGATCACAACTTTGGCACTTCCATAAGGATGTATAATTCTTGATCATGTCAGGCCAAGGTTTTGGTCAATTTGACCAAACTATGATATTTTTTGTAAGCTTGGACATTTTTCTTAGTTTGTCTTTTATTAAGGTTTTCGAGGGGGATTCTGTATTTCTACTATACGCACGTCATTTGATCTTGATGAGAGTCTGCTTGATCTTACTGGTTTGTGACAGTGCAAACTTTATTGAAGAATGGGAGTCTACTTGATCTTACTTAACAGTGTAAACTTTAGTGAAGGAGAAAAATAATCATAATTTTCCATATAATATATGTTGTTCAGTGGATAAAACCTTGGGTTCCTAGTTGTATAGCTATTTCTAGCTTTCTTCTAAACAGTGGAAAAGCTTGAAGAATATTTTGGTGAATTGCAGGGTTATTTTTCTCCTGCTGCAAGCCCTTCAATTTATATTGTAAACTTGGTACAAAGAAATTGATTACAGGTAATTGCAAAAGATTCTAATTACAGTATAGCTTGATCCAAGGACTCCTCCATCCATAATTACAGATTCCTAGCAATGTAAATAAGGAAGACATGTAATTGTTCTTTGAATGGAAAATGTCTAGGGATGGAAGGTCGACAATCATGATCATTGCCTTGTTTGATTTACAGGGTTGGCACTAGCTTGATTTGGTGAATCACTCGTTGATTCTTTTACACATACCCGCAAACTCAACTTGGACCCAACGTTGAGTTTGGTCTGAAGAGTCAAGAACCGCTTGGTGGATAGCGGCTTGGTGAGGATATCTGCGGTCTGGTCTTGTGAAGGAATGTATCGAACTAGGAGGTTTCCCCTTTCAACTTTCTCCCGAACAAAATGGAAGTCGACCTTGATATGTTTGGAGCGATGATGGAAAACAGGAATCGCTGTCATGTATGTGGCAGAGAGATTGTCACACAATAGGATTGGGGGTTGGTATAGCGGAACATGAAGCTCATGCGATAGTTGTTGTACCCAAATAAGTTTAGCGGTGGCTGCTGCGAGCCCACGATACTCTGGCTCAGTACTAGATTTGGCAACGACATGTTGCTTTTTTGATGACCAGCTGACTAGGTTGCCCCCATAAAAAATACAGTACCCATGGGTGGACTGACAGGTGTCCGGATCACCTGCCCGATCGGCATCCGAGTAAGCGAGGAGGTCACGGTTGGTTGAGTGGCAAATGTGGAGAGCATGGTCAATACTACCTTTGAGGTAGCAAAGGATTATTTTGACGGCTTTCCAATGATCTAGTGAAGGGCAATGCATGAATTGACACACTCTGTTGACAGCATATGCATGTTAGATCTACATCATAAAACTTGAGATCTAAAACCATATAGCCATGATTAATTCAAAGAGATTAACAAAAATCTAAAAGAGCGGAAGCTTATACCTGAATCCATTGCTTGATCTTGATTTTGGGTTTTGGATCTTCTAACCTTAGGGTTTTCTCTTTAGCCGAATTTCTCTCTTAGATGGGGGTGAAGAGAATTAGAGAATGTAGTAACCCTAGATTAGGGACCATAACCCCTTATTTATAGATGTTGTACTTTTGTAATTTAGCCCCTCAATAAATTACAATTACAACCTGGTATCTGCACATATAACCCCATGATTATATTTAAATACCCATTAACCCAACTTAATTGATCACTTTAGTGGGTTATCCTGAAAGATAGCAATACACATTGATTAATCATATGTGCCCACAAATAGATTTATTAGATTAAATCCAACAATCTCCCACTTGGGCACCATATGATTCCTTAAATTGTGTATAACCTTATGAGCTCAAAAATTGCTATCACTGAAAAGGTATTTCCGAACAATCTCGTCCATTGACTATATCAATATAGGATCAAAGCGGCCTTCGTCACATTAATCGTGACTCGACCCATCAATGGTCACATATACTAATACAAATCAAATGACATAGATCAATCATGGATGTGCAGCATGAAAATTACATGCAATGTGATCAGTACATGTCTATTTTCAACTGGTCCTCCTTAGTGAGGTCAAAACCAAACATAATGTAACAGAGTGTCTTAACTGAATACTTTATTCTGATCAGACAATACAACCAAACATAAAGCACCACAAATACAAACTCCCACTAAAACATAATATCCTCAAATAATACCACACCCATATGAGCAGTATGCTCATGAAAGACCTTAGGTGGCAATCCCTTAGTAAGAGGATCAGCTATCATGGAGTTTGTCCCAATGTGCTCTATGGATATCTGTCCACTCTGTACCCTTTCTTTCACAACCAGGAACTTAATGTCAATATGTTTTGACTTAGTTGAGCTCCTGTTGTTATTGGAATACATTACTGCAGATTTATTGTCACAATATAGCCTTAGTGGTCTTTCAACATTTTCCAAAATGCGCAGTCCCGTGACAAAATTTCGCAGCCATATTCCCTGATTGGATGCCTCATAGCAAGCTACAAATTCTGCTGCCATAGTGGAGGAAGCTACTAGTGTTTGTTTGACACTTTTCCATGATATAGCTCCTCCTGCTAACATATAAATGTAGCCTGATGTAGACTTCCTGCTATCTTGGCATCCAGCAAAATCAGAGTCCGAATACCCAATGACCTCTAATTTCTCTGATTTTCTGTATGTGAGCATGTAATCTTTTGTTTTCTGAAGATACCTCATAACCCTTTTGACTGCTATCCAATGATCCATACCAGGGTTGCTTAAGTATCTGCCTAACATCCCAACAATGTACGCAATATCCGGACGCGTACATACCTGAGCATACATTAGACTTCCTACAGCCGAAGCATAAGGAATCTTCTGCATTTCCTGAATTTCAAGGTTACCTTTAGGGCACTGATTGAGACTAAACTTGTCTCCTTTAGCAACAGGGGTGTCACCTGGTCTGCAATCTTGCATGCCAAACCTTTTAAGTACCTTATCGATATAGCTCTTTTGTGATAATCCAAGAATACCCCGAGAGCGATCTCGATGTATCTGGATCCCTAATATAAAAGAGGCGTCCCCAAGATCTTTCATCTCAAAATTCTTTGATAGAAATCTCTTGGTTTCGTGCAACATGCCTATATCATTAGTGGCAAGCAAGATGTCATCCACATACAGAACCAGAAAAATATACTTACTCCCACTGAACTTGTGATATACACAGTCATCAACAATGTTCATCTCAAAACCGAACGAGATAACTATTTGTTGAAACTTATGATACCATTGACGAGGAGCTTGCTTGAGTCCATAGATGGATTTCCTTAATTTGCAGACCATATTCTTTGGGTCTCCCGACACAAAGTTTTCTGGTTGCACCATATAGATCATCTCATCAATGTCTCCATTGAGAAATGCAGTCTTAACATCCATCTGATGTAACTCAAGATCATAATGAGCAACAAGTGCCATGATTATTCTGAAAGAGTCTTTCGATGAAACCGGAGAGAAAGTCTCTGTATAATCAATGCCTTCCTTTTGAGTATAGCCTTTAGCCACAAGACGTGCCTTATACCTCTCCACATTACCGTTTGCATCCCGCTTGGTTTTAAAAATCCATTTACAACCAATTGGTTTTGCACCTTCTGGTAATGGGACAAGTTCCCAAACCTTATTGTCTTGCATAGACTTGTACTCTTCATTCATGGCATCAATCCACTGTTGAGAGTTAGAACTTTTCATGGCCTGAGAGAAGTTGATTGGATCATCTTCTAACATTCCACTACTTTCCTCATGTTCTTGGAGAAATACAATATAATCATCCGGAATAGCATTTCTCCTTTCTCTCGTGGATCTCCTTAATGGCACTGGTTCTTGAGGTTGTTGAGTTTGTTCTTCTGGAACAGGGAGTTGTTCAACATTATCATCTTGAGGTTCCGGATTTACTTCTTGAGCAACAACAGGTATAGGAACCTGAATATTGTCAAAAGTAACTGTATGGATTGGATCTGAAGCCAATTCCTCCTCAAAACTAATGTCTCTAACCTTATTTCTCCCCCCAAACTCAACATCCTCAAAGAATGTTGCTGTTCCCGTCTCAAAAATGTTCCTTATAGTGGGATCATAAAACTTAAAGCCCCTAGAGCGTTCAGAGTATCCAATAAAGTAGCTGCTAACTGTTTTGGAGTCCAATTTCTTTTCATTTGGCCTATAAGGCCTTGCCTCAGCTGGACATCCCCAAATATGTAAATGCTTTAAACTGGGCTTTCGACCAGTCCAAAGCTCATAAGGTGTTTTAGCAACTGCTTTACTTGGTACTCTATTCAGAATGTAAGCTGCTGTCTTAAGTGCTTCTCCCCAGAGTGACTCTGGTAAAGAAGAATGAGCAATCATACTTCTTACCATATCCTTAAGAGTCCTGTTTCGTCTTTCAGCTACACCATTCATGCTAGGTGAACCCGGCATGGTGTACTGTGGGACGATACCGTATTCCTCTAGGTATCTAGCAAATGGTCCTGGACGTTGTTCACCTGAACCATCATATCTACCGTAGTACTCACCACCACGATCAGATCTGACGGTTTTAATTCTTCTGTTGAGTTGATTCTCAACTTCAGCTTTATAGGCTTTGAACATGTCCAGAGACTCAGATTTTTCATGAATAAGATATAGGTGCCCATAACGTGAGTAATCGTCTATGAATGATATAAAATATTGTTGACCATTCCAGGATTCCGTAGGGAATGGCCCACAAATATCCGTATGTATCAATTCTAAGACATCCGAAGATCTGTTGGCACCTAATCTTTTCACTTTGGTCTGTTTTCCCTTGATACATTCAACACATACGTCGAAGTCCGAAAAATCAAGGGAATCCAAAATGCCATCAGACACAAGACGCTCAATTCTACCTTTTGAGATATGACCTAAGCGCTTATGCCATAATGTCGCCGAATTTTCCTTATTTAATTTACGCTTAGTACCACGTGATTCCACATGCAAGGATTCATTGTAAGAAGCAATTGTATCAAGCAAATATAGGTTGTCATAAATACTCAAGTAACCGGTTCCCACAACATTTGAATTAAAAGATAAACTGAATTGACTGTTTCCAAATGAACAAGAATAACCTGATTTGTCCAATACAGAAACAGAAACCAAATTCCGTCTAAAAGACGGTACTACAAAAGTATCTTTTAAATCCAAATAATAACCAGTTCCTAACAACAACCTAAAGTGCCCAATTGCTTCCACATCTACCGATTGTCCGTCGCCCACAAAGATGTGTCTTTCAACATCACTTGGCTTTCGGTAGCTCAGGCAACCCTGCATAGAAACACTTATGTGAGTAGTAGCACCAGAGTCTAACCACCAAGTGTTTCTAGGTACTGAAGCTAAATTAACCTCAGAACAGACCAAAGCAAGGAACGTACCCTTATTATCACGCCAGGCGTGATATTTTGTACAGTCCTTCTTTACATGTCCAGGCTTCTTACAGAAGAAACAACCCTGATTATCCTTATGTTGTTTCTTCTCAACTGGACCCTTAGCAGCTTCCTTATCATTCTTCCTTTTCTTGCCCTTATCCTTAGAGGCATAGGCCAAATGAGCACTTTCTGTCTTATCTTGCTTCAACCTGTCTTCTTCTTGCACACAGTATGAAATGAGCTCATTTAGAGTCCATTTCTCCTTTTGACAGTTATAACTGACCTTAAATTGGTTAAACTGTGCAGGAAGAGACAACAAAACCAGATGCACTAATAACTCGTCACAAAGATCGAGTTTAAGTGCCTTAAGCTTTGAAGCAATATGAGACATTTCCATAATGTACTCCCTGATATTTCCTTTGCCCTTATACTTCATTGAAATCAAGCGAGCTAAAAGCGTGCTTGTTTCTACCTTATCGTTTTTCGCAAAACGCTTCTCAATTTCGGCAAGGAAATCTTTAGCCTTAGTAATCCCTTCGGATTCTATGCCCCTGAAGGCTTCCGGAACGCCGCGCTTAATGATCATAAGACTCATGCGATTTGAACGCTCCCACTTCTCATGCTCCTTCTTTGCATCAGGAGTGCTATCCGCATTGAGAGGTTGGGGTTGTTCAGTTCTTAATGCATAGTCAAGATCCATGCAGCCAAGAACAATTAATATGTTCTCTTTCCAAACCTTGAAGTTTGTCCCATTTAGCATGGGAATTGAGTTGATGTTAGCAGAAATTGTTGCAGCAGATGCATTAGCTGAAATAAAACAAAAGAATGCTCACATCAATAACCATAATCAATAAAATTCAAATAATGACAATCCCCATCCAAGATACCGGCACAACATTAATATCAAGTCTTTGGACAGTAATATTAACTTGTAAGTGATACCTTGTTGCAATGATCAAACATTGACAATAACTCATGTCAAATAATGAAACTATCTTTGGATCGATTCATTATTCACATGTAAACCTTATAATTGTCACACGCTTATCATCGCAGATGTGTATACAGTCTAAATAAATATTAACCTTCCTTTGGGCCGATTAAATATTTACACGAAAGCATACACACAGACATCTCACATTCCTCATGAACAATCTACACAAGAGAGGTTACTTTGGCAACTTCTTGTTTCAATTAATCAATTAGAGTGAGAGACAACCTTAATACCTTAGTGTCATAATATTTGAATTAAATAATTGATTAAAAACCGAATTAGATTTAAATTAAAAAATTTAAATCAACTGAATTTCCAAAAACTTAATTGGGGTCTCACAGCTTAATTAGGGCCCATAACTTAATTAAATAAATTAAGTATACCAAAATGGACCCATGAAAAGCCGAGGCTTAACCATAATGAACACGAAGTTCCCTTAACTTCGAACGCAAGGTTCGACTGTATTGAGTACGAGACTCACTTAAGTACGAACGCAATGTTCGTTTGAAAAATGAACGCAAAGTTCGATCTGAGAACGAACGCAAGGTTCGTTTAAAAAATGAACGCAGAGTTCAACCTGAGTACGAACGCAATGTTCGACCTGAGAACGAACGCAAAGTTCGTTAAAAAATGAACGCAGAGTTCAACCTGAGAACGAACGCAAAGTTCGTTAAAAATAAACGCAGAGTTCAACCTGAGTACGAACGCAATGTGCGACCTGAGAAAGAACGCAAAGTTCGTTAAAAAATGAACGCAGAGTTCAACCTGAGAACGAACGCAAAGTTCGTTAAAAATAAACGCAGAGTTCAACCTGAGTACGAACGCAATGTGCGACCTGAGAACGAACGCAAAGTTCGTTAAAAAATGAACGCAGAGTTCAACCTGAGTACGAACGCAATGTTCGACCTGAGAACGAACGCAAAGTTCGTTAAAAAATGAATTGAGCTTGACGCTCACCTGAGTTGAACGCGAGGTTCACCTTAGAACGAACGCGAGGTTCGTTAAAATTGAGCTTGACGCTCACCTGAGTTGAACGCGAGGTTCACCTTAGAACGAACGCGAGGTTCGTTAAAATTGAGCTTGACGCTCACCTGAGTTGAACGCGAGGTTCACCTTAGAACGAACGCGAGGTTCGTTAAAATTGAGCTTGACGCTCACCTGAGTTGAACGCGAGGTTCACCTTAGAACGAACGCGAGGTTCGTTGAGCGCGAAGCTCGGTTAAAATTGAACGAACGCGAGGTTCGTTTGAGGTAACCACCTCCTTAATTTTCGCCATGAACCCTTAGGGTTTCAAATTGAAACCCGCCGCCGTCAAACCCAAAAATCTTTGATTTTTATTTTCAAAACAGATCCAGAATTGGAAAAAATTGAAGAAAAAATCAAAGAAAAATCCAAAAAATTCCAAAAAGTTACTGTTCACCGGTGATTTTTTCAGTTACTGTTCATCCGAAAAAAACTTTACTTTGCACCCGAAAAACAATTTTCGTTACTGTTCACCGAACATTACTGTTCATCCGAACCCAAAAATTGAATCTTTAACCAGAGATTTAAGATCAAAAACCCAATAAAACTTAAATCCCTAAGAATTAATCAAGGTGGCTCTGATACCACTTGTTAGATCTACATCATAAAACTTGAGATCTAAAACCATATAGCCATGATTAATTCAAAGAGATTAACAAAAATCTAAAAGAGCGGAAGCTTATACCTGAATCCATTGCTTGATCTTGATTTTGGGTTTTGGATCTTCTAACCTTAGGGTTTTCTCTTTAGCCGAATTTCTCTCTTAGATGGGGGTGAAGAGAATTAGAGAATGTAGTAACCCTAGATTAGGGACCATAACCCCTTATTTATAGATGTTGTACTTTTGTAATTTAGCCCCTCAATAAATTACAATTACAACCTGGTATCTGCACATATAACCCCATGATTATATTTAAATACCCATTAACC
This sequence comes from Asparagus officinalis, assembly GCF_001876935.1. Classification (NCBI taxonomy): domain Eukaryota; kingdom Viridiplantae; phylum Streptophyta; class Magnoliopsida; order Asparagales; family Asparagaceae; genus Asparagus; species Asparagus officinalis. The sequence goes on from NC_033797.1 coordinate 20,411,802, forward strand.
CAACTTAATTGATCACTTTAGTGGGTTATCCTGAAAGATAGCAATACACATTGATTAATCATATGTGCCCACAAATAGATTTATTAGATTAAATCCAACAATGCAATCTCAAGACGGGTGACGGTTGCATATTGTGGTGCACCGACAACGCTACGATACAACGTAGGATTGTCCATAGGCTCCCCTGACTTGACTAGAGAAGTGGTAGGGTCGGCCGGTGTTGCCATGGGCTTGGCTCCTTCCATGTGAACTTGTTGGAGTACATCTTCAATGTACTTTGCTTGAGATAAATAGAGTCCTGTAGAACACTGATGGACTTCAATCCCAAGGAAGTAGTTGAGAGAGCCGAGATCCTGTAGAGCAAAGGTGGCATTGAGTGAAGTTGTGAAATCACCAAGGTACTTAGTATCATTCCCCGATAGAATGATGTCATCCACATTATGTGTCATCCACATATATGAGCATATAGGTAAGTGACTTGTTAATGTGGCAAACAAAGAGAGAGCTATCTGAATAACATGGCTGAAACCCGTGGCCAAGGAGAAATAATTTTAGCTTCATGAACCAAGCGCTTGGGGCTTGTTTGAGTCCATAAATGGCCTTTTGAAGAAGACACACATGCCGCGGATGAGTGATACATCGATAGCCTGGTGGTTGATCAATGTAATCTTGTTTAGCGAGTTCTCCATTGAGGAATGCATTATTGACATCTAGTTGTTTGAGCGGTCAGCCCTGCGAGATAGCCAAGGATAAAACCAAGCGAACAGTTGTGGGTTTAATAACTAGACTAAAAGTCTCAAAGAAGTCCACACCAGGCTGCTGATGAAAACATTTGGTCACTAAGCGAGATTTATACCTTTCAATGGTACCGTCGGCCTTTCTTTTTGTTGGGCGCAAAGACACGTACGCCCTTACGCCGCGGAAGCGATATCACCTGAGAGATAGCCCTGGCTTTTGTTGTCACAAAAGCACAAGTCAACCTCTATATTCTTATTTCTCAAAGGAAACTAGAATAGATAGTGAAATTCTTATTTCTCAAAGGAAACAAGAATCGAAAGTAATATATTTCATCAAAATAAAATATACACTTTTCCTCTCATCAGTTAAGACTGAAATATCGAGGGAACCTACAAGCTATGGCAACACACAGTAAAAGACGAGACAACAGATTTACGTACGTGGTTCGACAAACTTGCCTACGTCCACGAGAGGGGGTTTTTACTATGAGGAGAATATCAAACTATTATATGTTCTCTCTCAACTCTCTCTTTTCTTTCAAACCTCACTTAACCCACACAAGATTTTCCCCTCACTTTCTCCTCTCAACCTCCCTTCTATTTATAGCCAAGAGAGAGAGAGAGAGAGGCATAGGAGCATGAGCTAGTGTACATAGGAGCATGAGCTAGTGACATAGGAGCATGCGCATGGGCTAGTATACATAGGAGCATGGGCTAGTGTTCCCCCCATTGTCCTCCTCACAATTCTCCATCTCGTTTATCATTTGATAAACCTTAAATTTTGAACAAACACCAGAAGAAATCCCACGAACATCACCAGAGAGATCCAGGCCAAACCAGCTGTGCCACTATACTACGGCTGCCTACGTACCCTCCACTGGGATCAAGCTAACCATAGTTCCGTAACTATACTCCAACATAGTCCGGCTGCCTACGTACCCTCCACTGGGATCAAGCTAACCATAGTTCCGTAACTATACTCCAACATAGTCTCCACCACACCTCCATCACCGCCCCGTAGGGCCATGCCCTCTTAGGCAAATCAACACGGGATGATATGAAGCAAGTCCAAACAATACTGGAACTTGCTGTCTGTCACCACCTTGGTTAACATGTCTGCAGGATTCTCATTCGTGTGCACCTTCATGAGAGAAATATCACCTTCCTCTATGTCATCCCGTACAAAATGATATCTGACGTCGATATGCTTGGTACGAGTATGGTGAACTTGATTCTTCTCTAAGTGAATCGTACTTTGACTGTCGCACCACAAGTTCACGCTCTCCTGCTCAATCCCCAAATCGTCTAGAAGACCCCACAGCCACAATGCTTCCTTCACTCCCTCCGCCATGGCCATGTACTCGGCCTCTGTAGTAGAAACTGCTACTGTAGCATACAACATCGATCGCCAACTAACTGGAACCCCATGTATCCTGAATACATAACCAGTTGTAGATCGTCGTCTATCTAGATCGCCTGCATAATCTGAGTCCACATACCCGTCGATCTGACATGTATCTCTACCAAAACACAGACCCGTATCCACGGTACCTTTCAAGTACCTCAGGAACCATTTTACCGCTTCACAGTGCGTCTTTCCCGGATTCGTCATGAATCTACTGACCACACTAACCACCTGTGAAATATCAGGGCATGTACATACCATTGCGTATATCAAACTGTCAACTGCACTAGCATAAGGGACACGCTCCATGTGTGTCTTATCTTTCGCTGTAGTGGGAGATTGTTTACTAGAGAGCCTAAAATGTGGAGCCAATGGAGTCACCACCGGCTTAGCACTTTGCATTCTGAACCTCACGATCACCCGTTCAATGTAACCCTTCTGACTCAAGAACAATTGCTGATTCGTCCGCTCTCTTCTAATCTTCACACCCAGTATTTTCTTTGCAGCGCCCATCTCCTTCATTTTGAACTCTTTGCTAAGTTAAGATTTCAGCTTATCTATCTCCACCTTGTTCTTCGATGCAATAAGCATGTCATCCACATATAAAAGGAGATAGATATAATCACCTCCATGAAGGTTCCGAATGTAAACACAACAATCATAGTCGCTTCGGAAAAACCCATGCTTTAACATGAAGGAGTCAAATCGCTTGTACTATTGTCGAGGAGATTGCTTCAATCCATAAAATGACTTCCTCAAGCGATATACATGATGCTCCTTATCCTCAACCTTGTAGCCCTCGTGTTGATGCATATAGATCTCTTCATCCAAGTCTTCATGCAAGAAGACCGTCTTGACATCGAGTTGTTCCAACTCAAGATCACCATGAGCAACAATACTCAATAGCACCCGAATAGAGGTGTATTTCACCACCGGAGAAAATATCTCATTGTAATCCACACCCTCTCTTTGTGCAAACCTCTTAGCCACCAGCCTTGCCTTGTACCTCGTACCACCGAGCTCTGAAGGATCTTCCTTTCTTTTATACAGCCACTTACAACCTATAGCTCTCTTTCCTACGGGTAATAGGACCACCTCCCATGTTTGGTTCTTCCGGAGAGATTCCATCTCCTCCTTCATCGCAGCCAACCAACTCTCGCTATCTCTATCCCGAATAGCTTCCTTGAAGGAGACCGGCTCATCTTCCTCCACCGAGAGTGCGTACTCAACCAAATTAACCTGCCCATAGTGCTTCAGGGGTTGATCAGCCCTCAGCTTCTGTACCTGCTTGTATGCTCGTCTTGGTCGGGAAGCCAAGCAATCCTCGAGCTGCTGTTATTGTAGTGTCTGTGTATTGAACCTCCTCCTGCTCAAGCTCACCATCTACCTGACTTTCCACTTGAACATGACTAGAACCTGGTTAGTCTTTAGGTTCTATCTCAATAACCTGGGACTTAGAATTCCCAACAGTTTCAACACCATCATCCTTGGACACCTTAGCAATCATAGACTTCTCATCAAAGGTAAAGTCCCTGCTGATCACGAACTTTGAATCTTCTGTACACCAAATGTGATAGCCTTTTACACTCTTTGCATACCCCAAGAAAATTGTCTTCTTGGCCCTCGCATCAAGATTTCCCTCGTTGACGTGATAGTAGGCGGTACACCCAAAAATTCGGAGCCTCTCATAATCTGCATGCTCCCATGACCACACCCGATAGGGTGTATCACCATCTAATGTAGAATGTGGTGATTGATTCATAATATAGCAAGTTGTAGCAATCGACTCTGCCCACCATTCTTTGCCCAAACCGGCATAAGATCGCATACTCACTGCTTTCTCCCACAGTGTTCGGTTCAGTCTCTCCGCGACCCTATTTTGCTGTGGTGTAGATTTAACTGTCCAGTGTCTAGCAATCCCCTCTTGATCACAGAACTCCTTGAAGGTACTATCTGTATACTCTGTACCGTTGTCAGATCTCAATGTCTTTAATTTTTTTCTTGTCCTGTTCTCAACCATCGCCTTCCACTTCTTGAATGTCTCAAATACCTCATTCTTATGCTTCAGAAAATAAATCCAAACATATCTCGAATGATCATCTATGAATGAGACAAAATATCTGGAACTACCCTTAGAAGTTATCGAAGCCGGACCCCAAACATCCATGTGCACATAATCTAGTATCCCTCTGCTCTTGTGCTTGCTCCTCAGAAACTAGACCCTATGCTCCTTTCCATTTACACAACCCTCGCAAAAATCCATGCAAGGTTTCTTCAGATTCTTTAGCAAACTCTCTTTACCAAGCAGATCTAGACCCTTCGCTGACATGTGCCCAAGCCGCCTATATTATAACCGTGTGTGCTCACATGGGTCTCCACCACTTCCATCAGTTCCAACCGCTGCATCTCCTGTTACCGTCGTACCCAAGAGAGTATATAGATTACCGTGACGAACACCCTTCATCACTGTTAAGGAACCTCGAACAACCTTCTTCACTCCATTCTCTGTTACAATCTTACAACCCCCGGAGTCCAAAGCACCAACTGAGAGAAGATTCTTTCGCAAATCGGGAACGTGCCTTATATCCGTCAAGGTTCGAACCACTCCATCATGCATCTTGATCTTGATATCACCTAGCCCCACTATTTTACAAGCATGGTTGTTTCCCATCAATACGGTTCCACCATCGATATTCCTGTAGGTAGTAAACCATTTCCTATTTGGACACATGTGGTAAGAGAAACCAGAATCAAGTATCCACTTCCCGGAGGTATCCTCGCCACCCGTGACGACATAGCATTCATTATCGCTCCCTTCCTCTGAAGCATAGCTCGCTTCTTCCTTGCCTTCTCTTCTTTCAGTCTTGTTGTTGTTCTTCTTCCCACCTACTCTCTTGTTAGGACAATTGATTTTAAAATGCCCTAACTCACCGTATTTGAAACACGGTCTTTCTGCAAGAGGTCTTGATTTTGATCTAGACTTTCCTCCCTTGCCTTTTCCTCGCTCATTGCTCATTCCTCTGGCAAAAAAACATCTGTGCTTGTTCTTTGTTACCACCAGTGGCCATATCACTAGTTACAATTTTTTAAAGATCATCCGCTAGAAGAGCCGTTCTAGTCTCATCAATCGACAAACTGTTACCCACAAGCATCAGTGTTTGAACCAGATTCTCATAAGACTTCGGCTGAGATAGAAGTAGTAGAAGTGTCTGATACTCGTCTTTCACTGTCACCTCAATGTCTTTCAAATCCGATAAGATCCTATCGAACTTGTTGATGTACTCCCGGATTGACGAGCCTTCCTCCATCTTGCAAGTGTACAATTTAGATTTTAAATAGATCTGGTTCGTTAGACTCTTCGTCATGAAGGTGCTTTCTAATTTTAACCACACGCCCGCAGCTGTTTCCTCTCCATCCACCAAGAAAGCTACATCCCTTTCAAGGCAAAGGATAATCGACGCCCGGTATTCCAGATCCATCTCCTCCTAATCCTCATCAGACATATCCTTGTGCTTTTTTTTCCCGCCAAAGCTTTGTGTAATTTTTGCGAAATCAATGAATTTTTCATCTGCATCCTCCAATAGAAAAAATCAATTTTTCCATTGAATTTTTTAATCTCGTACTTTCTAACTTTAACTGTTTTACTTGTAGACGTCATTCTCCGCTTGTTTTAGTAAATCCGCTTCTCTCAAGAATTTTAATAAATACATTGTGTTCACCACACAATAATCAACTACCACCTCAGATTAGTAGCTCAACCACCGCCAATCTGAATAAGGGCTCTGATACCAATTGTTGGGCGCAGAGACACACCCTTACACCACGGAAGCGATATCACCTGAGAGATAGTCGTGGCTTTTGTTGTCACAAAAGCACAAGTCAACCTCTATATTCTTGTTTCTCAAAGGAAACTAGAATAGATAGTGAAATTCTTATTTCTCAAAGGAAACAAGAATCGAAAGTAATATATTTTATCAAAGTAAAATATACACTCTTCCTCTCATCAGTTCTAAGACTGAAATATTAAGGGAACCTACAAGCTATGGTAACACACAGTAAAAAACGAGACAACAGATTTACGTGGTTCGGCAAACTTGCCTACGTCCACGGGAGGGGGGTTTTACTATGAGGAGAATACCAAACTATTACAAGTTCTCTCTCAACTCACTCTCTCTTTTCTTTCAAACCTCACTTAACCCACACAAGATTTTCCCCTCACTTTCTCCTCTCAACCTCACTCTCTCTTTTCTTTCAAACCTCACTTAACCCACACAAGATTTTCCCCTCACTTTCTCCTCTCAACCTCCCTTCTATTTATAGCCAAGAGAGAGAGAAACCCACACAAGATTTTCCCCTCACTTTCTCCTCTCAACCTCCCTTCTATTTATAGCCAAGAGAGAGAGACATAGGAGCATGAGCTAGTGTACATAGGAGCATGAGCTAGTGACATAGGAGCATGGGCTAGTGTACATAGGAGCAGGAGCATGGGCTAGTGTACATAGGAGCATGGGCTAGTGCTCCTATGTACATAGGAGCATGGGAGCACTGGACTGAAAGTCTCAAAGAAGTCCACACCAGGCTGCTGATGAAAACCTTTGGTCGCTAAGCGAGATTTATACCTTTCAAAGGTATCGTCGGCCTTTCTTTTGATATGAAAGACCCACTTACAACCCACGATATTAGCATCGGGTGGGGCAGGGACAAGCCGCCAAGTCTTATTGTGAGTGAGGGCTTGATATTAATGGTCCATTGCTGCCTACCATTCAGGATCTTTAATGGCTTGAGCATGTGTTTTGAGTTCAGGGGGGTGAGGTTGCATGTAGGGGGTGTTTTGTGGAGATAAAGGCTCGAGGGCGAAGGGAGTTTGTTTGGGCACAGGTAATCATAGGGTGAGTTTTAGTGTTAGCATGCCGGAGTTGAGAGAGTTAGGGAGGCCTGAGAGAGTGCTGCAATGGGGGCAGCAGTATGATCTGGAGACTCTAGTGCAGTGGCTTGCTCCTCAAGGACAAGGGATGAAGGGGAAGGTTTGTGAGTGGCTGACTGAGAGGGAGACATAAGAGGAGAAGATGAAGGTGAGTTGATAGGACGTCGGGAGGTTAGACGGTAGCTTGAAGTTTGTAGAAGGGATAGTGGAGATGAGTCGTAGGACTCAAGATCTGGTGTTGAGCATGTTGTGCGCTGCGGAAGCCAATCCTATAAATCTCCACCTCGGCGAACATTTTGCTAAAACTGAGCCGACACCAAAAAAACACCCCCAATCAATCTCACCAAAAAACACCCCCAATCAATCTGCAACATGGGCTGCATGAAAAAGTTGTTGATGAGATGACTCTTGGCTTTGTTCTTCCTCAATGAGCAATCCAAGAAGCCCGTCGACTGTGAGAGTCTCGGACACATTGCGAGTTCGAATTGTTGTTACAAAGGTTGAGAAATGAGGATCTAGACCATTGGGAATATAGAGAATCAGTTCTTGCTCCGGTACGACATGAAGGCTCATGGCCAATTGATCTACGATTGACCTCTTCTTTTCTACATAATCAACAACAGAAAGAGACCCTTGTGTGAGTGACGAGAGTTGCATTCTGAGAAAAGAAGAGGTCAATCGCAGATCAATTGGCCATGAGCCTTCATGTCGTACCGGAGCAAGAACTGATTCTCTATATTCTCAATGGTCTAGATCATCGTTTCTCAACCTTTGCAACAACAGTTCGAACTCGCAATGTGTCCGAGACTCTCACAGTCGATGGGCCTGTGATTTGATCCACAGCAGGACAGTTTTGTCCTTTCGTTTCCCCTCAATCCAGAATGGATTGACAGTGGATTGGGCACTAGGTATTTGGTTGCTGGACTCGGTTCTGACGACGGTGCCACAAATTTTGGTGGCTCTGTGTCGTCCTTGTCGACGAGGTGCTCAAAATCAAAGCACTCAAGGGCATGATGGATGAAGGGTGCCCAAGTTGGATAATTGTCTCGATTTAACTTCAGACTGATGTTGGGAAGGGTGAGAGATGTTATTTGATTTGCTGAAGAGGATGCCGCAGCCTGAAGAAGATTGGTAGATGAGTTGCTCGAGCTCGAACCAGTGGAGATCAATTGTGATTGGGAGTTGCTATTGAACATGTTGATAGGGTGCCCAGGTTTACAGTCAACAATCAATCGTTACTGCTCTGATACCATGAAAAACCTCGAAGAACATTTTGGTGAATTGCAGTGATATTTTTCTCCTGCTGCAAGCTCTTCAATTTATATTGTAAACTTGGTACAAAGAAATTGATTACAGGTAATTGCAAAAGATTCTAATTACACTATAGCTTGATTCAAGGACTCCTCTATCCATAATTACATAATTACAGATTCCTAGCAATGTAAATAAGGAAGACATGTAATTGATCTTTGAATGGAAAATGTCTAGGAATGGAAGGTTGACAATCATGATCATTGCCTTGTTTGATTTACAGGTTGGCACTAGCTTGATTTGGTGAATCACCCGTTGATTCTTTTACAAACAGTGACAGTATTAGCAGAGACGATAAAATAGACAGAAGGTTCTAATATCAAATAATCATAAAACTATAAAAGAGAACAATACATGAAATTGGATAGGAAGGAAATTTATAATTCTCCGTACAACATAATGATAACACTTTTGCCAATACTTTTTAACATCTGGGTATCACAAGAAATAATTCTTATAAGGAAAATAGTATAATGCAGCAGAAAGGAGTGTGGTGTATCGAAGTAACAATGCCAATTCAATATCAGTGACCAGAATCAAGAATACTAAGTGCAAATGCCGAGATAGGAAAAGGTTTTCCTCAAGAACAAGGGATAAATTTGCAGGTGGTCTGCCCAGAAACGCCGGTATTTGCCCTTTTGAACCTTAGAGCCTGCATTAGTGCCTGCTGAGGAGAGCCTAGCAGAGCCCAGTTCATACGGTAAATAACACTGACTGTTGGGTAGGGGAACCGAATGCTGTTGTAGGAGTTGAGAAGGGAGGTGGTTGCTTCTCGAAGGAGCGTGCGGTAGGTGTCTCCCCGCCCATGCAGTCCCTCCATCAAACTCATGTCTGTGCCATACTTCCCAGCTGCAACAGGACCGAAAGCTACGGCAACCTTGGTGTCTGGACCCACCACCTTCCAGTAGCACTTGAACTCCGGCATCATCCACTTACTAGCAATCAAAAAGTTGTAGGGATAGTTAGTAGTCGATAAGGTCATGTAGCATGTATGCCTTGTTACATGTAAATATCTACGGAGCAGCTTCTTATAGGGTTTTTGGCGCAGCCCTTGGTTTATCTAACTATTAACGGTGTTGAATTCAGTGTGCACTCCAATCACAAAAACTGCCATCAAACCTCATGTAGAGAGCCTTTAACGACTCAACATATGTATACAACTAGGTACGCTGATACCATGAATGTTGAAATTCAGGGTATCCATATATAATGGATGTAGAAATTAAGTGTGATGATTAATGTATATATAACACGGATAATGTTATAGTGGTATACAATAATCGGGTAATATATAAGATTTCGATGTCAGGAAGGTAGGTGAAATCTTTAACCTACATCCATTCACTAGAAGTTTGATTACTTAAACCTGCATGTATCTCTAATAGATCTTTGACATATTGATATACGTCATAGATCCTAGATATATGACAAAAGTACTCAACAAATGTTCATCAAGTACCAAAGTATGAAAAAATACATACCGAATATGGATGCATCTCGCTTATCAAAGTATTCGTGCAATGGAGGCTAAAGAAGAAGATATTTTACATGATAATGTTGAGAAAGGATTAAAATAACTTTTGTTGGGGAATAAAATTGTTATAAGGAATTTTTTTCGGGAGAGGCCAAAAGGTATTCATCAGTGACACAGTTATTGAGGGACTAAATATTTCTATAGCTGATGGTCAGAAATATTTCTACACCCTCTATACCTGAAAATATTTCTTCACCTGAAAATATGTCTATACCTGAAAATAGTTACATTCTCACAATATAGAAGAGAAAATTCCTCTCAGTTTCCCAAGTCACAGGTTTCTACTTTGTACACGCTAAAACATATGTTGCATGCATACAGGATTGCACAAATTTGAAGATAGACATAGATAACATATGGATGGAACCTATAGACTTGTGAAAACACACACATGAACAGGCATATGCACGTATGAAGATACAAGCTAATGCACACACATATGCACGCACGGTGAACAGTGTTACTGAACTTCTATCTTAATAGAGAAAAACTCGCTCGTAAATTCCAGAAGTTCTGGATATTGCGCACAAGGATCTGACTTGTAAATCCTGACTTAAAAAAACAGATTGCTTTCTTGAATTGTTATTATTTTTCTCCTTTCATTTTGGGTGGAATTACTCGTTTGAGGCTAGTTTCTGCCCTAGCCTTATTTTCTTCTACTGCTTAAATTTATGCGTTATCCTAAGTGGCTTGTTTGACCTATGTTGCCACCCACCAAACTTCGTAACCATTAACTCTAGAAGGAAGAGAATCATGGTATTGTTTGTGCTATATTTGGGTGAGAACAGCTCCCTAATATTTCTATGCAACTAGACATACGGCGAACTATGAATAAAAAGGTATCACATGCAATCCTTTTGTTGTTTTGAGTAATGAGTGCACCTTTATTAGTGCTCCTTCCAGAATTTTGGGACCCTAGCTTTTTGATTTATGTAGGTTAATAAAAGAGCAATCGGAATGTCCGAGTCATGAGATCATTTGCAGAGAATTTTCCTGGATTTTAGGGCAGGACTAGTAAGAATGTGCGGAATGCGTCCAGTATGGTGGAAGGCGTTATTTTTATCTGAGATCTTGAAAACATTGAATATGAAATCTCAAGAACATATTACATTGCTTTCCATCCTTAAATTTGCTATTAAGAAAAAAAAAATGTTTACAGTGCGCCATATACATCGAATTTCTCGTATGGGCTTGAGATAGAAAAGAACAAGCCGAAACAATTCGGTAAGATTCGTGCATTTGGTTTCTACTCCTAGATGGTTAACTTATTTTCATGCTAAAATCTTATTGCCTTTAGTAGTTTAACTAAAGTTTATTTCAATTCTTTGATTAATGGGCTTAACCCTGAACCAATTCATGCCCTCAACAGCCTAACACCCAGCAACAAGACGATTTCACTGCATAACCCGAATAAATAGGAAACAAGTATTTATAACTGTACCCTTTAAACTTTTTTTCGCTAGCCGCTGAGGCACCTGCCACCTCCCCTAAATTTGAACGAGTTTTGCTACAAGGACCCAAAATATAGGACCAATAAATGGGACAAGCGAAGTGTCCCCCTCCTATTAGATAATGAGTTGGTCATCATTAATAATGGCCAACTCATTATCCAATAGTAGGAGGACACCTCACTTGTCCCCCTTATTGGTCCCATATTTTGGGTCCTTAAAGAATTTTTCAAATTTAAACATATAGCACGGCCCATCACATCCAACTGAGCTAACGCAAGCGCTAAAACAGAAAATATCACGCATTTCCCATTTCTAACCTAAAAACACAAACAATCAATTAAAAGTGAGAAGAGATAGAAACATACTCATATGAGCAGGCTGAGGCCTCCAAGAACGGAACCCGGGGAGGACGTGAATCCGCTCGCGGCGGCGATGGTGGCGGTACCGGGACCACTGGTGGGGCCGGAGGAGGCAAAGATTGAGAGGGAGGAGGAATTGCTGCACGAGCCGGAGAGGGTGGAGATGATCTTGGACAGAATGGCATTGGTTGCTGGGGCTGAGAGAGGAGTGGCTCTACGGCATACATTTGCATGCCTAACATGCTGAACATGAGATTGAGGCCTTGGGCCGGGCCTGCTGCTGACCCGCACCCTGATGGGCCCCTAATAACCCGAGCGTAGCATCGGCTGAGGTCAGAGCTCCCTGGGAACCGCATTGCGTAGCCCCCCATCCAATTTGTGGTGTCCTCTTTGTACGCTGCCATCGCCCCGTTTGCACCCATGCAAGCAACAGCCACCCTTGCTCCTGCATTAATCACGGGGCATCATCTCATGAATCTTTAACCATCCATGTGACTAATGTCAGTACTTTGCTAGGTAATGCCAAAATTTTTAGCTAGGAAAACTTAAAGTAAGGTCAAAAAATTTAGCTAGGAAAACTGGGGATGAGAGAGGAGCTTGGTAGAATTTTGAGAACCAGCTGAAAATCATCCAACTTTTCCAGACGAACATTATGATCATTTCATGGTTAATTCCGGAGTTATGACTTGATCATTTGCCACATAAAACCAGAAAGTCTCACTCACCAAAATTTCCAGTTTATTCTCATCTTAGCAGAGATCAGTTATTCTTTACTATCAATAAACCCCAGGTTCAGGCCAATAACTTCTCTAGATGATGAACAGATTCGGGTTAACGAGAATAAATTTGATAAGGAAATCACATTTAACTCTGATGCACATATAAAAATTTGAATACCAGGCATAACAAGATTAAATTTGATAAGGAAATCACACTTAACTCTAATGCACATATAAATTTGAATACCAAGCATTACAGGTTTAAATTTGATAAGGAAATCACATTCAACTCTGATGCACATATGAATTTGAATACCAAGCAATACAAGTTCCATCTCAGTATGCTAGATGTTGATGCAGAGAGCAGTACCGTAGAGTGGGTAGTCGAAAATGCTGCGCTCCCCAACTTTGCACTGATCACAGAAGACAATACCAGTCACCATGGCGTCGGCATCTACTTTCGACACGGTTGCTATTAGTGATAGCATTAGTATAGTTGCTCCCGCAAGCAAGGAACCCTTGGAACGATCCATTTGAAATTGAGAGTGCCAATGCTGTGAACTGAGCTCTCTGGGAGATTTTATGAGTTTGGGAGGTATTAAAAAAAATAAATGGAGAAAGAGAGGAGGGTTGGAGGTAGGAATAATGTGGGAATGAAGGGGGAGATATAAGAAAATAGGCAGCAGCAGTAAATGAGGAGTTTGTGCGCTGCCCAACTGCCCCTATTTATTATTTACTGTCTCAGCGTAAAGGGATGAGGAGCTCATCAGAAGGTTTGAAAATTGAGATCTTGTGTCCATACTTCATGGGATCCTGAACTGTCGACAGTCGGGCTAGGATCGGCTCCCCTCTCCTATTTGGTGTTTTATTTCTACTAGATAGTTAATTTGAAAATTAATTAGTGTACTAGTCCAAAGATTATCATACAATCTAGTGGATACTGATCACTGAATAATTTTCCCTACCGTTTAGTTTCGTATAGCTGCATATAGCATTGTCAAAGCAGAAGGCAACGTAAGACAATTCCACGTATTGATGCAAAATCACTATCATCCTTCTCTGGGTGGGTATTTACATCAGAATGTGATGGGATATGGAGGAAATCTTCATGAAGGATTTAACGAAGTCTTATTAGTATCTACGGACTTGTTTTTAACTCCCTCCCTCCTAGTATTTTAATTCCACGAATTAAAGAAAATTATAGACAATAGAGGGTCTTTTTAAGAGGAAAGATGATAAGTTTTCTCCGTATTCGATCACATTCAAGATGCGGATGAAGCCAAGAGCGGAGCAGAACACGCTCTCTGGCTAAAATGTGAAGCACGACCACTATCATAAAAACTGTAGCATACCATCGTAACTATTAGCATGGGAAAATTTTCAGTTGTATCTAAAGTTTTTTCTTCACCAAAGATCTTGGCTTCATTATTTGGGCTAAAAGGCAGCCGCAACGATAGTTATCAGCTGGTATAAGTTGGTATGTACAATGTTACAACTTTACATGTGAAGGTTGGGGGAAAACAAGTTCATTGGAGTTGAATTGGTCTAAACAACTGTAAAGGATCTCTGCAGTTGAATGACTTTACATTGTTCTTGTTCTGACGGTGACAGTTGGGAGCATTTATGAGCAGGAATTGCTAGAGCAAGGGAATTACTCTCATCTTCCTACCAAATAATTTGTGTTATTAATGCCGAGGCATGTGTTTCTGCTGGCCCTTTCTACTTTTTAAGTTACACGCAGGCCGTTTGAAGTGGCTGCCTCATTTGTAGCGGGGCTCTTCTTACGCTTTGCTATCTACAACAATTCTAATATCTTCATCTTTCTCATGCACAAAGTTTCTCTCTAGTTTGTTGAGATTGCCACAGTTGGATCACTAGAATGACACAGTTTCCTAGAATGTCTTTCGAGTATGAATGAATTTGTGACCGGCTAACTGCGAAGGCATTAAGTAGCATCTCAAGCAATTCTAGGCTTCAATATATCTCTCAGGCAAACCTCAAATAACTCGCAGTGATGGTAAAAATCAATTCTTTCAACAAATTGCAAGACATCGCTTACAACCCGTTTCAGTTCTTGAGTTGATCCCTGCATAACTCAATGCACATCGGCATCAAACTGCAATCTCCAGGTAACAAATTCCAGCGTCATCCAAGCCAAGCATACATAGAACTGCCGACTAACAAATTCGATGAGAAACCAAGGAACAACAAACCGGATAATTTTATGCAAACTGATAATGTTGATAAAATTACATTTAAATTAAACAATATTTGAGAAATATTATCAGCACAAATTTGTTCCAAATAATTATCACAGAAATTAAAAAAATGTTGTAGTACAAAATGACGGAACAAAATGTCAAAACACATGGGGAAAAAAGTGCAAGTTGCTTTTGTTATGTCTACAAATTATGAAATTAATCTAACAAAACTAACTCAATAAGTAAACCACAGATATCCTGTGAGAACACCAGCACAAAATTGACATTGGAGTAATCAAAACCATAATTAATAGAATCTTCCATCATTTGCTTGAATTGCTTTCACTGAGGCTCATTGTTCGTCTGTCATTTGTAGGGATCTCAGTTTTCAGGCAATTGCTCCTCCACAGATTCAACCCTGTGAGTACAAATTGTAACCAGCAGTTAGAACATGCATACTGCTTAAGAAAAAGCTTCTACAAAATTCATTGTTGAGAGTGATACATAATTTTATTTAGATAACAGTCTTCATCAAAACATTGCAATGTGCAAGTAAATAGAATCATGCATATAGGTTTCAACTGTAATACTATGACATGCATAATCATATGATGAAACAAATGAATTACATGCAATGGTGTTGAGTCGTACGCCACCTAATACACACTACAACAAGCAATAGAGTACTACACAAGTGCTGCATGGCTGCATGTATGTAAAGGATTTCACCATTAAATGGGTGAACAAATAAAGTTACCAACAATCTCCTAAAAAATGCTGATAGTTATTGGTCCAATTGAAAATCTTAAAGCAATGTCAACTGGATATATACAACATAAGGTCATATACAAACATCAATTATATCATCAGCGAATATCACAATGGCATAACGTGTCCATCCTCATTACCTACTTATCTAAGAGAGTGAATTATTAATTACAGATTAGCTGAACCTAAGTTTACATGGCTCTATAAACAATAATATCCATGGCAAGATCACATGCACTAGCAACTACGCGGGGGATGTAACAAATGGATGAGGCTTGCTGCAACAACTACACATTTGACCAAACAAACATCATAGCTTAGACAAATATAACAATTCAATTTGAAGATTCAAAACTGAGAAACTTAAAGACTGGGATTAAAAAAAGTTCATTACAAATGAGACGAATATACACGTATACTTTATTCCTCAGAAAAGGTAAGTGGATAGTGTAACTTTTTTTAGGAGAAGAATAATTTCAGCTTCTTGAATAAAAAAACTGATATTATTAGGACAAGCATAAAAAAATCAATCATCGAATACTCAAGAAAAATAGACATGGATATGCTTGAGTAAACTTCAGTTGGAGGTGAAAATGTTTGCTGATAGTGTTATTTATTGCTCTAGCATGACAAAACACGACCGGACAAGGAAGATCAGGAAAAAAAATGGTTAAAAAATGAACGACTAGACTCTAAAATGGACAAAAATCAAACTGACCCTGACCCAGCTTAATCATTTTTCTCATATTGGTCTAAATTATAGGTCCAAAGTGAATTTATGTTAGGTCTGTATACAGACAGATCAACAGGACCAACCAACACTCATATCTGTGCTTTGCTTACTTACCTTTGTGCTCATGTATCTGATACAAGCTACATAAATTCATGGATGCTCTTATACAGCAGAAGCGAGTAGAATTGTCTCTAGAGTAATAACAGCAGAAAAGCAAGTAA
This sequence comes from Asparagus officinalis, assembly GCF_001876935.1. Classification (NCBI taxonomy): domain Eukaryota; kingdom Viridiplantae; phylum Streptophyta; class Magnoliopsida; order Asparagales; family Asparagaceae; genus Asparagus; species Asparagus officinalis. The sequence goes on from NC_033797.1 coordinate 20,428,165, forward strand.
ATTGACATAAGAGAGAAGCATCTACAATTAGCGTAACAACAGAAGGGCAGCAGTTTCCCATAAAGAGATATAAAAGAGAACTTGCATTTAATATTTGAAAGGAAAAAAAAACTTAAAAAGCTGCACTAAACATAGAAATTGATTATAATCTATGCTGCATTGGTACAAGTACCGGTATAGGGCACGGTAAATTTGTAAAAGGTAGGGTACGGGGACACTGCTATATACATGTTTATATACACATATATTATATATTGGAACTAATAATTTATATGAGAACAAGGATGAGAATTAAAATTCCTATAACATTTTTATGTTTCTTTTATTATGTGGATTATAAATTGGAATACCATTTTTTTGAACTACACATCCAAACGACCCTTCAAAATCACAATTCGCAACTTGACCTATGTCCAATGAGATTCAAGAAGTGGATGTAAAGGTATAGGATATATGTCAAAAAAAAATATGACTAGTGTTTTAAACTAAAACATGTATTTTGTATAATTGAGGACATGCCCAAATAAATATATGCATATATGCAAGGAGTGTCCAAGGAGTTTGGGTACGGCTAAGGGTACGGGTACGGGTACGGGTCGGGTACAGCATCAGATTACAAGTACCCAAGTAACATAGATTACAATGAATCCATTAATCATTGATTCATAATCAAACAAAAACTGAAGTGTAGATAAATCAACAATGATTCAAAAAATGGGCTTAGTTGGATAAATTGAGTTTCTGGAAGCAAATTTGTCAGTATGCCAAATTGATTTATTACTTACAGCAAGATTTCTAAAGTTTCAATTATTTATCTTTCTAGCGCTAAATTTTAGGGGAAAGTAGGCAAATAAAGAAATTATCTTTCACTCTTCTAAGCCTCGACGGTTGTCATTTGTATCCATCTAATCACCATCCCAACGAGTTGAGATGACTCGGGTGATGGTCACAACTTTTTCCATATTTATCTCTTGTTTATCGTGCAGTCCTTTAATCATTAGTCAGTCCTTTCATTCCTCCAAGAGGGTTGCTCAGAGAGGCTTTTACAACCACTAAAATTGTTGCTACCAGCATATCAAATAATATGGAATCAGAAACAATAAGAATGACACAACCATGAATAATAATACTTATATATATGTATATATATATATATATGATAGAAAAGTAGAATACGTCATATATCATAGGAAAAATAATTACATACTGGTAAGCATAGACAAGCTACTAGAATAAAACTGATACATTTCACATAGAAATGCACATTTAAAAAACTAAGAAAATTGCCAAAAATAGCATGATCATCTGGAACATGAAAATTTAAACATATGGATGGTAAAGAAAATGAAAAATTGGAACATAGGGGCAGCACCTTCACAAAAAGAGATGTAGAAGAAAAGGATCATTTAATGTCTGAAAAGAAAATTACAAAGCTATAGTGACCATCAGAAATCTTTTCTAAAAAAACGAAAATCAATCTGTAATCAAACCCCAACTGACACTAAACTAGAGGCCTTATACACTTTTCCGCATGTTCCTTGGACTGTAATAAACTAATAAAGACAGACATCAAAGAAGAAAATAAACACATTTAGCTCTTTTCAACTAAGTTAAATATGTAATTCTCTATTGTTTTTTGATCTAGAAGCAATTCCCGAAATATGCTAAATCAACTGAAAATTTAATATGAAATCCTTATAATTTCAATTACTAATTTTTCCACAATTCCACTTCATACTAAAAAAAACATGACATGCTGGAAAGATATTGCAGTTTTATTTGCAATGGAGTGAGAATTTTTAATTTGGTATTCATTTTGACTCGAAGTGTCATAAAATTCAACTGTTTTCTTTCTTATTGGGAATTAAAAAGGTCACTCGGAGTGCACCTTAAGCAGTTAGGATGACAATCCTTTCAGCCTTTAGATTACATATAGCTAAGCACCAGCTATTTATCAATTTCCAACTTTTATTGAAGACTAAAGGATGCAATATTTCAAGCATTTTTCTGTAACCCAAGAAAGAGCACCCAGACACAGGACGCAACATGTTGCTATTATCCATATGATAAAGTTGAACCGGCTTTAGACCTCCGAATTTTCCACAGGGCTAAATTCCCAGTTTAGGCACATGCAATGCTCCCATGAAAATCCTAAAGATCTCTAGGATCTCCCCAGGACACATGAAGGTTTAAAAAGACCTGCATATCTCCTCACATATGCATAATGCTGACTTCTTTAGTTCCATAAGGTTCAAGAATACAATTACACATCTTGAGACCACTAGGAAAGAGACTTGGACACATGGAAGAAGTAATATTATTGCCAAATATTTAAGTGCAAGGGTGGCATGTGGGGGTCGATTCTACAAGCTAATAGTTACCTAAGAAGAACGAACTCAAACAACATACAGCATATGGATGCAGCAAACTCTCAAAATAAAAGAACATACGTATAATGCCTATGATAAATGATTTGCACAAAAGAGGCCACCATATATGTTACATAAAAAGTCAGAGAATCCACTCAAAACTATCAATATGAAGTTGATCTTGAAGCTTATAGTACCCTTAGCTGTGAAGATATTGGATGCATCAACATAGAAATAACATAGAACCCTGGAAATTTTCTAATAGAAACCCAAGAAACAGAAGCACCATGCCTGATAGTTGTTCACATGACATAGCTTCATCAATTGTCATCCTACAGCCCATAATCCAATTATATGGACTATGAAGTTTGTTCGACTTATTACCTTTTAGAGGAAGTGTTCTCTTTTAAGTCTCAATTTTCAGATTTTCTATTCATCTAATTATTCTCCATCTGAATAAAGGCGGTTGAGGTCATGGATTTTTCTCTTGTTTGTCGCCTATTCTTAGTCATGCAGACCTTTAACATCATCAATCCCTCCCAATCCTCCACAAACGGTCAATTAGAGAGGATTTTGTCATAGTCCTCCAATTTATTCGAAGGTGTTTGTTATTGAAGCTTTTACCATAGCAATGGTTTCTCCTATTGGCATTCAAACAACTTGAAAAGAAGAGTTTAGGGCAACCATAAACATGATTACTACAAATAGAATGTATCATACGTGATAGCAAAAGTAGCACTAGTTAAATTACAAACTTAAAATTGAATAAACTTTCACATGACACTCAGCTTGAAACAGGAGAAAGTTAACCCAAAATAGCATATACATCTCTAACATATCAAAACACTTAAAAACATAAGAAATGTGGTGGATTAGGGAAAAGAAGGCAACAACACTGTAAAAGCAGAAAAAAGAAGGAAAACGCTGCACATATTTGGATATTAGCAGCATCACCTGAAGGTTTATGACACGAGCAAACAAACCGGAAGTCAAAACACTCCGTACTCTCTTTTAACAAATCAATAGACAGAAAAACACCCCCAAAACAAAATCAAGAAAATATATTCTCTAAAAAACAATATTTCAAGAATCAAAATTCAAACCTTGTTGGTGGGGTCTCATCACTGGCTTCTGGCGTCCTCCAAGCCCTCTCAGTTCGATCCTCCTTCAACCCGTTCCCCACCTCAAACCCTTTTCTTCCAGCAGGATTTCCCCCTTCCCGAAGTTTCACAGCCTCAAGTTTCTCATCAATTTCCTTCCAATCCTTCCCCTTCTCCTTCAAAACCTCCTCCCTCGGCCTCGCCTCTCCAAAAGGATTCGCCCCTTTAATCTTTGTGTCTATCTCCTTCCTCTCCTCCCTCTTTGACTCTATCTCCTTCTTCTCCTCCCCATTACACCCATTAACCACCGGCAGAGTTCTCGGCTGAAGCACGAGCCTCGGCCTCCCGCTTCCACCATTATCTTCCCTATTCTTCCCCCAACTATCAGAATCCACCCTATTTCCATTCATCCCCTCTCTATTAAACAAATCAAAACCTCTCATTTCCCTCCTCTCGCTGCTCACCGGAGGCGCAGTCCCCTTCTTCGAGATCCAGCTATCTGATTCATCACTCTGGACTGTGAATTCAAAGAACCCTTCTTTACTATACTAATCCTCCTCTCGAAAATCCGCCGCAAGATTCTCATCGACCCAATCGTCGACCTCATCACACGAGAAGGGGTGGAATTCGCCTCGGTTCCCGATGAGTCCTTCTCGGGGTTCTCATCCGAAACCCTAGACGAGCCCCCGCGCCCCCCGCCACCATTGAAGTACCCAAACCCGCGAGGACGCTGCAATTCCTCCTCAGATCTCTCTCGCGGACCAGTTGGAAGCGAGAGGAGCTCGACCGGTACTAGGGTTTTGTAGGAAGGCTGGAACTTGGTGGTTCCCGCGTTGAACTCAGCTAGGGTTAGGGTTTGCTTCTTCTTCTTCTTGGGTATCTTGGTGACGGCGGCGGCGGAGAGGGAGGGGAAGGCGGAGGAAGGACTGGTGAGAGTCGTGAGGATGAGTAGCCTTGTATAGGCTGACGTGGCGGGGCGGATTTTTCTTGTGCTCGATTCGAGGGCCAGGCTTCCAGGTTTGGCCCATGCTGAAACCGCCGCCATTGCCAGGAGCTCGATGCTGCGGTTTTCTTTTTTTCTGGATCGTGGGATTTTAGATGCTGAGGTGATTTCTATCGCTAGTTTCCTTTTTGTTGATGAGGGCGGGGGGCTGAGGATTGTTTTTATAGCGGGTTTTGGGTTGGGTTGCTTTAAGGGATCCGATTCTTTCTTTCTCTCTTTCTTTTCCGAATGTGCGGTCCTGACCCCTGGTCTTTAATTTTTTTGTTGCCATGGATCCTACACCTTGCCATTTGGGGAAAATAAAATCTTTAGGTAACTTTTAGCAAATATGTCTAATTTAAAGATAAACATAAATTAGATGCATGCAAGGAGTAGGAAACTAATTTATGTTGCAGATGGGAAAATATATGATGTGTTATTGTGACGAAATATCTCAAGATAATCTATTAACCATGATTTCTTTATGCTTAATGTATTCGTGAAATGAAAGGATCGAATAGTCTCATTTATTTTCCAATTAAGGAAATATTTATATAAAGCAAAAAATAGTTTGTTTTCAGCACAAATCAAATGTAATAGAAATTAATCAACTAGTAAAAGGGATTTATTTTCATATGCAAATATTAAATATAGAGATCACCCTAATTAAACTTTATTTTCTTCTTTTTTGTTTTCCCCCTGAGAAATGGCTTACTTTGCTGATTGTTACCTCTTGGTCTTATTTAATTATGTGTTTAATTTTTTGCAAGTATGCGTTTCCATTTTAAACTTGTGATGTTTTGTTTTTTTAGAGATTTATTTTGTCTCTTGTACCTTGTTTATTTGCTAGCTTGGCCATTAAGGCAAAAGGTTATTGCATTGCCTACTAAGTTACTAATTAATAATCAAAGACCAAAATTCTCTAAGAAGTCTTCCATATGTTTTGCAACATTTAGGGCTAAAATACTTGTTCATATTTGGCCTCTTCTACCTTGTTTTTTGTTGCTGGCTTGGCCATGAAGGCAGAAGGTTTTCTGACATTAACTACTAAATTACTTATTAACAATAGAATACCAAAATCTCAAGAAAAGTCGATATCTTTTTCAATATTTAGGACTAAAATACTTGTTAACATATGGGACTTGGTGTTTGTACGCAATTGTTGAGGAATTGGGATCAACTGGCCAATAAGGATGTCCAAATGGGATTCGGGCCCAGATAAGGCTCGGAAAAGCTAGGTCGGCCAAGCTCCGGGTCCGGGTCGAGGCTGAGATGGTGAAGCTGGACTCGGGCCCGGCATGCCCCAGTTTTTAGAAAAGGTAATAGGGATTGGGTTGATATGGGGGCCGCTCACTTTCCGAGTATCTGATTTGGAGTTGTGTTGTTCCTGCACGTGTAACAATTTGTAAGAGGACGGAGACTGGTTCCCCCGTTGTTCCTCCGACGATCAAGTCAACTATGTGCTCGAGTGAGAATATGAAAAGTGCGGCGGAATGGAGAATGAGAAAATTGCTTACCTTTGTATTTGGAATAGTTTTCCTTTTCATAGCCATGCAAGAGGGGTAGTCTACTCTTTTTGACCGAGCTTAAGCTAGCGGCTGAGTCATTATCGACTTTACAAGTGTCGGTCGTAGAGCGGTCGGGATAGGCTATGTCATTCGAGCATTAATGAGATAGATAGGCGGCGCATGAACGCGTGGTCGAATGTGTCATATATAGTGTGGTGGATGGAGAAACGACGGCGCCCCACCAAGTATTTAATGTAGCGTCGACACGTTGTCAGTGGGAGGAGGGTTCGAGGTTGAAGTTGTCTTTTGGGTTGTAACGGGGGTGTCGAGAAGTAACGCCTTTCGAGTCGACCCAACGAGGTGTCGAATAATTGATCGAGTGGATTCACAGTGAGTCATCTTTAACAAGAGGACCGACAAGTACCGCCCTTCGAGTTGACCTAAGGAGAAGCCGACTCAACGAGTCAGCTAGGTCGGGATCCTGGTAGTCCTGAGCATCAATTCGATTGAACGGTGCATATCGGGGACACATGTACGTTGATGGCAAATGGCCATAATTTTGAGACTGAAAACACCATAACAATATGGTCATTAATGTATACTTATATATATTTTTTAAATATATATTTACATATATATTTCTAATGTATACTATATATAATTATAGTATGATATGATCATTAATGTATACTTATATATACTTACATATAATATTGCTATGATGTTTTCAATCACCTAAGTGCAACCCTTTGCTAGCAACGGACATGTGTACTTCTACATGCAATGCCCCAATCATATTGGCGGCCCAAGACCAATAAGGCTTTCAACTTAGCCGACTCGTCTAGTCGATATTCCTTCATGTCGACTCGAAACGCGGTACTAGTCAACCCTCTTGTCAAAGACGGCTCGCCACGAGCCCACTCGACCATTTATTCGACGCCTCACGAGGATGACTCGAAAGGCATTACTTCTCGACGAAGCTAGAAGATGACTTCAGCCTTGAGCCTCTCCCACTGACAACGTGTCAGCGTTACATTTAATGCATAGTAGACGCATCGTGTTTGTAGCCCCAATAGCCTTCATGACTCATCGGACCACGTAGGCACTGCCATGCTCCTAATCACTTCTCGTTTAATGCCGAAGTAATATCTCCCCCAGTCACCAGCTAACACATGTAAAGTAGGTCCTGACGTAGCCGCCAGCCCACACTTCTTCACCGTCTGATACGAGTCACCGTGCGAGCACCCTTTGGTCGCGGAATTACCAAAAGGTGGGTGTAGGTGTCTAAAAATACCTATAGGTATCCACACACAGTTCGAGACAGAGAGAAGGTGATGAACGCCATTATCTAAGTCTAAGGAGATTATCCGACACCGACGAACACATAAAGCGAAACGACAAACCGAATGGCCTGTGCGCTCATCGGCCACCTCTAAGTGGCCCGCGTACTCACCGTCCACCACCAAGTGGCCCGCACGCTCATCAATCACCAAATCAGCGAACCAAATGGCCCGCACGCCCATCGGCCAGCTAAACAACGAACCAAGAGGCCTACACACCTGTCGGTCACCGTCAAGCTATCCATGCGTTCGCGAAACAAATCGGGAAAACGTACAAGTCAACGAAACGACGAAATACGCGTAACGACGGAACAAGTCAAAACCCGAAAAACTAATAAAAGCCGCTGGCAGCCGAGTCACATCAAAACGACTCAGTCGAACCAGAGGTTCGGCCTATAACCAGGTCACCATTTGGTGCTCGGCCATGGCCGAGCCACCATTTGGTGGCCCGGCAGGCGAGGACCACGGGTGACGTTCAGCAGTTGATTCTTTTTTTTTCGGTTTACGGATTTCTCTGATTTCGTTGTTTTGAGTTTATGTTATATGTTAATCAGTTCTTAACCAAAGATAAGGAGGAATCCCTCGTTCTGATCCAAATACCTACTTCCGAAGCTTATAAATATGAGCTCGGGTGCTCATTTCTCAGAGAGGAGATCAAGAGGACGAAACGTTGCCGAATTGGAGAGTGGAGCCACGAATTTATAGCAAGGGTTAGCAGATTTTGGCGATCTCCTGTACATAAAGAGTGGAGTTCGAGAGATCCGAGGCTCGTCCTCTATTCCTCCGGATTTAAGCTTGGTCTTAAATCTCGAGAAGAGCCGTGATCTCGCTTGGTCGAGATCATCGCTGCAGCGATTACTTCCTTCGTGAAGTAAGAGCTTTAATCAACTTAATATGTTAACCGGATCTGATCCGCGGTGGTCCACAGATATTAACATCCCCAACACAGGCAAAGTTTCCACGCAAGCAGCGGGTGATAAACGTCTGTTGCGCTGTTTGACAAGAGTTGTATCTTTTGTATTTTCATTATATAAGGAGATCTTATAAAAAGGTCAACTTTTTTTATTTGAGTTTATTGTAAACGATTAAAGTTGTAATAGATTCAATCACAATGAAAATAATGATTTTTGAACCAAACAAGCTGGTGACCACAGTGAGAGCCAACAGCTTCACTACTGAAGCTATTGTGCCGCAGCCAAGGATCCAGATCCCGGTTGAATAAATGGTCGAGTACGAATTCGACCAACTAAAGTTCGAGGAATATTTGTCGTCGTCCTCCTCTAGATCCTCTACTCCTCGCAAGCGTAGGAAGATCAAGGCCCGCGTTGCCGTTGCAATCTCGCCTTGCAAAGCCCCTCCGGCCTCCAATGAGCCCGGATCTACAGATCTGGACCCTTCCTCCGTCAAAGAGTCAATCGCAGAAGGTACGCCAACCCTATCAAAGAGGGCACGCCAAAGGCAGCGCCAACGACTTGCGTGCCGACTTGCTAGGGCTTTGGAGCCTGTTGACGGGATCTGCTATGAGGCTGATCTGAAACTCAGAAAGAACCGAGTGCTCCAGTGGCAAACAGATGCCCTCTCCTCCAAACCAACAGCGAATGAATGGATCCAAGTCAAACGGACCCGCTCAACCCTCGAGGAGCGCATTTAGAAGCGTGCACGGATTCTCATACGAGAAGTGCAGAAGCTGAAGCAAAAAGAGTTGATTAACAAACCACCAAAGCTACGCCAAGTATGGAAACCAAAGCCCGAAACGGCGTCAAAAAAAAATCAAACCCCGCCCGAAACTCGCGAACCAGCCTTTGTTGGCTCGGCCAAAACCGAGCCACCAAATGGTGGCTCGGCCAAGGCCGAGACACCATTGGGTGGTTTTTGTCTGAACCACTCTAGTTCGGTTCACCTTGCGTACGATTCACCTCTCGCGGACTGTTTTGAATTTCTGAAGGCCCATATTCCTGTCCCGACGGATCCCACACTTCTGGTGAAGCCTCACGACCACGAAGACTTGTCCTGTTTCAAGATGAGGATGACGGATCGCTTGGGTCTTTTGCACGAGGATCGAGGTAAAGTTCCGATCAAAGAATGTTTGGGTCCGGTGACTGAACCCCAAGCAACCACTCGAGCTGGGGGTTACACACACCCTCGCAACAAGTCAGAGCCTTCCTATAATAGGAAAACCCCTACACTTGACCGCCTCGGACGACGAATTGAAGTCCAAGAGCCCGTCAAGAGTTCGCGCTCCTAAAAGCGTAGCTCTAAACGCGTGACTCTTGAGGACGCCAACAATGCATCGAGTCCTCGGAAGGAAACATATTTGTCTTACGATGACGTTATACCTGATGAGTCATGCCAACACACGATAGGTTCACCAAATGGTGGCTCGGCCAAGGCCGAGACACCATTGGGTGGTTTTTGTCTGAACCACTCTAGTTCGGTTCACCTTGCGTACGATTCACCTCTCGCGGACTGTTTTGAATTTCTGAAGGCCCATATTCCTGTCCCGACGGATCCCACACTTCTGGTGAAGCCTCACGACCACGAAGACTTGTCCTGTTTCAAGATGAGGATGACGGATCGCTTGGGTCTTTTGCACGAGGATCGAGGTAAAGTTCCGATCAAAGAATGTTTGGGTCCGGTGACTGAACCCCAAGCAACCACTCGAGCTGGGGGTTACACACACCCTCGCAACAAGTCAGAGCCTTCCTATAATAGGAAAACCCCTACACTTGACCGCCTCGGACGACGAATTGAAGTCCAAGAGCCCGTCAAGAGTTCGCGCTCCTAAAAGCGTAGCTCTAAACGCGTGACTCTTGAGGACGCCAACAATGCATCGAGTCCTCGGAAGGAAACATATTTGTCTTACGATGACGTTATACCTGATGAGTCATGCCAACACACGATAGGTTACTCTGATCTTCAAACCGATGAGTTGTACTATCGGGTTGGGGGTACGAACAGATCTCGAAAGAGAAGTACCCGAGAAACGGACTCTTATTGTCCGTGCACAAACATTATCAGAGCAATATTATCAGCGTGTAGCTGCCCTAAGACCACTCCACAGAGGGTCTCGGTATTCGAGAGGATCTCTAACGGAATGGCCAAGTCCAGACCAAAGCGTCTCCGTAAAAAGCGATCGGCTGTTCAAGGTGACGAACTCCCGGAAGTCACAATAAATATGGCTGATAAGGAAAAGTTGATTCGACCTTCTAGCTCTGACCCGCTTATATCTCATCGTCTAACCCGGTTGCGATCAGGAACTATTAGACAAAGAGATTATCAGAGAATGCAGAGGGGATTATCCTCGGATGATGAAGCATCGGATGCTAACTCGGCAATCGCTTCTGATAATACGGTATCCAGTCCGGGATAATCCCGCGAAGTGTTCATGATCAACACCGAGCAAATCGTTAAGATTCTTGAGGATGCTCTAACTAAGCAGAAAGAGGCATTCAAGATTGAAATGAAAATGGCTATGCTACGGATGAAGGAAAAGCATGACCAACAAATTCGGGCTCTATCCAATCAGTTCGGTGAATCCAGTCGTCGTAATCGTATTGATCAAGCAGGCAGCGATTCAGATGTGGATGAACGTCTCAATGCTGAGAACCCTCCAGTTGATCAGAACACTGGGGGTGGTCCCACTGAAAATAATAACAACGGGGGTGGTCCCGCCAATGATAACAACGCCGAGGGCGGCTCTGTTATTCCTCTTAAGAACCGTCCAAAGCCCGATACGAGTGAGGATGAGAAAATAAAAGATCTCAAAAGCAAAATCAATGCTCTAATGTCTGCTCGAGAGGTGAAAAGGGCCGACATTCCATGTCCCTACCCAAGAGAGTGGGATTCAATAGCATACCCGGTGAAGTTTAACCTGATTAACTTCACGCCGTTTGACGGGAAGGGTTCGCCCACACAACATCTGATCTACTTTAAGTCCCACTTGGGTATGATCTCCGGTAATGAATCCTCGATGGTTCGGTTATTCGTTGGCACCCTTCGTAGGCCCACCTTCGATTGGTACCTCCGTCTTAAGTCCGAAAGTATTAATAACTGGGAAGACATGGAGAGCCTATTCCTCGCTCATTTCTTTGATGATAACGCTGAGGTGTCAATCAGGACACTCTTCGATGAGAAGCAAGAAGACGACGAGATGGTCGACGACTTCGTCAAACGCTTCCGGAATAAGGCAATGAACTATCGAGATCCGATCACAGAGGACTTTATCCCCCAAACCTGTCACAACAACCTCTCTTTAGACGTGTTGGAAGTTATGGGAGTGGTACCGTCCAACAACTGGAAAGAGTTAAAAATACGTGGAGAGCGGGCCGAACGCTTCCTCCGAAGGAAGAAGGCTGAGAGGAGCCAACCGACGGCTAATCCTCCCGGGCCGAACGCTTCCTCCGAAGGAAGAAGGCTGAGAGGAGCCAACCGACGGCTAATCCTCCGAACTCAAACTTCGCCTCCCGTGGTAAGGCCGACGGCTAATCCTCCGAACTCAAACTTCGCCTCCCGTGGTAAGGGCAAGGCACCTGCAGCTGCTGTTTGTGCTAATCAAACATCACAACAGCAATCCCGAAGGCAGCAAAAGACTTCTGACCCAATACTCCAAAAAGAGTATTCCTTCAAGGACGAAGACGTTCTAGCCATCTTCGAATCCCTCCTTGAAAACAACAAGATCAAGCTACCACCTATCGCAAATCAGGAGGAAGCTGACAATACTAAGGATCCAAAGTACTGTATGTACCATAGGAGTATCCTTCATCCCACCAAGAATTGCTTTACTCTCAAGAATAGCATCCAAACATTGGTTGAAGCTGGCGTTATATCGCTCAATTAAGTCGAATGAAGACTCCGACAAGTATAAGAGTATAAACTGCTCATTCTCACACTCCAAAGAGTATACGAGTATAAACTGCTTCTCGGTCATCCAACTAAGTACAATGTTAGACCCGGTTTTGCAAAGGAAGCTGGGGGTGGATGATTTATGTAACGGGAAGTTCCTAGAGAATCTTATATTCTTAAGGATAACCCGAACATACGACTGAGATAACGTACTTCTCGTTACACCCAGTTTTGCAAAGAAAGCTGGGGGTGGACAATTCATGTAACGGGAAGTTCCTGAAAGAATATTAAATATATTATTCTTAGGGATAACCCGATCATTACGAACAAAGTGATAAATACTAAACTCTGACTGTGATTTCCGAACACTCTTTTATTGACGACTCACAGTCTTCCACCACAAAATCCCCCACCGATCAGACTAATTGACGGTGGGACCACAGAAATTCTTTTTGGTTAAATCCACTCAAACTTTCGATGTATCTGTGCACTCGACATCCTCATCGTTAGAGTCTGGACATGGTACTCAGGATTTTAATGTCCTAATCCTTGATGAATTGTAAAATCCCTTTGTGTTAAGTTCTTATCACTCGACACCAAGAATCCCCTTTGAGTAATCGGTACAAGTCAACACTCCCACTGTGATTTGTACTCCCACTCTCACTGTTTACCTGGTCAAACCTTCTTACAGTTAGGACCACAACCAAAATCCCCTTTCGATTTCTTTAATGAACGAGAGGTCCATTTTCAGATCGAGACGTCAAACCTTCCTACAGTTAGGGTCGCCTCAAACCTCTCACCTGGTCAAACCTTCCTACAGTTAGCACCACAGCCAAAATCTCCTCTCGATTCCTTCAATGAACGAGAGGTTCGTTTTCAGATCGAGTGATCAAACATTCCTACAGTTAGGATCACCTCAAACTCCTACTTGGTCAAACCTTCCTACAGTAAGGACAAAAACCACAATTCACTCTCGATAAATGAGAAATCCATCTTTAGTTCGGTAATCAAACATTCCGATAGTTAGGGTTATCCGAATTTTTTTGATTCTCGGAGTGGAGATCCCACTCTTAGTTTTACCTTCTCGGATTCTTGAAGTGGAGATCCCACTTTGAGTTTCCTTTTGCAATTGGAGATAGAATATAAAATTCTTCCTCTTCAGTTTTGGGAGATAGAATATAAAATTCTTCCTCTCCCGTATCAGGTTTGTCTTTGCCCCAAGAGAAGACACCACTTTTTCAACTCCTAAAATCTGTGCCTCACACGCACGGGGAATTTTATCCCGAATCCTGAGTAGGGATAAGTCAATGTCTAACACGCGTTGTCGGTTTAGTCTTTCACCGTTTGAAGAAGATACCAGAATCCGAGTCTCGGGACTTTTATCCCGAAGCCTAAGTAGGGATAAGTCAACGCCTAACACGTATTACTGGTTAGTTCTTAACCGTAAAAAGAATAAAAGCCCACATATTCGATATTGTGACAGATTGTTATTAGTAACACCAAAATCCGTGCCTCACACACACGGAGAATTTTATCCCGAATCCTAAGTAAGGATAATTCAACGCCTAACACGCGTTGTCGGTCAGTCTTTTACCGTAAAAAGGACAAAAGCTCACATATTCGATATTGTGGCAGGTTGTTATTAATAACACCAAAATCCATGCCTCACACGTATGGGGAATTTTATTCCGAATCCTAAGTAGAGATAAGTCAACGCCTAACACGCGTTGCCGGTTAGTCTTTTACCGTAAAAAGGACAAAAGACCACATATTCGATATTGTGGTAGGTTGTTATTAATAACACTAAAATCCGTGCCTCACACGCACGGGGAATTTTATCCCGAATCCTAAGAAGGGATAAGTCAACGTCTAACACGCGTTGCCGGTTTAGTCTTTCACCGTTTGAAGAAGACACCAGAATCCGAGTCTGGGGACTTTTATCCCGAAACCTAAGTAGGGATAAGTCAGCGCCTAACACACGTTGCCGGGTAGTCTATTCCCGTGAGAAAGATGAAGTCTATGTATTCAATATCGTAGCACTAAAATAGTTAACTCTTTTAGTATAACGTTACATACGGAACGGACTTAAACAATCTGTATGCAAGCCTGATTCAAACGGTAATCGGTAAAGGCACGTCAAATCCGTTGAGGGCTGAGGATTTGCCAAAAATCCTAAGTAAGCGTCTAACACGCATTGCCGGGTAGTCTATTCCCGTGAGAAAGACGAAGTCTACGTATTCAATATCGTAGCACTAAAAGAGTTAACTCTTTTAGCATAACGTTACGTGCAGAACGGGTCTAAACAATCTGCATGCTAGCGCACTAAAAGAGTTAACTCTTTTAGCATAACGTTACGTGCAGAACGGGTCTAAACAATCTGCATGCTAGCTCGACTCAAACGGTAGTCGGTAAAGGCTAATCAAACTCATTGATGGCTGAGAATTTGCTAATAATTCTATAAATGTGAGTCATTGATGTATCAGCTTCATTAGTTGGTCTCGTGACTTGAGCATCCAATGACTTCGGGATAAAATCCATATCTGCAGACGAAACAACTTTAATAGTTGGTCCTGCAGCCTAAAATTTGGGATCGCCATGCTCCATTGCCTTAAGAGCTTAAACTGTGTAGACTCTAGCAAATGTACGAGTATAAACTGTGGTTAACGGCGGTCAAAAGCTGGCTCGACTGCAGCTACATTTGGTGGCTCGGCAACAAAAAAAAATAAATGGCCGAGCCACATTTGGGTGCCCGGCCAAGCCGAGCCACCGAGTGACGGTTCGGACAGTGGTTTTGATCTTTTTTTCGGTTTTTACGGATTCTCTCGGGATTTGTTGGTTCCTGAGCGTCTCAACTGATCTGATACTATGGTTAATCAGTTCTTAACCGAAGATAAGGAGGAATCCCTTATTCTGATCCAAATACCTACTTCCGAAGCTTATAAATACGAGCTCGGGTGCTCATTTCTCAGAGAGGAGATCAAGAGGGCGAAACGCTGCCGAATTGGAGAGTGGAGCCATAAATTTACAGCAAGGGTTAGCAGATATTGGCGATCTCCTGTGCATAAAGAGTGGAGTTCGAGAGATCCGAGGCCCGTCCCCTATTCCTTCGGATTTAAGATTGGTCTTAAATCTCGAGAAGAGCCGTGATCTCGCTTGGTCGAGATCATCGCAGCAGCGATTACTTCCTTCGTGAAGTAAGAGCTTTGATCAACTTAATCTATCAACCGGATCTGATCCGCGGTGGTCCACGGATATTAACGTCCTCGGTACAGGCAAAGTTTCCACACAAGCAGCAGGTGATAAACGTCCGTTGCGCTGTTTGACAAGAGTCGTATCTTTTGTATTTTCTTTATATAAGGAGATCTTATAAAAAGGTTAACTTTTTTATTTGAGTTTATTGTAAACGATTAAAGTTGTAATAGATTCAATCACAATGAAAACAACGATTTTTGAACCAAACAGTGGGTTGAGAAGAAGACAACTAAAACACAAGAACAATTTAGTATGGTGAAGGAAAATACCTTCTCTAGATTATGAAGAATTAATTATTACAAATCTCTCCCTCACAATCTCACTAGAATCGAGAACAACCTCTCAATCCTCTCTAAACCCTAATACAATGATTAAAATCTCTCTTAATTACCTCTCTGATCTAAGATCTCTAAGATTATCATAATCTAAACCCTAATCCTTTTGATTAGGATCTCACTTAGACCTAAAACCCTTTAGATCTACATCTGGCCCCTCACCTCCTGTTTAGAACCCTAAACAATCCCTATTTATAGGGTTTACAACATGGTGGCAATCTGGTAAATAACCAAAACAAATCCAGCTAGGATTCCTTCAAAACAGAAACCAAATCTGCCCAGAAAACCTCGATGAGTCGACTCACGATTGAGATGAGTCGACTCATGATCACCAGTCGACTCAAAATGTGCACAAACTATGTTGGCCTGCATGAGTCGACTCATGATTTTCATGAGTCGACTCAGCAGAAGCATTTTGCTATCTGGATGCGTTTTCTTGAGTCGACTCATCAACCCATCAGTCGACTCATCAACCGTCAGTCGACTCATCAACCCGTCAATCGACTCATAAGGCTGAGAACTGAAATCTTTGATTCTTCGTTCTTCCGACTCGCTTCACGCTCCATCCTGTGCTCCGCCGTGTCGCTTCACACCACTATTCTTAAGATATCATGAGAATCACCTATCCCCAAGCTCCCATGAGGATCGTTTTTTCCGAAGAGAAGATACACCTGTATCACTGTCACCCTGTGCTCGGTTATAATGACGGTTCTACCCTTATACCACATGTATAATTTTGAGGTACTATTCTAACCTTAAAGGGTTGTGTTGGTTCTTCTTGAATCCAAGCAATACCTACTAATTACACTACACACAAAAACTCTCGCAATTCTTCACTTTCCCCACTCAAGTTTACCAGCTGACTTGATCGTCGGAGGAACCACGGGGGAACCAAGCTCCATCCTCTCACGAGTTTCTATATGGGTAGACATTTCAACCACTCAAGTCTGAACTGAATATTCGGGGAAGGAAGCGTCCCCTCATCAACTTCACCTTAATCCAACCACTGATATAATTGACTGTATGATCACTTGGCTGTTGGATTTTTTGGTCAAAACCGCTTTCCAAAATGAGTTTTTAAACTATATATATATTAACTACAAGTACTTTTCATAAATGCTTAGTAGTCTAGTGGAAAGTTAATATTTTGGTGTTTCAAAAGGTCCCTTATTCGAGGCTTGCCGTTGGCAAGCCGAGAAGTGTTTTATTTGAATTAATCCCTCATAAGTTATAGTAGGCCATGAGACGTAGGTCGTGGGGCGTGGGGCGTGGGCCGTGGGCCATGGGACGTGGGCCGTGGAACGTGGGCCGTGGGACGTAGGCGCTAAGTGGCGCTTTGTTAGGCGCACTTTGCACTTCATACGGAGGCATCGAGACGAGGTGGCGCCACGAAGGTTGCCTCGCAAGCTGCTTCGTAGCATACAGACAAGCTACGCATTCGCACGAGGGTGTGACCCTAGCATTCTCGAAGTCATACGAGGTTCGCCTGTTTGACGAGGTTCGCTCATTCGACGAGGTTTGTCTGTCATACGAGGTTCGCCTGTTTGATGAGGTTCGCTCGTTCGAAGAGGTTCGTCTGTCATACGAGGTTTGCCTATTTGACGAGGTTCATTTGTCAAACAAGGTTCGTCTGATTTGCTGAGACGTGACCCTCGCGTTATGTATCAACGCTTCTATTGGTTGCCTCGTATTCAGGAGTTATTGCATGTAGCAGTTACAACAGCATTTAAAGCAATTTAATACATGATGTTACAATCTTAATTGTCATTAAGAATTGTAACAGTCACATTAATTACGAGTGGCTCTTGAGCTGGCATTAGAGGTCTATAAATAGCGCCCTTAGGCAGCTCATGAAATACACACGCGAGCTTGGAAAACGAACGTTAGATCAAGGAGATCTTGATGTTGTTGTTGTTGTT
Source organism: Asparagus officinalis (assembly GCF_001876935.1). NCBI lineage: Eukaryota > Viridiplantae > Streptophyta > Magnoliopsida > Asparagales > Asparagaceae > Asparagus > Asparagus officinalis. The sequence continues at coordinate 20,445,812 of NC_033797.1, forward strand.
GTTGTTGTGCTGCTGCTGCAGAAACCGTGCCCACAGGAACTTGCACTTAAACCGAAAGGTTTTGATCCGAAAGGTTCTGAGATCGAGGAGATCTTTGCTTTGACAAAAAGATCTTATAGATCGAGGAGATCTTGACAGTACTGGGTTGGTGCACACCAGAGTACTGTGTTATTGTTCCTGAAAGTAATTTGGCCTTGATATCATTGCACCGGAGTAGGCCAAATATTGCTTTAAGCACAACGTTTCTCAAACGCACAGTAGTGGACTGAAAATTTTAAAATTACAGCACATCATAATTTCTTTGTTTTATTACAGCTTTAACCATAATTTCCAACATTAACATCAACAAATATATAGCTATATACTAATATGTAAGTATGTATGTATATGTGTATATATATACACACACACACAACGACTTAAACACTAAGTCAATCAATCATTATCTTTTTCTAGTTTAAAATAACTAACTTTTATACAAATTTCATTCACAGCTAAAAGAAGCAAACTGCAGATGAAATAACAGCCTATATGTCTACACCCAATCTGCTTTGGATGCTTAAGGAAGAGGCAATTTTTGTCAAAAAGGCTACGCTACTCTACATCTCTTAGGTTTTGACAAAACTGAAGTCGGTGGGACCCACAAGCTTTGTTGAATATGAAAGGCATCTTTTGCATAGTTCCTCAAAAACTCTATAAAAGGAGAAGGAGTTGAGGAGGTAGAGGAGGCATTTTTGGGAGAGTGAAGTCTGATCCTCTCTGGAGAATTCCCCCTTTTAAGTTTTTAAGTTTTTGAGTGAGGTTTGCTTTTAAGTTTTTTTTTTAGTGTTTGTAAGATATGTGTGCTCTAGGACTACTACTCCAGTTCATCACCTAGCATCTGGTTTGTAAGTTTTTAAGTTTATTTTCTTTCAAGTATGTAAGTGTCTTTTGTTAATATATCTACGTAGTTTGCTTCTACTGTTACTGTTTATTATTGTTCACGTCTTTACTGTTCATTTTTACTATTCATTACAGTTTTTCTTCTTTAATTTTTGATATACATGTGAACAAAGAAGAAGATATAGTTATAAACAATACCTATATCTTCTCCTCCGTCTACACAGTATTCTCCACGAGCTAGCTCTGTCGTATCAAGGCTAAACAAATCATGGTCACGATATAGCTCGTGGGAAATACTGTGTAGACGGAGGAGGGGATATAGGTATTGTTTATAACTATATATTCTTCTTCGTTCACATGTATATCAAAAATTAAAGAAGAAAAACTATAATGAATAGTAAAATGAACAGTAACAATGAAAGCAAACTACATAGATATATTAACAAAAGACACTTACATACTTGAAAGAAAATAAACTTAAAAACTTACAAACCAGATGCTAGGTGATGAACTGGAGTAGTAGTCCTAGAGCACACTTATCTTACAAACACTCAAAAGAAAACTTAAAAGCAAACCTCACTCAAAAACTTAAAAACTTAAAGGGGGAATTCTCAAGAGATGATCATACTTAACTCTCCCAAAAACGCCTCCTCTAACTCATCAACTCCTTCTCATTTTATAGACTTTTTTAGGAACTATGCAAAATATTATATATATATANATCACATCATTCCCTTTTTTTTTGCGATCCGCTCCGTTGAACTTGATCTACACGTTCTTAAACCCAAACACACCAATTTTGGGGTGAACCCTTCGTGTTTTGACCCTTCATCCACTCACCACAATTTTAACGGTTTCGAATGAATAGAACTTTTTGCATGGCTCAACGAATGGTCAAAACACGACGGGTTCACCCCAAAATTGATGTGTTTGGGTTTAAGAACGTGTAGATCAAGTTCAATGGAGCGGATCACAAAAAAAAATTAGGGAATGATGTGATTTTAGGCCGCGTCCTTAGGTGAGAATCTAAGGTGTCACCTTAGGAAAACTTACCATAATATTATATATAATTTATATATTATATATATATATATATATATATATATATATATATATATTATATATATATTATATATAATAGGGAAAAGTGCGATCTAAGGTGACACCCTAGGCCCTCCCACTAGGACGCGGCTAGAATCACAATATTTCCTAAATTTTTTTTCGATTCGCTCCGTTGACTTGATCTACACGTTCTTAAAACCCAAACAATATTTTAGGGTGAAACCTCGTCGTGTTTTGACGCCTTATCACTCGCTATAGATTTTAACGGTTCGAAATGAATAGAACTTTTTAACGGCTCAACGAATGGTCAAAACACAACAGTGTTCACCCTAAAATTGGTGTGTTGGGTTAAGAACGTGTAGATCAAGTTCAAGCGGAGGCGGATGCATAAATTTTTTTAGCGAATGATGTGATTCTAGGCCGCAGTCTTACGGTGGGAGCGTTAGGTGTCACCTTAGCATTCACTTTTCCCATATTATATAATGATCTATTATGATTGTTAAAATTAGATCATAATATATTATTATATATATAATATATATATATATATATATTATTATAATAAGATAATCTAATTTTAATGCAATTTTAGTTAAAAAAATAAAAAATTCAAAAAAAGAAAGCTCCGGACTAAGGCGCGACGCAGGGCAATCCAGATCTAGGCCTGGTTTGATTGTGGCAAATGTGTGAGCATTTATTGCCATCGATTGTGCATATGTAGGCACCCCGAGTCTGGTCGGCGGTCGGGCGAGCGACCCGGTGGACAGCTCTACTGGCCAATCATCGATCCTCCGGGTCATACCCCTTCACAGCCCACGTGTCCCTTCCAATGAGAAGGATTTTTTACGCAGCAGTCTCTCAAGTCTTCAATAATTTCGTATTTAACCCGCAAAATCTTGAAATTTCCTCATACAAGTCTCAAATTCTGAGAGGTATTGCAAGTTGGTCCACATGTCTCATCTAGGAGATCTTTCTTTAAGCACTGTAAGTACTCCGTAAAATAAATCTCGCACCAATCTCAGATTTGAAACCTAGCGTACAGTTACAGGTCCTGCTTGGCGCAAATATAGTTTTCGGCTTACAAAATGATTTTGTAGAGATATCCTTTGGGAACAGCTTCTAGGTAAAACTGATGCAACCACAAGCCCCTGATCCCAGCAAACTTCTGCTAGCTTTCAAAACCAAACATCTCCCCTCTAATTCAACGCTGACAACTCAACCTGGACCCGGATTCGAAACTTCCAATGTGGCCCCCATTTGTCAGTGAGAGATCTCATAGCGTTGACTGAACCGTCCAGCCGCGCTGTAAAAGACGTGCAGTCTCGTGAGTCGTGCCGGCTATATATCACGCGCTCCACTTGTCCCGTCGGCCGTCCCGTTCCGTTCACCTGCGGAGCATCCGACAGAAACCATCGCCATCTTCTTCCTCTGTCGTTATCCCTCCGCGTCGGATTCGAATTCAATTTTCATTTCGCTGGCGGGAACACCAATTCGATCCCCTCTTTGTCTCTGTTCATCGAATCTCACGCTTTTAAAATCCGTTTTCATCTTTCGAGAGAGACAGAGAGAGGATCGAGAAGAGGAGATGAGGGTGTCGGACAACACGAGAGGCCTGATCCTCGCCGTGATCTCGAGCGCGTTCATCGGTTCCAGCTTCATCCTCAAGAAGCTGGGGCTCAGGCGTGCCGCCGCTTACGGCGCTCGCGCAGGTCGGCTGTCAAAAACCCTGGATCTTGATTTGATTCCTTTTTATTGCATTAGATCTGTCCTTAATGTGTTTACTATCGATCTACTTTGTCGCTGCTAATCTTCCCTCGAAATCCTCCGTAAAAGGGTTTTGAGACACGGAAATATTTGTTTGTTGCAAACTAGTAAACATGAAGATATATTATCTGAGATGAGGGGAAAAAATATATTTGAGAATTTAGTACTTTTTTTATTTTTGAAGTTGCAGATTTGACTCCCGATTGTTTGTAGCCGGAATTATTAGTAGGGTAGCCTGGGTAGGGCTCAAATTAACTGTCATGCCATGAGAGTTTATAACGGTGTTATGCTTGACGTAGATATATTTATGCCGGCGTAATAGAACATTGGCTTGTGTTTGGCGGGGTTGTGGGTCTTATGACAATGGAGGTGTTGGTTGATCTCTGTGCCTTCTTATTGAATTGAGCGTTGCACTTGAGAATGTAGTTTCAAACATCAAGAGGATTGCCTGTGAGAGGTAGGCGGTGACTTGATTTTAGTTTTATGAATTTGGACTCCAAAAGTATTTTGTTGTCTACGGGATAAGGCTGGATTCCAGCATAACCAAATTACGAATTACTATTTGGTACAAAAACGTGCAGCAGAAATACATGATTACTAGCATAACCTTATGTCGCTATAACAAAAGTGATGTACATATGCCATGTATATTGTTAGGATACTCCATTAAAATTTAAATTACGCTATTGGAATTTAATATAATAAATAGTTGAAACCATTTAGCTTGTTGGATTTGGCCTTTTGTCATCTTGCCTTGTTTCTACCGAGTGTCCAAGACTTGACTTGCTAACAACCTTAAGCTTCTATGGGGTCAAGGGGCTTGATAGATGAGGATGATGATGTGATCAACAGACTGAATCTAAAGTACATAAAATGAGTTACATCTTTAGCTCTGTAACTTGTCCTTCGTCGAGCTTGGAGAACATTACATAACTAGGATTGGCCATTGTTCTGTCAACAAGTATGGAATGGTTAAAGTTGTGGCACAAGTTAGCATGAATAGCTGTAAGTTTTCCCCCTTATTCTTTTTAAAATGGATGAATCCCAGTGCACACTTGAGGATGGCAGAGTTTGGAGCTCTCTTGTCAATTTCTGTAACATGATCTCATACATCTCTCATACACCTCATGAATACCTGAACCTTTCTTTATTTCCTCATTATTTATTTCCTTTCCATGATCTAGGGCTTGGAGGATATGCATACCTACTAGAGCCACTATGGTGGATTGGGATGACAACAAGTAAGCTAGGCAGTAATTTGATGAATCTAATTTGTCAGTTGAGACTCAATTGATTGAATTTTCTGGAACCTGAATCTTACTTGCAAACAGTGCTTTTTGGAGAGGCTGCAAATTTCATAGCATATGTCTTTGCTCCAGCAGTTCTTGTAACTCCTCTTGGAGCACTGAGTATAATTATCAGGTAATGTACAAAAGAAAAGGTTTCGAGCTTTCATCAAGTAGAATATATTTTTACCAGGTAGTTTTGAGACCATGCTTTGATGAACTTCACAGTGCTGTTTTGTCACACTTCCTACTGGAGGAACGACTACAGAAGATGGGTATTTTGGGCTGTATCTCCTGCATAGTCGGTTCTGTTGTCATTGTAATCCATGCTCCTCAGGAGCATTCTCCTGGTTCTGTTGAAGAAATATGGATTCTGGCTACTCAACCTGGTGCTCCATGCAAACTTCTGTGTTAGGTTTTTTTTATTTCCTGTTGTCAAGCACCTGTGTTAAGTATGTTATCCCTGTCCAATTTGCAGAGTTTATGCTTTATTCTGCAGCTACCTTAGCGATTGTATTGGCATTGATCTTACACTTTGAACCACGCTATGGGCAAACAAACATTTTAGTTTATCTGAGCATCTGTTCTTTGATGGGATCACTGACGGTATTGAGGCTTCTGCTGCCCTATTAGCAGTCATGAATTTTTATTTTTTATGGATGTTAATTTTCTGTTCATCATTCATTTTAAAAGATATTTTGTGATTTATGCCAGATTGTCAGCATAAAGGCTATTGGAGTTGCAATAAAGCTTACATTGGAGGGAATTAGTCAGATAGCTTATCCGCAGACGTGGTTTTTTGTTGCTGTTGCAGTCATATGCATTGTCACTCAATTGAATTACCTAAACAAGGTTTGCAAATACAAATTATGTCAGAGATCAAACATCAATATGACAATATCTTTGATCCCTTTGTTTAGGTCTTAGATTGCATTGCCCTAGTAGATTCTTGCTAATTACCCCTGCAATGAGCATGCTGTAATATTTATTTGTTGGATTTTAGCCTTTCTGACATTTACACTTCAACCAGGCAAAAGTTACTTCTGTTGTATGTCATCCTTGCTCCTCGGACAGAACTTCAGAATCTACAGTCATGGATACTGAGTTTCACATCGAGAAACTATCTTATTGACTAATTCCTTTGCAGCCTACAGTTGTTAAATGTATCTTCTGGTTTTGTTTAGATGTTTCAGATGATCTCTTTGCCTGAAAGTTAACTTGATGGCTTATGAACCAACAGTGTATATCCAGAATCTTAGCACTTAGCCCTGTTGTTCACACTAGACTTTGGGCCACATTGAGAGACATTGACAATTAGATTATTCATAGAAACACTAGACTTTAGGCCACTAACATGTTTTTTCCTACACTATGATTAATGGAACTTACACGCAAATATTGATCCCATATCCTAAACAGAGCCAGTAATAAGTTCTTTTGTTGTGTAATACATATGACACACTCAAGTTCGTTTTCTATTCATATATAAAAGTTTTAAAGAGTGAAATAGTGAATACAAAGCAATTAGCTTATGTCAAAGAACTGGCAAAAAAATATAATCCCTTTTGCTCTTTTTCATGGCCAGCTAAGTGCTATCCGAGTTCAATTTTCCTCTTGCGATGCATTGCAGAGGAAAGTTGAGGAGATAGTGAGCACTTTTACTAATACACAAATGTGTAGCTTCTAGGAATTCCGTTTATGCTAGATATTTTAGATGGCAGGTTTGGAGTTGATGCATTATTCAGTTATTTTGATGCCAGAATATGTTGACGACTATGCAATATGCATTATTCAAATACTCACAAAAAAAGGAGGAAGAAGAAAATAAAAACTTTAGAATATGTTCAGATTTAGAGATATCTGTTTTTCAAATACTTGACGATAGTTGATACACTTCCTTTCTTCTTGCGTCTTATTTGTCATTTTGTTCTTTGATGTTACCAGCAAGGGGAGCCTTTTGCTGGTTTTATTTTGAGCACTGGTATTATAGCTCTTGGCAACGGTTCCTAATAATTGCGTTCTACCTGACAGGCATTGGACACCTTCAATACTGCTATGGTCTCACCAATCTATTATGTCATGTTTACGACTATGACAATAGTTGCAAGTGGAATTATGTTCAAGGTATGCAGGGATTTCAAACATGATGGTCTCTGATCTTAATGCTATAGAGTTATATTTACTGCTACTTGTGTACTCATGGCACTTCTTTAAATTCTGTGGTTCAGGATTGGTACGGTCAAAGTTTGAGCACTATTGCTTCTGAATTATGTGGATTCATAACCGTTCTTTCTGGTACAATGTTATTGCAATTGACAAGAGAGCATGAAGTGAATGCCTCAGCAGGTAAGGATTAGACTGCTAATCAACAGTTGATATTTCTATTGATGTCAAGAATTTTCCAATACAGGGGATTAGTAGTTAGATCTAGAACTTATAAACCAAGAAGGTCAGCCCTTATATGTTCATTACTATGTGAACAGTTTAGAATGTTAGATCCAGAAAAACAGGTTGATTGTGTTTTCCATTGGAATCACCTAGAAGGTCAGCATCTCACAAAGAGCTCCTTGAACTTGTGAGAAAGTATTGAGCTTTATAATCCAAAAACGGGTCAACCCTTGCCTATTCATTATTATATGCACAACTTAGATCCAAAAAAACAGGTCAAGTGAGTTTTCTGTCACGATCAGGTCAGTGAGCATCTCGCTGAGCTCCATGAACTTGTGAGAAATTATTGAGCTTTGCTCTGACTAATGGGGACAAACCTCTTTTCAAAACTTTGCTTTGATGGGTATAGAACTATTTCGAATAGATTTTAAAGAACATAGGCCAAGTCAACAGAGACATGTTTCCTTGCGGACATAAAGCCATCTAGCTTAGAACTTGAAATCCATATCAGCAATTTCATTCACACCATCATGATCATTGAGTGCAGTCGAACTCATTGTAGTCACACATTCAACACTTGGATTCGTCTGTGCATTTTGCAGAAATAGTAGTTCAATCTTTTTCCTACTGCCCTCAGTGGTAAACCCAAATACAGAAAACCTCTGAGCTATCAGAATGCCTCAGCATGTGAGGATTAGACTGCTAACTTACAGTTAATATTTTCTATTTATGCCAAAGAATTTTTCAATACATAGGTTTAAGTCGGATCTAGAATCTATAATCTATAATCTAACAGGGTCAACCCTTGGAATTTAGATCCAAAAAACCAGGTCCAGTGAGTTTTCTGTTAGAAGCACCTATAAGTGAGTGAGCATCTCACTGTCACTGAGAGTTCCTTGAACGTGTTAATACTTATCGAGCCTTTCCCTGACTTAAGTGAGGGGTAAATTTCATGAAGCCCCCAAGAAGTTTGGCCCATTTTGATATGACCCAAAAAAGTGTTGAAAAATGTCACCTAACCACCAAAACTTTTGCATTTTCCTGGATCTATTTCAGATGCTGAAAAAATTTTAGGGATTAAGTGATATTTTCAAAGTTTTTGGTTTATTTCAAATGGCTAAACTTCTTGAGGTTTTTGTGAACTTTGGTTTGATGGGAGTAGAATTTGTTTTTTTTTTTAATTAAAAAAAATCTGGAGAATAAGCCAAGCCATCTACCTTAGGACTTTAAATTCTTATCACCAATTTCATTCACATTTCATCATAATCATAGAATGCCTTTGGATTCATTGTAGTAACACTTACCATCGCTTGCCTTCGCCTTTGTCATACGAGAGGGCATCTGGCAGAAATGCAATCATTTTCATACTGCCTCTTTATCTGGTTTTCATGATGTCTCAATGCATTGCAATGTAAGCTTGTCCCATGCTTTGTAGCGACGTAATCGTGTTTTCTTACTGCCTTCTTTCTTTTGCCCGCTTGATACAGCTTCCATATCATGGCATGTTTGTAAAGGCAATATAGAGTCACTGAAGGATGTTGAGAATAATGATCATTTTGTAGCCTTGCTCGCTTCAGAATATGTCAAGTGATGATAAAAGTATTTCTCAGCGGAAAATGAAATGATTCTTGCAAGTTTGAGAGGAAACGATTGAATGGAAGGTGGAAATGGGATAAGATCGTCTCTTGTTCAATAGAGATATCTCGTGAGACGTATTCAAGCCGGGTGCACCGTACCTAAGCCCGTGCAATTCATTGAGGTACACTGAACAAATTTGAAAGTAAAGAGTACGCTGCCTGTAGAGGGAACAAATTAAGCCGAGCTGCACTTGGACTTTTAGTAGGAAATTTTGTCGTATATGTATTTATTTGTATAAAATATATACCTTTTTCTCTATGAAAAAGGTTAGTAAGAGGTACCTATTGATACTGTATGCGGTGAAAGAATCACAAAGTTCAACAATTTAAGAGTTGATATGTTTTTGTACTTGCGTAGTACCAATCAATGTAATGATAATAATTATTATTATTAATACAATTGTTAATAGTAATTATTTATAATACAATTGACTAAGGAGTAAGGACATACACAAGCCTACATATAAGACATACGCAAGCATACGTTAGTCTGGTTTGTGGACGATAACATGCATTTGGGGATCCGGATCCTGGGATTCCCACTATCCACTGTCACAAAATAATAGCGATTTTCAATAAATAATATCGAGAATCCTATACGACTCTATCTAAGCCTTGGACACGTCATTGCAAAATTTGCCTAACTAATGAACTGGTCATCTCCTACAACATAAATTCTACCGCTCGTAAATTTTTGTTTTGCCCCGAATTATGAAAAGTCTACCACTGGCAATGACACTGACAAACAACAGCATCTACCAATATTTTTGTAAGGGGCAAGATGTTAAAAAGCAATTATTCTGGGGGCAATCTGGTAAAATGAACTCCTTATCTTATTTCGCGTAGGTGCCACCGGTCAAAAGGCTCTGCTGAGGCATCACCGTCACCTTATTTTTTTAATTAATTGGTCCTCATCCATTTCGTCCTTTTCAGCTCAACGCCATTACCAATGGCACAGAAATCTTCAAGAAATAAGACGCGCCGTACCAAAATATCAAATGAAAACAGTAAAAAACATTTTAAGAAGGATCGACAAACCCCAACAACAATTAGTAAAAACTAAAATTTATTTATCAGCGTGATCGTAAAAACACCCATACCAAGATCCAGAGATCCCAAACGAAAACGAAAACAGACACTAGAACAAGACCCGAATCAAACAGAGAGACCCAGAACACAACCGACCCTTATTTCAAACACCCAAACCCTAAATCCACCATTAAAAAGCCCCCATCAAACTCAAAAACCACCTAAAGCTGGCCACAGTCCTTGACCACCACGGGCTTCGAGGTCCTCCCGCTCTGAGATCCAACCTTCTCGATCGCCCTAACGACCTCCATCCCTTCCACGACCTGCCCGAAAACGACATGCTTCCCGTCGAGCCACGAGGTCTTCTCGGTGCAAATGAAGAACTGGGACCCGTTGGTACCGGGCCCAGCGTTGGCCATGGAGAGAATCCCAGGGCCGGTGTGCTTCTTGACGAAGTTCTCGTCGGCGAACTTGGCCCCGTAGATCGACTCGCCGCGGCGTAGATCGACTCGCCGCCCGGTGCCGGTTTCCGGCGTGAAGTCGCCCGCCCTGGCACATGAATCGCGGGATCACGCGGTGGAAGGCGGCCTTTGTAGTGGAGGGGCTTGCCGGAGCGGCCGGTGCCCTTCTCGCCGTGCAGCGAGCGCGCGAAAGTTCTCGGCGGTGGGCGGGGACGACGTCGCGAAGAGCTCCATCACGTGCCGCCGGCGTCATTGCCGGCCGACCGTCAT
>NC_033797.1:20456615-20466545 GCF_001876935.1 Asparagus officinalis
CGCGATGCCGTTTCCAGGGGGCGCACGTGAAAGTCGCCGCCCTGGCACATGAATCCGCGGAGTCACGCGGTGGAAGGCGGAGCCTTTGTAGTGGAGGGGGCTTGCCGGAGCGGCCGGTGCCCTTCTCGCCGGTGCAGAGCGCGCGAAAGTTCTCGGCGGTGCGGCGGGACGACGTCGCCGAAGAGCTCCAATCAGCACTGCTCGCTGACTCTACGTGCCGTTCACTCACGATCAGCCCTCCTGAGCCTAGTGTCACGAAGTTATGTCCGAAGAAATATCCGTCTAAGGATGATCATATCTATTAATTCTCTCTTCATGTCGAAGAAAACCTTGGGGTTGGATGCCATTGGATTTGCTGACGGTTAGGGCTTCGAGATCTTTCCTTATTTTCGATGCGTGAGGTAGGGTTTCGAGGGTGGGGAGACATTTATAGAGGACGGGGAAGGAAGTGGATTAATCTGGACCGTTAAAGGGCTATACGTGGTGTGATTTGGAAGGGCCTAGGGTTTGTGGAGATTGGGGGCTGATTTTTTTTTATGTCTGTTTTAGGGGGTGAGAGGCACGTGACTTGGGGGCATTTCGGGTTTGGGGTACGGTTGGACTCAAATATCCGAATTCTCCATCGAATATACTCCTCGTAGAGAAAATCCTATCATCTATATATTCAAATACTAACTATTACTTTAAATTATTTTGCTAGCTCCTAGAGCAAGTGCATTAAGCTCCCAATTGGGAGTCCCAGTCAGCAAGCTCTCAAGAGCTCTCAAGCATCTTAGAATTAAAAATTAAAAAAATAAGCCTTGGGAGGCCCTTCTTCTTTTAGGGCCTGTTTGGTTATTTCCAAAAAAAAATCAGAAATGGAAAACTCATTCTTGAAATGATTTTAATACATTTCAAGCACATTTCCCAGATTTCTTTTTTTTTGGGTTTGTTTCGCAAAGAAAACTCCACATTTCAATGCCAAGTCACACAAACAGACAAAAAAGCCTCCATAGTAACAGTGCCCAGTTTTCTATTTCTTTTGTTTGTTTGACAACAAGAAATAGGAAATGAGAAATGGGGGTATTAAATATTATGTTTTATTATTCTGCACTATTCCAACAGTGCTTTTACTAATTAATAATTCTTAGATGGGACATTTCCAAGTGTTTTAAGCCCAATTTGGTATGAAAACACATTTCTTGAAAGTTGAGGTGACAGCCTACGTGGCGGTTCATTTCTCGAAAACTAAAAACGAAACAAACATGAGAAATAGAAATCTCTTGAAAACAAAATCCCATGTGGCACTTGTTCATTTCTTGAAAGTTGAGGTGGCAAGAGATTTCCGGATTTTTTTTGGCAAACGAACAGACCCTTATGGAACTCCAACAAGCTCCTAGTTAGGAGCTTCAACAATATCAAAAAAATCTCTCTTCTATTTTAATATTTTACTCATTACTTTCAATTATATTTAAACCTCTTGTATTTTATTTCTAACCGTTGGGATACGGCCTTCGAGGGAGCGCACACGGTCTTCGAGGTAACCCGCGGTCTTCGAGGGAACGCACACGGTCTTCGATATGGCCCGCGGTCTTCGAAAGAGCGCACACGGTCTTCGAGCTAACCCGCGGTCTTTGAGGTTGGGCCCGAAGTTCGAGGTATCGCAAACTTTGACCGTCAACCGACTGATTCCTATAAAATTCGATGCCTTCTCTCCTCAACCCATAATCTCCCAGAACAAAATGTCTAGCTCATCTAGCTCTAGCGATGATGAAATGATGAAGACGTTCTTTCTTATGGGAGTTGCTGTCGTTGAGGAAGAAGAACAGGAGAAATGTTCAACTTCAGTTCAACACAAAAGACGTATCGTGCTCCATCGAAACCGATTGGAAGGTCACAATCGGTTGTTCCAAGATTATTTTGCTGACGCACCAACCTATCCTCTTATTATTTTCGTCGAAGATTCAGAATGACGTGTTCGTTATTCCTTCGAATCCACGACGCAGTCGTTGAACATGACAAGTATTACGTCCAAAAGAGGAATGGTGCTGGATAGTTAGGACTATCCAACATCTTTGGAGAGGAATACCTTCGTTCACCGACTAATGAAGACGTTGCATGCCTGCTCGAGGAAGGTTCACAACGAGGTTTTCCTAGTATGCTTGGGAGCATCGACTGCATGCACTGGACATGAAAGAACTGTCCAACTGCCTGGCAAGGTATGTATACTGGACATTTTTATGAACCTACAATTATTTTGGAGGCCGTAGCTAGCAAAGATCTTTGGATATGGCATGCCTTCTTTGGACTACTGAGGTCTCACAATGACCTTAATGTTCTACATCGTTCACCGGTTTTCGCACAACTTGCGGAGGGAAGAGCTTCACCGTGCAACTATACTGTCAATGGCCACGAGTATAATATGGGATACTATCTCGCCGACGGGATTTACCCAGAGTGGTCCACATTAGTGAAGATTATTCCAGCACCTCGAGGAAACAAGCATAAGTACTTTGCTCAACAATAAGAAAGCGCAAGAAAAGATGTTGAGCGGACTTTTGGCGTGTTGCAAGCTCGATTTGCGATTGTTCGTGGACCAGGACGTTTCTGACAACCTTGTGTGCTGAAAGACATCATGACTGCTTGCATCATAATGCATAACATGATCGTTAAAGATGAACGAGATTGTTAATTGGACAACAACTTCGACTTTACTGATTCGGTACCAGTCGTTGAACCTTCTCATGTGCAGACGGTGCCTCTAACTGAGTTCATCCAAAATCATCATCGGACCAGGAACACACAAACATACAAATCACTAAAAAATAATTTGATCGAGCATCTGTGGCAGCTCAAGGGATCCATCGCCGAGGATTAAGTTTCTTTATGTCTAATATAATTTCAGAAAAGGAGTTCAAGTTCTTGTACTACGCCAATTTTATTTTCAATAAAGTAGTTGTTTTCATTCAATGCCAAAATTTTCAACTTCAAGTACAGTCATAAATCTAATACAAGATAATATTTGATAATTAGGAAGAACTAATGAGGATGCGATGCGAGTACAATATATGATAATTAGGAAGAACCCTTAGATATCCACCTCTCCAATATCTCTGTCTGACGCATTTCAAAGTATTATCATTAAACTGAATTGAGTGTTGAGAGATCCATCTTCATGATATCGTCATCTTGTTTCTTCTGTTTTAGCTCTATTTTTTGATTGGTGGTTTACTTCATCCACGCGAAAGCCTCTCCCATGATGGACTTAGCAGACTCAGAGTTTTCCACATTTTGTTTCCTCTTGAGCTTTGCCGCTTTCCTCCCTTCAGGCCTTGCTATAACATCATCTGAGTCAGTGTTCAACTCGATGGGGGTCGTTGGCATGGAATTGTTTGTTGATGAATCAGAGGTTGTGGTTCTTCTCGGCTGTGATCGAATATTATTGTAAGTTTTCATTTGCTGGATCCACTTTTGATGATGACGCAACTCAACCCAGCAATGGTCAAACACGAATGGCTTATCATAAAGAGATTGGTATAATTCTTTTACTTCTGCAGTCTACACAAGAGTTAAATTTAGAATAATCAAACATATAAGTTAAATATTTACATAAAAACATACAAGTTAAATATTTACCTAGTCAATAATTCTCATACCAGATCTTTGTCTTCCTTCAATCTGAGCAACACACCCGCAGAACTTGTTGACAGACAGTTGAATCGTTGACCAACGGTGCATCATTTGGTTTGGTGTGCGGCTCGTTGGATCGATGGAGTATTGGATAAAGTAGTCGTTAGCTCTGTGCCAAAACTTATCTTTATGTTGTCCCGTACCTTGGATGACGTCTTGGCTCGTGTTCAGCCAAGCAGACACAAGAAGCTTATCCTCGTGGACAGTCCAAATTTTGAAATGCGTGTAAGCCTTCTTCTTCTTTGTGGTCGGTGTTTCTTGGGATGACACTTGTTGTGTTACGGATTGCGATAACTCGATGGAATGACCTTCTTCTACGACTTCTGTATAGAACGGCGAGTATAAAGTCGATCCATCACCGGTAAGGAGTTGCGAATAGTAGTTGTTTTGGGAGGGATCCATGAGATTTGTAATTTGATAGGAGAATATAGAGTTTTTTTATGAGAGAGTTGTGTGGAATGATTTGTGTAGTGAATTGTGAATTTATAGAGTTTTTTTTACTGTTCAACGACATTATTTTTCAACTCTAACGGTTCATTTTTAACGGTCATTTTTAACGGCATTATTTTTCACTCAACGGGCATTTTTCAACTCTTCATGCTCATTTATTTCATTTATGGAATCTTGTGCAGCCAATTAAAAAAACTCAGCAAAAACTCTTCATTTTCTTCATCTCCGTCGCCCAAATCTTCATCTCCCCCAACCGAGCGCCCCAAATCTTCATCGCCCCAAATCTTCATCTCCGTCATTATCTTCAACTTAGCAAAAAACCCAGTCCTCTTCATCTCCGTCACCCCAAACCCAGGTCTCTTCATCTCCCCAACCGAGCTATCCAGACCTCTTCATCTTCCTTTGAATCCAGTCCAGGCCTCTTCATCTCCCGTCGAATCAAACCCGCCGTTGAATCAAACCCTCTCCCGCAACCTTCGCCGCCGTCGATCGGAGAGGGTCCAACTGCGAAGGTGAAGTTCGCGCCGCACACAAAAGGTTGGATTTTTTGCTTCAATTTTGGGCAGATTTTACTATTTTTTTCAGCTCTGCAATTGTGTACTTGGTGGGGGGGGGGGGGGTGTTAAATCCCAGTTGGGAGCTCCCAAGCGCTCCACAAATTTGTGGAGCGCTTGGGAGCTGCTCTCAACAGCCACGTCAGCCTAAGGAGCGGTTAAGAGGTTGTTAGAGGGGGGCTGTTGTTTTCCGCGGCCACGTCAGCCTTAAGTGCTCTCTTCAGAGCTTTCTGCCCTTGCTCTTAATACATGTAAAACAGTGTGAAAGAGGGGCTTTACTATTTTTTCATGTTAAAAGTACCCTCCCACAGTACTAAATGTGAGTTCGATTAGTTTATTAGCATAAACTTGAGTTGATGATAATATTAAATTGGAGATAGAAGTGAGGTTCGTATACAAAATATATATCAGATGGAAATACCTTTGTACAATCATTTCATTATGTTAATTAAAAAAAATAAAGTGTCCTCATTCCACGATTAAGAAATTGAAGTAAAAAGATTGTTTGAAAATTGAAGTAAAAAATTTTATTTTATTCAGATCATAAAAGGCTTGTTTTGTCGGATTAACTGCAGTAGGACATATGGACTTGTAACTGGTGTTAATTATAATCAAAATATTTTGTAAGAACGATATTATGTTTGAAAGTCTTGTTCTATTTTTAAATTTATTTTTACTGTTTTGTTTCACCTCGAAGATAAGCTTAGAACTACCATTCTGCACATGAAGCTCATGTAATGTTGGACACCTATTTAGAATTGAGTTCATTAAAGAAAGTAATAATGGGCTAACAGCCAATAGATTAGAGAACCATTTATGAGTGTCATTAACATAATAATTTTGATTGAGGGTAAAGAATATAGTCTTTTCAAAGGAGCAGCCATGCATTGCACGTAGAGGTGTGCAAAATGGCTTTAGGCCGGGACCCGGACGGCCGGGTAAGGCTCGAAAATTCCTGGTCGGTCGAGCTCTGGGCCTGGGACCGGGCCAATGTGGTAAAGCCTGACTTGGGCCTAGCCTGGCCCGGTTTTTTTATTATATACGTATTATATATTTTTTTTTATTTTTATGTATAAGTATAGTATGATATTGTCATTAATGCATGGCTATATATATTTTCAAGTGTAAATTGTCATTAACATACACTTGTATATACTTACATATATATTTCTGCTATATACTATACATAATTATAATATGATTTGGTCATTAATGTATACTTATATATATTTACATATAATATATAGCTATATACTAATGTGTAAGTATATAGTAATAAGTAATTATATAAATATAATAAGATTAATCTATTTTTTTTAATTAAATTTTAGCAAACAAATAAAAAATATAAAAAAATATAAAAAATACAAAAAATCTGGGCCGGTCCGGAGCCTAGCCCGGGTTGACCCCCGGGTCCGGGTCTGGGCTAGGCATTTTCCCAGTCCGAACTGGAAAATCCGGATCAGGCCGAGCCACTCTGTTCCGACCCGATACAAAATACTGCATTTGCCATTATAATGATAGCTACTGTTAGATATAGGTGCCTGCAGGCAATAATTGTATATGTTAACAGACCTATATGAATATAATATCCTTGTTCAAAATAATAGTATTGACTATTTGCGTCAGATTTATCTGTGTAGTTTTATATTCAGATAAAGTCCTTAGAATGATACTAGACTATCAGACATTACGGATATGATCGTAATGAAGAGATCTTGATTTGCTCGCTAACGTATATTCTAAAATGTTCCTAGTCGATGAAGTGATGTAATGGGACATGATCACTTTGGTAAGACTAGTGTATACTTTATTTCTCCTTTGGAAGGATGATGATCCATCTCTTAGATCATTGATGTGAGACATCAAGATATAGTATACAGGTGACTCATTAGTGAATGAGTTGACTGAAGCGACTCACTGAGAACATCTGTTGGTAATTATACTTAACTGTCAAATAGAAGTTTCTCAAGTGATATTAGTACATAGTAGTCTCATGACCTGAGGCATGGAGTGCAATATCTTACATGTCAGTATAGGTGTACTTAGACTTTTACCTAACCACAGTTCTCATCGGAGTTGTGCATAACGCGTTCTTGTTGGGTACATCCCGAGGCATAAGTAGAATTGAGATGCCAAGATGGGGATTCGTCTCTCCCAGTTAGGGGGTTGATGTCATAGATTGTTTGATATAACTATAACCTGAAAATCCTTGCGCCAAGGTAAATAGATAACTGATTGTCAGTTTGATCTTATAGGTTATGAGTTAATATCAACAAACACTAATTGAGCAATTAGGGTTTGACAGTTTTCCATACCCTAGGCTTAATAGTTTGACATGGTTTGACGAAGAGACCGGGACTGTACGGCATTATCACTGAGTGGTCCTGATATAATTGTGTTAGGCATCTTGCAGACATTTATCACAACTTATACCCGGGTAGTCTTCATGTGTGAGCTAGCACCTCTGTTGTACTTGTGGATATGCATCCACCTGCCGAGCTTCTAAGTTGGGCCCTAGAGTCACACCAAGGCGCGTACTTGAATCCTATGAAACACAATTTATAGAGTGATGCGTATGATTGATACGCATATATGATTTTATCGGATACACATAAACAGTTATGTATATCGATAAATCGGAATGCTATGTGCTTAGGAAATAAATTCTAGTATTTTTCCTATAAAGTTAACTTTTAGTCAACTAAGTTGACTTTTTTTGGTCAACAGTTGACTTTTGGTCAACAGTTGACTTTTTGGTCAACAGTTGACTTTTGGTCAACTCATTGACTTTTTGGTCATATGATGACTTATTAATCAATGATTGCGAAAATTACAAAATATCGTATTTATGAAATACAATATTGATTTGGTATTCTCATTTATGAAATACACATACCATGTATAATGAGTCATGAGATGAGTCATTTAGTGGATCATGTTTGAGCCACATGGTTTATTAGCACATGGTTTTGAAATGTAATGATTCATGAGATGATTCATTGCATGACTCACTAGATTAATCATTGATATTTGTGATTCATTGCCATGACTCATAGGATCGAGTCATTCATGTCATGAAACATATCACTCTATAAATATGAGCTCTCTTTCTTATGGAAAGGTTAATGAAATTGGCTAAGTGGTTTTTCCATAAGAGAATAGAAGAGAGCTCTCCTCTTACTAATTTCTAGCAATCTTGAGTAAGAAGAAGTAGTAGGATTTTAAAGTACCCCGGGGTGGATATCTTGCCTTGTGTCTCAAGAAGACTCGATTTTATCAAAGCTCACTTGAAGACTTGGAGATCCACTACGAGGAGATTTACTACTACAAAGGAGCAAGAGTTAGGGGTTGTTCGATCTTCCATCGAATCACGCCTTCAAAAGTATGACTTTATAACCCTTGTATGCTCTCTTTAATATAGCGATTATGTAGATTTAATTAGAATGGCCCTATAATGGTATTTCATAGCTCTCTACATGCATAGCATAATTATAGCATATAGTCTTCCGTTGCGTTTTTGCATGCTATGAAGCATGGATTCCCTTCATGGTATCAGAGCCATGGTTCCATCTAATTAAATCTTAACATTGCATATCTAACTCATAGAGGACTTTGTTCTTGCTTCTAATTACTAGTTTAATTAAAAGATGTTTTAATGAAACTAGTTAATTTATTCAAGTTGTTTTGTAATAAATTATACTAGTGTTGATTCAAAAATGTGATTTTTGCGTTCATATGGTTTTTAGGAGTAAAAACACTTGTATAAATTGCAAAAATTTATTTACAACAGTGTAGCTTGTATGTTAGAAGCATGATTAGTCTTATTTGAGTTAGGATAATCCCTATGTTATCTAGTTTTCCAATTTGTTGCATAACTAGAATAGATGCATATTTCTTAATGTTGATTAAGTTATATGTTTTATATCATCTTGCATGGATGTTATGTTTATGGATGGCTCATGGACAACGATTCTCTTGTATTTATTGTATTAATGTTATATAGCTAGAAATGTAATATTATTTTTGACCTCTTCCCTCCCGAGCATGGGCTACGCCTACGGGTTTTGGCACTTGCTCACCGATCATGGGCTAGCGCCTATGGCGTAAGGCCCTTGTTCGGGTGTGGGGGTATGGTTATTTGTTTAGTTATTTCATTTATGGCTTTTATTCTTACATTCAATGCAATATTATTACCCATCCTACGAAGATGGTTTTCCATTATAAATGGGGTTGCTCGTCCTATGTATATTGTGAATGTAATAATACAGGCTTTGCCAAGGGAGCTAGGCAATGTAAGGAGTTGCAAATTGCTTGCCAAAATTAATTAGGTGTATGTTGCATTCTTATTTCCTTAGTGTCCACTACATTCCATGATTGCTTTTACATATGTTGATATGTTTGGTTGCTGCCCCAATTGGTAGATGTCTTATACAATTGGGTGCTATATTTTACAAAGTTTATATCTCTATCTCATAGAGAATAGTTTTATTATAAAAACTCTTTTTTTAAACTTTTGCTGAGACATTGGCAATTAGAGTTTATTGACCATAGAGGTAGTGAGATCGACATTAACATAGTGTTAGTGTGAAAGATAAATAAACCTAAAGCAGTTAAAAGAGATGTATTTAGAACGAACTTTTAACTAGTGTCTAGAAAGTGATTATAAGATATAACTCATGGGATGCCCAACTTAAGATAAGGGGGTGATGCCCAATCTTTCGCGTTATAGTCTTAAGAGAAGTGGTTACTTAATTAAGGTCCGATAAATATTCCCGGTGAATAGCTCGGAACCCTCCCAGCAATCTTTGCGCTTTCCTGGCTCTAGTTTAATTGTTGAAGTATAAATATAGAGCATCTTTAAACTATATCAAGTTCGATTACGGTAAAAGATTTGAGAAATCGTCCGTAGCCCTCCATCATTTTAGCTTTAATACTATTAGCTTATAAATTTCTAGTGTTGTGGCATACGTCAAGGCATAACTATTCTATGGCTAAATAGTATTCATCTGGATATATAAGATAAAGCGATAGCTTAAGTTGGTTATGCAACTTTGTTGGCATACGTCAAGAGTTTGCCATAAGGTTAAATTTAAGCCAGTCAAGAATGATGGCGTACAAACTTGACTAGCATTTTATGATTGTTGGCATACGTCAAGGCATAAAAGACTAGGGGCTAAAATCATATCAAGAATTACAAGAGTGTAAAAGACAAAAGTTGTCTACCAATTATTGAAGTGTGTCAATTTATTCTCTC
>NC_033797.1:20467545-20507336 GCF_001876935.1 Asparagus officinalis
TGTGTAATATAATATCCGTATCCTTATTAGATAAAGATGGATATAATTTCAGTTTGAGAACATTTATGATATCATATTAAATCGAAAGTTGAATTGCTTTATGAACATTGTCTGAATGGCAAATATATATCTTAATCAAAACGACAATCTGATACTTCATCACACTAATTAAAAAAGCACTCAGTCGTGTGCAACTACGCTTTCTTATGGCATTGTAGACTTGGTCATATTAATAAAGAAAGACTCTTGGCGAGCTACATAGGCATGGATTATTTAGATCCATTTGACTTTGGTCTTATGATACTTGCAAGTCTCTCTTAAAGGTAAAATGAGCTAAGACTCCATTTAGGGAAACCGGCAGAAGAGTTACAGAACTCTTAGGACTGCATACATGTAGTGATGTAATGTGGTCCTATTGTCTACAATGGCAGAGGTTGGCTACTCCTAACTTATTAGCTTTTACTGATGATTTTTCAAGATTTGGACATGTGTTTTTGATGAAACACAAGTTCTGAAGCTGTGAGAATTTATCGAGTATAAAAATGAAGTACGAGAATCAAACAGCAAGAATAGTTAAAATTCTTCGATCGGCATCGAGGAAGGAGAATACTTGAGCCTCGATTCTTAGGGTTTTTAAATAGAGAATGCGGATTCTCCTCTCAGATTACTCCACCCTTTACACCAAGGCTTAACGGCTGCAGTGTCAGGAAAAAGGAGGAATCGTTACCCTATTAGATATGTGCTACGTTTCCAATGAGTGAGAGTAAACGCGTGAGTTACCTTTTCATTCTGGGGTATGCGCTTGAGAAAGCAGGCAAGCACAACTTACTGATAGGGGTTCCAACTAAAGCGATGGCCCTAGAACCTCCATATGAGATATGGTAGTGGTGATAGAAACGCCACTCTTAATATATTAAGAATTTGGGGTGTCATGCTTATCGTAAAGAAGCAAGATCCCAAAAGTTAGGCCTACGCCTCAGTATTGATGCAAATTTGCTAGGATATCCCAAGGAATTCCTATTGGATATCAATTTCTTAGCCAGCATCGATGACAAAGAGAGATTGTTTTCCGGCATGCCACCTCTTAGAGAAGGAATTTCTGAAAAGAGGAATTAGTGGGAGGCATGGTATGAACTGGAAAGAAATTTCAGATATACAATATCAATTACTGTAAATTAGTAGAACCAGAAAATCTCAGTTGTACAGAAAAGCCACAACCACTCCATAGATATCCAAGCGATCTTCATGCACCTAGAGGCCAATATGGATTTTCTATTGAAGGTTGCAATGTTAGATACGTCACTAGAAGATTGACGACCTTTGCAGTTATCAGCAACTTTTCAGAGTAGGGACATCTTATGCTTTGGCAAATGGCAATGAAAATCGAAATAGACTTTATGATACACCAAACAACAGATGGATCTTAGACAATGCCTCATAAAGGGTGATACTATAGGTTGCAAATGGTTGTTTGCAGGAAAGAAAAAGTTCAGGGTGTAGATAGGGAAGTAGAAACTTTTAAGCTAGACGGTAGCTAACAGTTCTTTCGTCAAAAGACGCTGGTTTGGACTACGAATGAACCCTTTCTCAGGTAGCTAATGCTAAAGTCTATTCGGAATCCTAACTTGCTATAGCTGCCGTCCACTATGACTACCGAGATCTGGCAAAGGATGTCAAAACTGCATTTCTAAATGGTGATTTAGAAGAGTGCGCATATATATGACGCCAACAGAGGTTTGTAGTCAGTGGGAGCAGTGCGAAAAGCATGTAGATTGGCTTAAATCCAATTTATGGACTGAAGCAAGCATCGAGAGATGGAACATCTGTTTGATGATGCCCTATCAAAGACGTTTGGTTCTCATTCAAAAATCCAGTAATGACATGCCGTGTTTAAAAAGGATAATTGGGAGTATAATATGCTTTCTTATTTTGTATGTAGACGATATTACTCTAATATCGGTAAATGACATACCGTCATTACAAGCCGTTAAAATTTGGCTATCAAAAAGATTTCTATGAAAGATTTGGGTGAAGCATCGCTGTATACTGGGTTTCAGATCTATAGAATATAATCTAAAAGGGATATTAGGATTCGTCCCAATCTAGATACATGCGCAACAAGTGTAGCAAGCGGTTTAGCATGGAAAATTCCAAGAAAGGTTTTTGTACGCTGATCTCCTGAATCGTCGGCTCTCTAAAAAAAGTCTCCCCAGACTTGATGAAGAGAGGAAACGCCATGGTCTAATTCCTTATGCCTCCGGCATAGAGTCGATCAGTTATATCGCCATGTTATGTACTAGACCGAGATATCCTTATTCACTCAGTTTTGGTAAGTAGGCTACCATCTAATCATGGAGAAGAGCACTGGAAAGCAGATCAAAAATATACTTAAGTACTGAAAAGGACTAAAAGAGCTTATTTTGAGTATATTGGCTAAAAGTGACCTCCAAATGGAGCCTTTTTCCGACTCTAGCTTTCAGAGCGATATAGATGATAGTAAATCTGTTTCGGATATGTTTTTACCCTCAATAGCAGGGCGGCTGTCAGTTGGAATAAGTTTCCAAGCAGGACAGCAGTAGCAGACTCTATATGGAAGCCGAATTACATTGCGGCAAATTGCATGCCAGGCCAAAGAAAGCTCCGTCCTGGATGAGGAATTTCTTTCAGAGCTGGAGTTGTTCCCACCCATTAAGATCGCAGTACTTTAGACTGTGATCAGTAATGGCTGCAATAGCTCTGACAAAAAAACAGGAACCCCGGTCTGCACCATAAGTCCAGACACATTTGCTGAGTTGCAAGGTAATCACTTGAGTCAGGAGATAGTTGATCGCGCGACTGATGCAAGAATTGAAAGAGTTGACACAAAAGACTAATATAGCAAGATCCGATTCACAAACGTAATTGCTCAGTACACAATTTGAAAAACTTGTTTGAGCTATCTGGGGTTATAGATCATACAGATGATTGGCCTTAGTTGCAAGTCGGCGAGTTTGTTACGCACTACCCAGGTGCCCTGCAGGCAATAATTGTATATTGTAACAGGGACTATATGAAAATATAATATCCTTGTTCAAAATCATAGTATGCTATTTTAAGGTCAGACTTTATCTGGTGTGTTTATCATTCAGATAAAGTCCTGGTAGAATGATACTAGACATATCAGACACTTACGGATACTAGATCGGCTAACAATGAGAGATCTGATTTGTCGCTAACGTTATATTCTAAATGTTCCCTAGTCGAGTGAAGTGATGTAATGGGACATGATCACTTTGGTAAGACTAGTGTATACTTTAATTTCGTCCCTTTGAAGGATATGATCCATCTCTTAGATCATTGATGGTGAGACATCAAGATATAGTATACAGGCTGACTCATTAGTGATGAGTTGACCTAACGACTCACTGGAACATCTAAGTGGTTAATTATACTTAACTGCCAATAGAAGTTCTCAACGTGATAATAGGTACAAGACATAGTGTCTCATGACCTGATGGCCATGAGTTGCAATATCTTACAGTGTCAGTATAGGCTGTACTTAGACTTTTACCCTAACACAGTTTCATCGAGTTGGTGGCATAACGGATTCTTGTTGGGTACATCCGCGAGGCTAAGATAGATATCCTGAGATGCCAAGATGGGATTCGCTCTCTCCCAGTATGGGGGTTGATGTCATAGATTGTTTGATATAAACTGATAACCTGAAAATCCTTGGCCAAGGTAAATAAGATAAACTGATTGTCAGTTTGATCTATATAGGTCATGAGTTTATATCCACAAACACTAATTGAGCATTAGGGTTTGACAGTTTTCCATACCTAGGCTTAATAGTTTGACATGGGTTTGACACGAACCGGACTGTACGCATTATCACTGTAGTCCGGTCCCTAGATAATTGGTTTAGCATCTTGCGCAGACATTGTATCACAACTATATACCCGGGTAGTCTTCATGATGTAGCCTAGCACCTCCTGTTGTACTTCGTGGATATGATCCGACTTGCCGAGTTCTTAAGTTGGGCCATAATGATCAGCACGCAACGCGCACTTGAATCCTATGAACACAATTTATAGAGTGATGCGTATGATTGATACGGCATTATATTGATTTTATCGATACACAATAAACAGTTATGTTATCGATAAAATCGGAATGCTATGTGGGCTTAGGAAATAAATTCTAGTATTTTTTTCCCCTATAAAGTTAACTTTAGTCAATCTAGTTGACTTTTGGGTCAACAGTTGACTTTGGTCAACAGTTGAACTTTTGGTCAACAGTTGACTTTTTGGTCAACTTCATTGACTTTTTGGTCATATGCATGACTTATTATCACATGATTGGAAGATTAGCAAAATATCGTATTTTATGACTAACAATACTTGATTTGGTATTCTCATTTATCGAAATACACATACGCACTGTATAATGAGTTCATGAGACTAGAGTCATTTGGGTATGGTTTGAGCACATGGTTTATTAGCACATGTGTTTTGAAAATGTAATGATTCATGAGATGATTCATTGCATGACTCACAATGTAATCATTGATATTTGATGATGTCATTGCATTGACT
This sequence comes from Asparagus officinalis, assembly GCF_001876935.1. Lineage (NCBI taxonomy): Eukaryota > Viridiplantae > Streptophyta > Magnoliopsida > Asparagales > Asparagaceae > Asparagus > Asparagus officinalis. The sequence goes on from NC_033797.1 coordinate 20,472,120, forward strand.
CATAGGATGAGTTCATTCATGTCATGAACACATTATCACTCTATATAATATGAGCTCTCTTTCTATGGAAAGGTTATAATAAAAAATTGGGCTAAGTCGGTTTTATCCATAGAGAGATAAAGAGAGCTTCCTCTTACTAATTTTCTAGCAATTTGAGTAAGAGAAAGTAGTAGGATTTTAAAGTACCCGGGGTGGATATCTTGCCTTGGTGTCTCAAGAGACTCCGATTTTATCAAGCTCACTTGAAGACTTGAGATCACTACGAGAGATTTACTACACAAGGACAAGAGTTAGGGGTTGTTCGATCTCCCATCGAATCACGCTTCAAAAGTATGACTTTATAACCTTGTATGCTCTCTTTAATATAGGGATTATGTTAGATTTAATTAGAATGGTCCTATAATGTATTTCATGCTCTCTAACATGCTAGGCATACATAGCATAATTATACATATAGTCTTCCGTTGCGTATTTTGCATGTATGAAGCATGGATTCCCTTCAGCTACATCTTTAATAACATAGTTTACGGAAAAAGTTAGATTGGACTTTCAGATAATTTATCAATATGTTATTTTAAAAAATAATTTGGCATAACTTAAAGAACTAAAGCCTATGTCTAGCGTAAGAATACTATAAACGGCAGAAGATATTCGATTCAAACTCAAACGCGGCAGAGTAAATTGCAGAAATATAAAGCGCGAGGGGATGAAAAAAGAAATTTTAAAAATAAAGATTCTTTTTAAACAATGAGAGGTCATCTTTATAGGTTCTCTCCAGCTAGATAGTAGCGAAAGTGAAATTGAGTTTTGTTTAGAACATGTGGCCGAACAAATGCGGAGGAGAGAGAAGAAAGGAATACCATTATACCAACCGTGGGAGAATGAAAGGGATAAAGATATGGGCTTTTAATTTTTCTTGTTTTGAATTTATAGGACATATTCTCGTTTATTTCGGTAGACTAGGTTTTATACACGTACTATGCACGTACTATGCACGTAGTTAGATACTATGATTATTATTTTTTGCTTATTTTTCATCTAAAAATTGTTCATCAGTTCCATTTTAATAGTTTGTGCTTACTTTTGTCTCTAAACTTTAACATTGCGATTATTTATTTTCTTTGATGTTTGTTTAAATGAGCTATAACTAATTTATAATTTTATGTTGATATTTGAATTGATAAAAAAACAAATATAATCTGAAGCTAATTTGAATTTTTCATATTAGTTGGACTGACATAAACACAAGCTTTATTTGAGAAAGTACAGTATTACAAAAGTGGAAATATTAAATTGGTGTTATATAAGGAAGGTAAATATTTAAAACCAATAAAGCAAGATAATTGATTATAAGTATACTAAAACGATAGAAAAGAGAATATAAAATTTGTTCTTAATCATTAATAGACATCATAAATTATAAACTAAATATTAATGCTAACTCTAGTATACTTTTATATGATAAAAGCATCCACATAAGCAAATAAAAGTACCGAAAAAAGTTTATAAAACTCCCTTCTAAAGATTCCTAATTTCACTCAAAACAATTAAAGTATTCTATAAAACATTCAGGAAATATTGTCTTTTATTCCTTCTATTTTAATTTTTTATTGAGCTAAGATCAATCCTTCTTCACCTTTATCTTTTTCCTGGGCAATTATAGAATAGTATCTTCATCATCTACATCGATTATGATATCAGGCTGGAGTTGTATTCTTTGCACTGTTATCTTTCCTAGGCTCGTTATTCTTTTATCTTCTCGTTTAACTTCACAAAGAAGTTGAATGTATTTCTAATGTTCAACACAAACTTCTTGAAATACAGACTTTGATTTTTTTCCTATTTCAATGAGAATAAATTTTAATTTCATATATATATATATATATATAATTATTTGTGTTCCTGATTTATTACTTAAATTAGATCAAGAGCTACATCTTTTTCCTCTACAATGAATTCTTCTAATTGGCATCTAATAAGAGTTTCTAATATATCAATAATGATACATTTGTTTTATCCTTGTCATTTTTCACAAAGATCTGAACTAAATACATGTATTTTCATTACTAATTTGCCTTAGATTATATTATTAATATTTATTTTTTTTAGTATTTGAAGAACAAAGTATGAAATTTATGAATACTTACTATTTTTTTGTATCTTTCATGGATAATTCTTCTTTGATTGAGATAAAGTTATTAAATTATTCTTCAATGAAACTCAGTCGGTGCTTTTTTATTTATTTCTGTCACTTTCTTATTTGTAATAGAAATAGCTTGATTCTTTTGAATGATATCTCTGAACATTCTGATAGTTTCTCCATATGTAATTCCTTGCATTATTATACCCTATAAATATTATTAACATTGGAGATTAATGTTTCTAAATTATAATCAATCGACGCTACGCTATTATATTACAGTCTTTTATCATTTTAATAGATTTAAATATCTATCAATTAATGTTACTAATATATTTTTGCTACTCCAACTTATTAGTAAAATCACATGTAGTTACTTTGATTTATATAGTGACAATAATTTTAAAGCTATCATATATTTTTAAAAAAATTTATTCGTTTGCCGATTATTTTTTATCAATTCTTGCTTTTGTTTATCAACATCAACTTAAATTACTTTTAGATCCCAAAAAGGGATAGTAACCCTTAAATTGGAAATTATATTTTTTTTTTGTGGTTTTAAACTTTAAAAGTGAGATTTATAATTTTTAAAACTTTAGAAGTGTTTTTAAAAAAATTACTGTTAAGTTTGGCAGCTGTAACATCTATATTTCATGTGTCAGTGGCAATTTTCAAATGTTAGAATATTTCTTACAACACTAAAAAATTAAGAGTTCTTTTTGTAATTATTAAAATTATAGATTAATTTTGAAAAACTAAAATATCAGCGATATGCTAATAATTTCTAGATTTAATGTGCACTTGTTATAAATTTTAAAAAATTAGAGTTTTTTGAGATTTTTAAATTTTGAAGAAGTTTTTTGTTGTAATTTTTGTAACTTTAAGGATAATTTTGGTAAAATTTAAATTTTAGGTGACTGAAGGTAATCTCTTGAATTCATCTTTTGTTGTTTGTAAATTTTAAAATTTTAGAATTTTATGGTGATTTTTTATAATTTAAACTTTTAAGGGTGTTTTTATATTTTTTGGGACATTAAGAGTGTTAATTGAAAATTTTAAATTCTTCAGAGGTTACTGTTAATTTCTTAATTTTATGTTTATTATTCTAATTTTAAAATATTAAAAATTTTTAGGAGCATCATGGTAATTCCTTGAATTTATTTATATTGTTTGAAAGTTTTAAAATTTTATAATTTTAGGGTGTTTATTTATAATTTAAACTTTTAAGGGTGTTTTTATAATTTTTAAGACATTTAAGTGTTAACTGTAAATTTTAAATTCTTCATAGATTATTGTTAATTTCTTAAGTAATGTTTGTTATTTTAAGTTTGGAAATGTCAAGTTGTTTTTTATAATTTTAAACTTTTCTGGATATTTTGTGCAATTTTAAAAAAAATTTAGGTTTTTTGTAATATTTTAGGTATTATTGTATATTAGCTACTTATAATTTCTTTATCTTAACAAGCTAATAATATAAAGTTGTTTTATATATTTTATTAATATTATTTTTTTAAATTGTTGAGCTATATATAGTTCACGTAGGATTAAAATATTATATAATTATAATTAGGAAATATAGATTAAGATATAAATAAAATATTTAAAATAGCGAAGGGTAATATTGACTATGAAAAAAATTCCGAACTCGTACTTTTAAAAGGAATATGATTTTCTAACTAAAATTTGTTCATCAGTTTTTCTTTCATAATTTATGCTTACTTTTGTCTCCTAACTTTAATATTGCGATTATTTATTTTCTTTGATGTTTGTTTAAATGGGCTACACCTAATTTAAATTTTTATGTTGATATTTGAATTGATAGAAAATAAATATAATTTAAAGCTAATTTAAATTTTTATATTATTTTGACTGACATAAAACTAAGCTTTACTTGAAAAAGTACAGTGTTGTAAAAGTAAAAAATATTAAAACAATGTTATATAAGGAAGGTGAATATTTAAAACTAATAAGACAAAAAGATTGGTTAAAAGTATGCTAAAATGATACAAAAGAGAATATAAAGTTTGTTCCTAATCATTGATAGACTTCATAAAAATTATGAATTAAAGATTAATGCTAACTCTAGTATACTTTCATATGATAAAAGCATTTGCACGAGCATATAAAAGTATTGAAAAAGGCTCATGAAACTCCTTTCTAAAAATTCCTTAATTTCATCAAAATAATTAAACTATTCTATAAAATATTCAGAAAATATTATCTTTTATTCATTCTGTTTTTTTTTTGAGCTAAGATCAATCATTCCTCACGTTTATCTTTTTCCCGGGTAATTTTAGGGTAGTGTCTTCATCATCTACTCAATTGTGACATCAGGCCAGAGTTTTATTTTTTATGTTGTTATCTTTCTTGGGCTCTTTAATCTCTAATCTTATCGCTTAACTTCACAAAGAAGTTAAATATATTTCCGTTGTTCAACACAAACTTACAAACTTCTTAAAATACATACTTTAATTGTTTTCAATGAGAATAAATATTTATTTCATATATATAAAATTCTTTGTGTTCCTAATTTATTAAATAAATAAGATTAGGAGCTACCTCTTTTTTCTCTACAATGAATTCTTCTGATGTGCATCCAATAAAAGTTTCTGTTACGTTAATAATATTACATTTACTCTATCCTTGTCATTTTCCACAAAGATCAAAACTAAATATCTACATTTTTATTACCAATTTGCCTTAAATTATAATATTAATACTTAATTTCTTTTGTATTTGAAGAACAAAGTATAAATTTATGAATGCTTACTAATTTTCTTATTTCTTCTATAGAGAATTCTTCTTTGATTGGAATAAAGTTATTAAATTATTCTTCAATGTAACTCAGTTGGTGCTTCTTTAATAGACATGCCTTATATTAATACAAATTCAAATGATTCATGGACGTTTTCTGAATTTTATATTTATTTCTGTCACTTTCCCATTTGTAATGGAAATAGCTTGATTTTTTAAGGATATCTTTTAACATTCTGATAGTTTCTCCATACATAATTCATTATATTCTTTTATCCTATAAATATTATTAACATCAGACATTAATATTTCTAAATTATAATCAATTAATGCTGAGCTATTATATTATAGTCTTTTATAATTTTTATGAATTTAAACAGTTATCAATTAATGTTACTAATGTGTTTTACTGCTCCAACTTATTAGTAAAAGTTTATGTTGTTGCTTTAATTTATATGGTAACGATAATTTTTAAGCTATAATAGTTTTTAAAATTTTATTCCTTAACTGGATATTTTTAATCAATTTTTATTGCTTTTGTTTATCAGTATCAACTTAGACTATCTTTATATAGTGAAAATGGATAGTAACCCAAAATTGGAAATTTTATATATATATATATATAATATATTTTATATATATACTATATATATATATATATATATATATATATATATATATATATATATAATATATATATGATATATATATTAATGAAAAGCGTACTCTACCAATTACACTTTTTTTTTGCCAAGTTTTAAAATTTCAACCCTTTTTTGTGGTTTTGAACTTTGACGGTGTGATTTGGAATTTTTAAAACTTTGGGAGCATTGTAAAAAAAATTACTCTTAAGTTTGGTAGTTGTAACTTTAATGTTTTATATATCAGTGATAATTTTTAAATATCAGTGATAATTTTTAAATATCATGATATTTCTTACAACTCTAAAATTTTGAGGCTATTTTTTGCAATTATTAAAATTATAGATTATTTTTTAAAAAATTAAAATTTCATCGGTCTCTAATAGTTTCTAGAATTGATGTGTATTGGTTATAAATTTTAAAATTTTAGAGTTTTTGTGTTTTTTTAAATTTTGAAATAGTTTTTTCTACAACTTTTATAACTTTGAGGTTAATTGCTGTAAATTTTAAATTTTTAGGTGCACGAGGGTAATTTCTTGAATTCATTTTTTGTTGTTTACAAATTTAATTTTTTTTAAAAATTTTAGGATTGTTTTTTATAATTTAAACTTTTGAGGGTGTTTCTATAGTTTTTGGGGCTTTGAGGGTGTTAATTAAAATTTTTAATTTCTTAGGAGCCTACTGTTAATTTCTTGATTTCATGTTTGTTTTTTTATAGTTTTTGTCAGAAAATTTTAAGTGTATTATAGTAATTCCTTGAATCCATCTATGTGGTTTGCAAGTTTTGAAGTTTTAGAATTTCACGTGCTGCAAGTTTCGGAGCCTATTGTTGTTTTAAGTTTTTAGACGTGAGGATAGTTTTTATAAATTTAAACTTTTCAGGATATTTTTTGTGCAATTGTTAAACTTTTTAGGTTTTTTATAATACTTTATATATTATAGTACGTTAGCTACGTATAATTTCTTTATATTAACAAACTAATACTATAAAGATGTTTTATATTATTTATTAATATTGTTTTTTAAATACACGTAGGATTAGGATAGGATGTAATTATGATTAAGATAGATTAAGATATAAATGAAATATTTAAAATAGTGAAGGGTAATATTGACCATAGAAAGATCTTTCTGAACTCATATTTTTAAAGAGGGTATGATATTGCCATCTCAATCGATTGAGCTGGATCCAATTTGAAAAGATTATATATTTATCATGTACAATGTGAATCACAATCAAGTCAATTCATTTAGGGGTTATTTGATATACTACAATCGGATGCATCAAACATTGCATGTGGAAAATGTTATATGCAACATTTGTTATAGGAAATTAAATTTAAATCTGTTGTTTGTATATCTCGTTTTTTATATTATAGGATACATTTTTTCAAGTCCAAATTCATCATCTCCTTAATTGCAAAAGTAGTTCGATTTGTATATTTTGTTGCAAATATATTTTCATTGGAAATGAAGGGGGTTTTTTAATCAAAAGGGTAAATTACAGTGAACCCGTAAGAACTTTAAACATTTTGTAGTAAACCACTGATGAGGTGACATTAATGTTTAATCTTTCTAATAACGTCGCTGAATCGGAGTTCTCACAGGGTACAAGGGTGCTCTCACGAAGTCACATTTGGACACGAGGCATCCACTCCCATTAGTTATTATTATCATTGAAGCATAGAAAGCGAACCCTTACGGCGAGTATCGATGTCTCGTTTAGGTCCCGAACTTACGGCTTTTGGACTTTTGGTCTATTACCTAGATTAACTTTTTCTAGGTCGGAATGATTACATTTTGGCTTTGAGCGATGGACCGCGGCTTTTTTTTTCTTTTTTTTTAAGCGCACACATCCTTATTATTGCAATTCAAAGACTTTCAATTTAGATCTTAGATGCAAGATCATCAAATCAATGTCGTGGGGATTGGTCCATAAAAATCATTGGAGTTTGCTATTAGGTTCCTCACATTTGAAGTTATTTAAAAATTAGTCTCCCAAATCGCTGAAATTGACATTTGTTCCCCCAGTTCTTATGGTTAATTTAAAACAATTATTCGTCGGGGTTTGGGGACTTAGAAGCAAGCTTAATGATTTTATTTTTAGGTGCCAATAAATTAACTAGCTTTAAGAATTTAAGGGAAACTTATAGTAATTTCAGCGATTGAGGGACTAATTTCAAACCATGAAGATCTAAGATGCAGGGACAAAAGACCAAGGATGAAAAAGTCATTTTTTAAATTTTTTTATGTTTTATGTTTTATGTTTTATTTTATTATTTTTTGGTTTTTTTTGGGTGGGGGGTGGGGGGGTACGGGGAATCCGGGGGGGAGGTGGAAGCAATAAATCTTATGTTCTCCACCAACTGCATTAATACATGCATTTATTGCAAATAATCCTCAAACCCGTTTGGATATTTGCTTTTACTGTAGGAAATGCATCCGCACATCCAAGTGCAATGTTTCGTTAGCTGCAAAAGTTATGATATTTCCATAATTTGTTTCACGAATTACATTTTCATTACAAATCAAGTGTTTGTCTTGATGAGGGTGCAAAATAATCTATATTTTATGAGTTGAATTCAATTAATTTGATGATATGGCACTGATTTTTAGTTCTTTTAGTCAATGCAAGTGCGTGTAACATAATTTAACAATCCTATTATCTCTATATTCATATGAAACGTTTTATTTCTATTAGATCTTCCTAAGATATAAGGCAACTATTAAGCCAAATCCTTATATACCGCAAGCGTTCGATTAGGGTGTGTTTGGTTCAATAGTAAGCACGAATAAGATTAGGAAAATGATATTTTTTTTATGGATTCTTACCTAATCTATAAAAAATTTAAAGATAATTTCATGATGTTATGGAATCCTTTTTTTTTCTTTTCTATGTTTGTTTCATAACATGAAAAAATAGAATTTAACTTTATAGAAACTCTCAAATTCCTATTTTTTAGTTTGGTTTGGAATAAAAAAAATTTGGGATAAATGGTGAGAACACCTTAGGTATTTTTACTACTCACTAGTGGATAAAATATTTAAGTAAGAAGTTTTGGTGATCTTACCCGTTTATCAAAATTCAAAACCGAAAAACACTGTAGCAACGACTAGTTCCAAGGCCTTGGAGGTTATAAATGTGGATTGAGGGCTCATGGTGCCAATGTATCCCTCATTCTTACCATTTTTTTTAAATTCTTATAGTTTACAAATTTCCTCCCCTCCATCAATATGATATCAAAATAATGCCCTAAAAATTTTAAAGTTTGGTGCGATTGCAATCTCCAAACACCCATGAAAATGTGCAAGAATGGTAAAAATAAGGGGAGGTATTATTAGAGGTGTGTAAAATACCCAAGTAAAGAATGTAATTTTTTTTTGAATGGGCTCATAAAGGAGGAGAAATAAGCAACCAAGGAAACCAATTTGTCAAAGAAAATAGGTTTAGAGATAAGTATTTTTTGAAATCAAAGAGTGAATGAAGAATTGAAACTAGTCGAAAAATAACTACTAGCTTGGAAAATTTCAGCAATTTTAGTAGTGATATTTTATATTATTTTAATTATTGTAAAATGCATGTCATGTACTTGTACTTGCAAAAACTATTGATAGTAATAAATTTTTTTATTGGAATTGAGTAAACTATCATTAAAAATATAGTTGATATTGTACGGCTCAGGAATAGGTCATTTTATCAAAATTTAATACCCCACCTATAACTTACAGATTTATTGTAGATTGCATTCTAATGATGGATTGTCTCACCTAGACATTGTCATTTCAATGTAGGATGCAATCTCATCACATATTGCCTCATCTGAACATAATAAACGCTGTAAGTTAGATTGTATTCTCAGTAAACGCTAATCATCATTGCCAAGTATCAACTATGGTGCATCACAAGCTCCAGCAATTTATCAATCGACAGAACCAAAACCGATAGCAACATAACCAACAACAACAAAACCGCACAAAACGAGCAACACAAGCTCATGTATGACCATCAAAACCGACAACAACAAAGCCAAACCAAAGGAGCTTCACAAGCTCCATCTGACAGCAGCAAAACCACACAAAACGAGCAACACAAGCTCGTGTATGAGCATCAAAACCGACAATAACATGGCCAATTTATAGGAGGTTCACAAGCTATGGATAAATGTCAAAAATGAGATTACCAAAGGAGCTTCACAAGCTCCATCCGACATCAACAAAATCGCACAAAACGAGCAACACAAGCTCATGTATGAGCAACAAAACCGACAACAACATAGCAACAAAATTGACAGCAACAAAACCGCACAAAACGAGCAACACAAGCTCATCTATGAGCAACAAAACTAACAGCAACATAGCAACAAAACGAAAATATACATAGCAACAGAACCAATCTTATGAACTCAGTCCTTATTATTCTATTTTTAGTTTTATGACCCACTATACTTAGGAACATAGCGCGCTGTTCTTCGACTTGAACATGTCTTGTATCCTTTAATAAACCATTTGCTTTCATTATTTTAGCAAGTTTAAAAAAGTCCCTCGGTCTCATTCTAATATAAGACCAACGACTATCGTTATAGCCTTCCAAATATACGTTTGAAGTGAGCTTCTCTGTAATATTTTTTTGATCTTTCCTTCCATCGTACAAATAGAAATTATCTTACGCTTAGCACGCATTCTCAGAAGACAAGTTATTATCGTGACCACGGAAGAAACAGTTGTATTAGCACATATCCTCTTTAATCATTCTTCATCTACGTTATCCATCTACATCCATTGTAAAATTAGCATACATTTAGAACTTAATATTTCCACTTATTCAAGATTAAAAATAATTAAATAACTAATACATATATTGAAATCTTAAAACAAAATATCTAAATATCCACAAATCTATTTTCGTAATGAAACAACTAATTCATATATTGTAATCTCTAGGATATAAACTCTATAAAATTCAACAAAAGTACTAGCAAGAACCTGACATGATAAGGGTATCATATCTATAAATGTAAAAAAACATACAACAAAAAAATGATAGAAACATAAAACTAAAAATCAATCCCTAATATAAAAACTTTAGCTGAGAATCATAGACATCCAATACATTAACATATGAATTAAATAATACAAATATTCACCAGAACGAACTTTACCACCATATATCATGTGAATAAAGTAAAGTATGATGCCCCATTTCCAAGATGGATGAACCATAAATAAAATTTAGGTTTTCATTCCATGGGTTTAATCATTTGCAGGACATATTTAACAAATAATCCAGAGAAAAGGAAATCATTAATCAACTAATAACAAAACCCTAGATTCATAAGATATTATCCCCTACATGTAATCAATTATCAAAATCAGCACATTCTATTACCCATGTTCAAAAGGTTGCTTGGATATCATCAGATCAAGCACAAAGAAACGATCATCAAAAAACATGGAAAACTTTTATACCTTCAACTACCAAGAGGGTAATCAGAAATCAAAGCAACAAACCCATGAAGCCAACAAACCCATCGAACCCACCGACATAAATTGAAGCAAACAACTGAGTAACAAGTTCAAGAAGGGATCATCAACAACTATCGCTAAGCCTCGTCTTTGAAAAAGATATCGAAGAACGGTTCGAGAAGAAGCGCGAAAAGGATTGCGAAGAGGCGAGAGAAGATTAGCGGGAGAAGCCGAAAACCAGATCTAGGGTTTGTGAAGAGGCGGATTCCGAAAAATAAAGAGAAAGGGAACAGGTATGGGCTGTGTCAACTTTTTCACCCAATTCCACCCAAATCAATAGGATTTGGGTTTCCATAACCCCCCCCCTCCCTCTTTTCCAACTTTATAGATTTTAAAATCTATAAAATTGTTGTGAACCAAACTTAGGAATAAGATTCATAAAGAATCCTTTATTTATAGTTTTACCCATGTCAGATCCAATTTCTATTTATATTCCATAAAAAGAGTGAAACAAAAACCCCCATATAGTCCACATCACTAAAAATATCTTCATTGGCTTCTTTCTAAATTAGAAAAGAAAGAAAAGGAGGGATAAGTCTTGATCAAGACTATGAAGCATTTGAAATATCACGAAGAACAAATGTAACATTCAAATCATAAGAATATTAGGCGACTGGGGGCTGATATTTTAAGTCATGGATGGAGAAAGTATATTCTCTGAATTCGATAGAGTACAGAATAAGAACCTCCCGCCAAATTTCCAACATATGCCTTAAACCATATAATAACTTATGATAACGCATACAACTCTTCTCTCTGTTTATAGATACATGATAACTAAATCTTCTCTGCAAAATAAAGTATTTTGTTCGTGCTCATAGAGTGAGTATTACATGATGGATGTCTTAGAAAATTACCCGAAACTATTTTAAAGTTTAGGCATAATTATAGATAATTGTACTTTACTTTGAAAATTATAGCCCCCCCCCCCCCACCCCCCAAAAAAAAGGGAAAAAAATTCCAAAAAATAACCATGGAGCGTCTCACAATTGTCACTCCACCCCCCTAATGTCATTTAAAAATGTAACGTAATCAAAATGCCATTTTGAAAATCAATACATTTAGTTAGAAAAAGGCCCTTAACCGGTTAAAAAGATCTTGATTAATTTACAATATTTTTTCTCCTCTTTCTGCTCTCTTTATTTATCCTAAAAAAATTAGGTAATTAAAATTTTATGGTTGAGAGGGTATTTTTATCTTTTGTCAATCACCTACTTATGACAAGCTAGACCTAACACTATTAGCTTTTCGAGTGTGAAATAAGAAGAGTTCATGGTAGTTTCTCAAAATTTTAAACTTGACGGGGTATACAAAATGCTCAAAATTGAGGGGAGTTTTCAAATTAAAATAGTTGAGGAGGGGTTTTCTTAGACATGCATTGTATTTTATGGGGGGTTAAATGAGAAAACTTGAGGAGGTTAACTAAAATTTTTATAGTAGAAGGAGATTACATACAATATGCCCAAACTTGAGGGGAGGAAAAAGGAAGGGTGATGGGGTAGGAGGGTGCAGTTTTTTTAAGACTTCCACATAGTTCCATGATTTTATGTAGAGATGCTTCTACGTAAGTTTTTCTTTCATATTTGTTGATGTACTAGTGATCACACAGTCAATTATATTCGTGTTTGGATAAATTTATTGAGAACTAATGAGGGGCCGCTTTCTTCTCCGACTTTATGTCTGATTCTTTGAACAAGGTAGATGAATCTGCACAAGTAGAAGTTCATAAGAGGAAGGGGTTAGGTTCCCCGTTGTACCTCCGACGATCAATTTCGCTGATGAACTTGAGTTGGGTGAATAAGAACTAAGAGTTCTTGTGTGTAGTGTGATTGCTTAAGGATTAGATTTAGAAATCAAGATTCTAGCCCTTTGTAAGGTAGAATAGTACATGTATATATATACCTAGAATGTAAGAGTAGATTGGTCACTTCGGCTGAGCACAGGATAGCGATGGCAAAGTGTGGGCTGGCGGCTGCATCAGCACATGCTTTACAAGTATCAACTGGTGAGTGGGGGATGGATCATTTCGATACTGAATGGGAAATGATCGGAGGTATGACGGTGCTGACGTGGTTCGATGAGTCATGAAGACCATCGGGGCTAGAGTCATGATGGCATCTGCCAAGCATTAAATGTGATACTAACACGTTTTTAGAGAGGGAGAGACTCGAGGTGAAACAATCGTTTAACTTCACCAAGAAGCAATGCTCATCGAATCGTCCTCGTGAGGCATCGAACAAGTGGTCGAGTGGACTCCTGGCGAGTTATCTTCGATGAGAGGGTTGACTGGAACCTCCTTTCGAGTCGACCTAAAGGGATATCGATTCGACGAGTCGGCTAAGTCGAAGGTGCTTAGGGCACTGTATGTAGAAATACACATGTCCATTGCTTGACAATAAATTTGTATTTAGGCGAGTAAGAACACTATAACAATATTTATATATTAATATAAGATTATGAGATTTCTTTTTTAATATGGATAGTTATAATCTGGTAAGGATTATGCAATATTTAATTATTAATTTTTTAGTTACTGATAATTTTAATTTAATGAGAATTTTTAGGTGCATATACGATTAGGTGTCCATATGTCATATTCTGATAGGATAGGTTAGAACTTATGATATGATGTATGCCAAATTTTTGTGCCTTATGATATCACACATGTCAATTTTTTGTGCCTCACCAATTTCTCTTTATACACAACAAGCATTATGGCCGTGCTCGGACGGTTTGCTTTGGATTTTTATTCTCGTATATAATTTTTTATTCACTATGAATTTCTTTTTTAGTTACAGTTTTGCTTATAAAAATTGAAATTACTTCTATTAAAGAATTTAAACTATATTGAATTTTTTTCTGACTATTACTCCTTCTTCAAAAGTAAATAACTTGAGTTGGAGCATTTTTTCTTTCTTAACGGAAATACAAAATAAGGAAATGGAATTTTTTAGTTCTTCCACCTAACCCACAATAACTTTTGGTAGAAAACCCCTAATTATGATTTTTTATTATTTTCAGGGTTCTATGTCATTTTTAGATTTTTTTTAGGAGGTTGTTCCTAGTTTTTAGATTTTAAAAGGGATTGTATATAAGTTTTTTGTTTTTTGAGGGAACTATTTGTAATATTCAAAAAAATTCTGTTAATTCTTTATATTTATTAAAAATTTTAGGCTCTTCGTGCAATTTTTAGATTTTTCATACTCCTTTTTACAGTTGTAGATTTTGCAAGAGGTTGTTTATAGTTTTTATATTTTTATGATTTGTTTGTAGTTTTTGGAGTTTTAAGGGAGTTGTCTATAATTTTAGAATTTTAAGGGGATTGTTTGTAATTTTTAGATTTTTCAGTGTGTTCTTTGTAATTTTTAGAAAAAAGGAGTTTTTATGATTTCAGAATTTTCATGGGGTTGTTTGTAGTGTCATATTTATTAGAGGGCTGTTTGTAATTTATATATTTTTTTGTAGTTGTTTCTAATTTTATGGGTTAATCTAGAAATAGGAATAATTTTAGAGGTATATATTGGGTAATGCCCTTCTATGGGGTTAAGTATAAAAAATCAAAATATTTTAATAATTTTCTAAAAATCAAAATATTTTTTGTAAAAGATTCTAAAACTTATCAGGGGTTTTAGAAAATTTATAGGCTTAGTGTCAAATGGCTAAACTAATTGAAGGTTTAGTAAAACTTATCTTTTAAAAATTTAAGGAGATCCATGTGACAGTTTTTTAAAAATGTAAGGTTAACAGTAAATCATTAATTCCTCATTTATATATACTAGTATGTAATACATGTGTTGCACGTGATGCATATTAAGAAACAATATGAGTCAAAACCCATAATATTTACATAATTATGCATTGAACTTATACACAATACACAAGATGAATGCCAATTAACCATTATCTCACAATACTTAGAATATTGTCAATAGAGAAGGAACCTAATCAACCATTTATATGTTGCGCTTGATAAAAGTAATTGCACAATCAAGAAGAGGTAAGTTGATCTTAACTTCAAATAACTAATATTCAGCATCACATTACAAACCAGGAAAGTATTCAATTAGCATGACGATATACATACAATGAGAATAAAAAAGAGTCAACATGATAGCTTGCAAACATAGCTTTATTGTTGAAAGCCAATAATTAAAAATAACTAATATTTCTTACATACAACAAGAAGTTAATGAATTTATAGCAATATACAAGTTTTCTAGAAGAAGCATCCATTTATGCATACATAAGATCACATACTCGCATTACCGGCAATATAGTCCCTCAAAGAAGACACTTAAATTCCTGCAAACCCCAAAAACCTCTGTATTATTTTTTTGGAAGATAAAGTATAGTTGCAATAACAAGTACAAATAAAAGTGAAGCAAAATTATACAGTACACTGTCAAAGTTGTTAGTGTATATCTTTTAATGACTTTTTCATCTTTGTCCACAAAGAACTTAGTCAAATTCCACTTGATGTCATCGCCAAAAAAACCTCATTTCTTTGATTTCAAGAACTTATAAAGAGTAGTAGCCTCCTTTCCATTTACTTCAACCTACAAAAAAACAATGAGTCAATGACATATAGTTAAATGAAATTTTCTTCTAAAACAATGGCAACATAGTGAAAATTTCTGTTGCATATTTTGTTAAGTACAAGGGAGATATATAACTAAGCCAAAATTTAAAGCTAATAATCCTGTCGTGTGAAAATTAACATTGTATTTTCTTTTTCCAATCACGCTATCCATCGAAAACCAGATCTAGTTAGTTTGAAGATATTCATATTCAGATCATCTTTACAACCTTTGTTGGATTTTAGTTGAATTATCTTTCCTGATGAAAGATAACGATATACATACAAGAATAAATTTGTAATAATAACAGCTATCTACAAAGCAAATTAGAGAGCTAAGAGCAGAAGAAAGTTTTTCTTAAAAAAAGTTTAATAAACAAATGCACGAAAAATAAGATTATATCTTTTTTATACATACTGAATCAAATGATACAATAGCAAGAAGGAACAGACTGCATTTTGTCTCAACATGTTCTTACCTTTGGTGTTGTCTTCGATGTTGTTCAGGTTTGTCCTCGATTCCCCACAACTGCCTCTGCATCAATGCTCAAATGCTCGAATCAGACCTCAATCGTTGGATTATCAATATCAACCCCAAAAATACCAAAAAAATTACCCAATTATTCACACAAACCAAAAAACAAACAAAACTTAATTCAAAATCTAATCTTTACCGCTCTATTCGATTCTTGAGCTTTAGCAAGAACCTTTCATTATCCTCCTTCGTAGTTTGTACCAACCTCTTAAGAAAATTTTAGAAATATGTATACATACAATTCTAAAAAAAAAAATTGTGAATGAGATGAACCCGATCATACCTACATATATGCCTCATTGTATAACGTATTAAATTTAGCAAATTTCTTTTGATTCCTAATTAAAAACAATGAATGTTGTAAAAGAAAGAAAAACTCTCAAGTAATATCAAATCAACCAATTCACATATTGAATTCAGATGACGAAGGAAATCAAATCAAATAAGACTATTCAATCTAAATCATTCAATTGGTTAATCCGAACAGGTGATAGTGTATACAAAGTGTGGAGGTGGTTCTGTGTCTTTTTACATGAGATGGACTTGTTGCTTGTGTTACATTATTTTTTTCCTCTGTTACGTTATTTTCTTGTGTCTAATGAATGAGGTTGGTAGAGACTTTTGTCTGCTTTTCTCTATTGTTGCCTTAGAAATTTTAGATTAATTTGTTGATATTTACTTGGCCTTCAAATATTTAAACTCATGTAGTTTCTTCAATATATTATATAAGACTTCAGAATAACTAACAGCTAGCTATCAAAGGCAAAAGTGGTACACCATGGTATAATGAAAGATCCAATCTTTTTAAGGCATGATTTTAGCAGGTGAGTATGTCAAAGCACCACATGCTTAGTAAAAAGATAAGTTACTATTTATGTTTTGTACAACCAACTTAAAATTTCATAAAGCTAAGAGGAATTACCTACAATAAGGAGAGCTTTCCGAAAAGGATACTTCTATTGACGATAAAGCTCTAGAAAATGGTTTAAGTGTGTTGCAAAAAGAGAGTCACCATATGAGTGATAATGTTTCAAAACATCCCATCATATCATATCTGTTACTTGGTAATAGGCTTAGCAAGAGCTATCATATTATCAGTCTTATAAACAGAAATACATAAAAAATAATGACTTATGTTGTACTCACTTTCCCCACTCTCTTTATGTTTATTTTGTACATTTTACTCTAATTAAATAACAAAGTTCCTCGGCATCTTACCCCGGTTACTAGAAAGACTGCAAAATATAATATTTACCAGATTTAATTTTATTTCTCTAAATTTTACGCGTACTACTTACATATAAGAAATCGGAACGCAAAGAAAAATTCGAATAACTAAAACAAAACGCACAAGGAGTTAGGCAGATATAAGTATAATGAATGAAATAGAAGGCAAAATGCTCCAAGTGGGATTAGCTAATTGAGAAATGAAAAGAAACTACCTATCTAATTACCTAAGTTGAAGAATACTGGGCTAAGAAATATGATGTTGTATCTATTAAAATCCACCGCAAAGAAACAAAGGAATCATACATGCTCGAAAGACTAGTTCCTCTGTGAATGGTGCATGTTTAGTATAGGGTTGCCAGCAAGTAGTAGGTCTATGATCACTTTTAAAAGTTATTTAAAAAGTTATAAAAAATTTCAACTAAATGAAAGAGTAGACAATATGAGCATATAAAACAAGTATGATATGCAGATTACACACTACATGATTCAAATGTGCAAAGCATGCAAATGTTTCAAGACCTATAAAAAATCTTTGTTTGGATCATCATGATATGTACACAGAAGAAAACTCTGAAAAATGCACATGATGCGCATTAAAAGTTCAATTAACACCAACTGCTTAATTAGTCATCGGCTCGAGTGCACAGAAGTAAGCAATGCAAAAGGCACGCGTGATACATGTCAAAATTTCAATCAACATCACTCGAACATAGTAAGCAATGCAAAAGGCACGCGTGATACATGTCAAAATTTCAATCAACATCACTCGAACATAAGATAGCCTAATACATATGAGAATCACGCGTGATACATGTCAAAATTTCAATCAACATCACTCGAACATAAGATAGCCTAATACATATGAGAATCAGGCATGTACATTTATATTGCATTCGAACAGTTAAGCACGATCGGAGGGATACTCATAATACAGGTCCAGGCTTCCAGGATGAATAAGTACAAACAAGTTCATGTCAATGACTTGTAGATACTCATAATACAGGTCCAGGCTTCCAGGATGAATAAGTACAAACAAGTTCATGTCAATGACTTGTATTGATTATCTGTCTCTGGATGTGGGTTACAGAATACATAGTGTACTTATAAATAGCGTCAATGACTTGTATTGATTATCTGTCTCTGGATGTGGGTTACAGAATACATAGTGTACTTATAAATAGCGTATTAACCTACTGACCGCCAAGTAGCACCTAAATTAATCAATCAAATTTCCCATACAAATGCATAAAGTAACATGCTAATAATTTATTACAAATTGAGCTCAAAACTTCACATCAAATCAAGAACATATAATGAGTAAGATGATCAAAATCAAAGAAAACTTGAAGAAAGTATCAATTTACCACAACATAATTATGCCAAGCCATTACATTATGCATCATTCCATACACCCAGTCCCCAAAACTCTTCAAACTTCTCCGTCCACTAATCACCAACCAAAACTCCAACGCTAGGGATCCAGAATAAACTAGCAACGTCAGCAAGGGAGGAAACACCAAAGCTCGCCACTGTGATAAAAGCGTTAAGTATCCATTATTACCTCAAAATCACTCAAAAAACAAGAGAAATCAATATCTCGGGGTCCAATACCGTATGATCTGCTCTAATTCCAAACACGCCAAAGAGTGAGGCCAAATCCCTAAATCTCCAGGCTTGCCCAAAACAAAACAATGCGTATAAATTTTGGGTGTAGAGAACTTAAAGAGGGAAGATAATTTGGGGGTTGAGAAACAAAAGAAGCGGAAAGGCAGAGGGAGGCGGGTGGGTGGAGCGGCAGAGGAGAGGATGATTAAATGCACGAGCGGGGGAGGAGGGGGGGTGGGATGAAGAGAATTTATAGAGGTGGTGTAGAGAATTTATAGAGGGAAGATAATTTGGGGGTTGAGAAACGAAAGAAGCGGAAGAGGCAAAGGGAGGAGGGTGGGTGGAGCGGCAGAGGAGAGGACAGTTAAATACAGGAGCAGAGGGGGAGGGAGGGATGAAGAGGCATGGGGATTCATTCATTTCTCAGTGGTTGAGAAATGGAAGAATCAGAGATGAAGACGCGTGTGTTAGAGCGGGAGGGAAAAGGCATGATACTAGCAACTCACTCAGGTTTTAATGTGAATTAATAATCTTAAGCACTGATAATCATAATTAAGAAAGTTAAAATATAGGATAAAATTATAATTAAGCAAGTTGAAAGGGGCAAAATGGGTATGTAAAAGTTTTGACACTTGTTTTCTCTTTCAGAAGTAGTATAGACTAGTATAGTGCACGTGCTTCGCACATGTACACACTTATTTTATATTTTACATTTACTATGTGGATGAGGAAATGAGAAAGTACATTGAAAAAACAATAAAGGTTTCTATTTAACCACTGGAAAGAAGTTTTTAAGCGTTTTCACATATAGTTATATGTAAATTAGTAAAATGAGTAGTATCGTTCTAGTGAATCCATGTCAATCAAGATGGATAATTAATTGACTGGTTCATTAATGTTGACTTTTGGGCTGAGCATGAGTAGAATTTTAGTTAGATTAATATATATTCTTGCCTCATCATTATGTATACCCATAGTAGCTTGAAAATTATAAATTGATTGGGAACAAAACATAAAATTGATTTCTAAGTACTTGAAAGAAGTTTATAATGTTTAGCAACTGATTATTTGGTACAATTATTATATAACCACTCTAAATTTCATTTAATTTAACTCCTCTCACAACTCGGTTTAATCTAAGCTTTAATTTATTTTTTTCATTTGATTCTTAATCTTTCTTAATGGCCTTTTTACTAGACTTTCAATCCTTTCAAACTTTCGTATTTCTTGAGTAACATTTGTGCAAATATTATTAGAATGTTCTTACTACTATTCTAAATGTTATTTTTTTTGTATATTATTATTTTACATGAACATACATACATGAACATAGATGCATATACTCAACATGACAAAATACTATATTTAATGCCATATATAGATTATTATAACTTTTTATAAAAGATAATATAATGTAGTCGTTTCTCCCTCTCTCCTCCTCTATCTATAACTTTTGTTGTAAGGAATTGAATGCTAGGCTTTAAAAAGAAGGATTATGTTCAACATACAAGCTTGAATCACAAGAAGTACATGCATGATATATTTCCCTCTGTGCTAATTTTAGTTCACACCTAATTAATTGTAAAACTAATTCTTTTACACTTCACACTTAACTTAAGGTTAAAATAGTCTCTTACCATCAATAAGTGAATCTCTTTATAAACATATTCCAACTTATTTTTTCCTACTTATAAGTTAAAAATAATTAAATAAGTAAAATTTACCAAATATCATTTTGAGTTCTTATAAGTAATAAAAAAACCCTACTTATAAGCTAAAATAAGTAGATTGCCGAACATGCTCTAAATCATAAAACTCAAACAATAAATCATGATCCAGAAACCACCCTATGAGAAACCCTGAAGCTATAATTCCTGCAGAATCCTTTTCCTGGTCATCTTTCCTTGGCTTCATTTCCAAATCTCCTAACAATTCCTACAGAAAAAATTTGAGGTCGATCTTGATACTTATTTTTAAATTATTTTGTTTGGAGATACAGATAGAAGTCGTGTTTTTAAAATAAATTATGCACTCTAACCTACTCTTCATTCTTCACTGCTTTGGTTGGGTGTAGAAAGAAGTATATGGTGAAGATTGAATAATAGAATAGAGTGCAGAATAAGAGGATTCATAAGAGTTGACATTTGCTAGAGAGACTTGGAAGAGATTGATAACTAGATGACAACAAACTGAATAACCCAAAGTAATACATGTCCTCTCCAAAAAACCATCAACCCAACCAATCGGTTTTCAATGCTTAAACCATCCATTGATATGAAATATACTTCAATCAATTTTTTTCTGCTACCTCACTATAACACTTGAGTCTCATGAATCCTCTCCTGCACTTTGAGATAACCAATTAACCCATGGGCTTCATCTCATTGCTGGGGAAGAAGCATGCTACATTCATTTAAAAAATAATTCAATTAGGGACACAAAGGTAAAATTACTTTAGAATATGCTAAACTTAATGGAAGTTAAGAATATGAGTAAATTTTCTACAGAGCCATATTCTAGAAGGGAGTTTCATCATCATTTACATTTTATTCTATCTCTATAGATACACGCACACACAAAGTATCAATTTAATTTCCTTGTTTATTATAACTTTGTTGCTGCAACTGTTCTAGACAAGCCTAGTTGTCATGTGAGGTCACATAATTATGGGCTATCATTGCATCAAGTAATGATTGATATGATTTACTTGAATTTCTATGCTTATCTTTTTCTTAAAATAACCTCACATCCTGCAATTTGGGGGAAAAAAAGAATAAGAAAAATCAAATATAATTCCAATTTCTTAGCTGATAATGTGATTGAGTAAAAGTTCTGGCAAACAAAGTTTAGCTGATTTGCACTATGTTATCAAATTTAAAGATGCTCCGAAAAATCTGAAATCACCATTCTTAAACAATTATCTTGAAAAGATAACTAAAAAATGAAGCATGTAATAAAATCATGGTTTAATGCTATGAAAGACGATTAACAGTTTGTTGGGAAAATAGAAAGAAAAAGAAGAAGATAAAACTAAATGTCATTCAAAACTCAAGTAGTAGTTGGTTATGTATGTATGGGTTATGGTTTATGTATGGATATTTGTCCTTTTGTGTATGCATGTATGTGTTTTAAAGGGCATTTTGGAAGAAATATTTTAACATACCAACACACTTTTATCATATTACTAGTATGGTGCACGTGCGTTGCACGTGTAAATACTTTCATGTTTATATGTAGCCCTATAGTTTTTATTGCATTGTTTATTTTTTTTCTACTTGACATATACATGAAAGATGTCATAGATAATATATATATTATTTATGATATAAATAGATGTTATAGGGTTATAAGTAGCATCATAAAAACACTAATTTGGCATATAAAAAACCAGTATATTGACCAAAAAGACTATAAATAAATGAAGTAACCGAAATTATTTAATTATATGTTCACTTAATGTAGCATAATCATATCTTATTTAAGTTTGATATAAATAGACAGAAAGGAGCTCAATTTTAGCAGGATTCATCAACTTCAAAAGATGCATCTTTGTCAAACTGTAGAGAGCCATGGGGAATCGGGCTTTTATTGATAAAGGGAGAGACGTATACTATAACCAATGGAGAAGTAAAGCCTCCAAATTTGAAATATCTAACAATTAATCCAGAAAAGGAGTTGGCACTCACAACAAAGACAATCATTTGAGAAACAAAAAAATTGTTTCATTGGAAAAGTTATATTTGGGTAATTAATGATGGATTTTTATTTCTATTAAATTGATTAGAAAATGATTGATGGGATCAATGATGGATTTTCTAATCATTAATGATGGATTTTCTAATCATTTGAAATTATGGTTTTATAATTCTTCCATTAAAGGTACTTAAATTGCACTGATCCCATCAATCATTTTCTAATCAATTTAATAGAAATAAAAATCCATCATTAATTACCCAAATATAACTTTTCCAATGAAACAATTTTTTTGTTTCTCAAATGATTGTCTTTGTTGTGAGTGCCAACTCCTTTTCAAATCAATTGTAACTGACGACATTAATTTAGCAAGCAACATAGGCATTCACGTGCAGCCAATATAAATAAATTGTAACATACGTTGAGGCAACATACGTTGAGATAACTATTAATTCAGCAAGTGTTAACGCCAATATAAATAAATTGTAACATATGACATCAATTGTAACATACGTTGAGGCAACATACGTTGAGGTAACTATTAATTCAGCAAGCGTTAACTATAAATAAATTGTAACATAATTATGCATGTATCAATTAAAACGTCATTAAGTGTTAACTATAAATATACATAGTTATGGTTTATGCATGTATCTACATGTTTTATTATGTATGTGTTATGTTTTGTATGTATGCGTTTTAACATAAATTTGTATGTTTTATGTATGTGTTATGTTATGTATGTATATGGTTTAGCATAAATTTGAGGGCACTTTGGGAAGAAATGTTTTAACATACCAAGACACTTTTATAATAGTATTAGATTAGATAAAAGAAAAGAGAATTAAAAAGTCGTGTCCCTCCCTTGTGGGGACTCTAGATTCGATTTCCATGTGTGCCAAAGGTGCAATTGTTATGGTTATTGGTGTTGTTGTTATGTGTGCCAAATGTGTATTTTCGTAAAAATAAAAAAAATGTGTGTATCAGATTTTTTTATCATAGATAATTAAAGAGAATTAAAAATATTTTTTTAATTTTTTAAATTATGGATGATTATGATTTGATTAAGATTACCAAATATTTGATTATAATTAGAATTTTTTAATTTTGGATAGATTTCATTTGATGCGGATTCTAATTATGGATAGAAAATACCCATCATATAAGAATTCTAATTTAATATTAAAATAATATATGACATGTGTCATTGATTAAGATTGCCAAATATTTAATTATAATTAGAAAATGTTTAATTTTTGATAGATTTATTTTGATGAGAACTGTAATAATGGGTAGAAAATAACCATGATATAAGAATTCTTCTAATTTAATATTAAAATAATATTGACACATCTTTTTTTTGTGTTTAGGTGGAACTGTTCGGTGCCTTTAAGAGTACCACCAATTTTTTATTATACTAGTTTGATTGCACGTGCAATGCACGTGGCAAAATTTTTATTATTTAAACTTTTTTTTATTATTATCATTTCAAGAGAAAAAATTACACATGTGATGATGACAAGCGGGCAACAAGCTATGCCGCTTTATAATTTTATTAAGTGAAAGATTTGTTATTATATTATTGAATGTGAGCAATGGATCAAACATATAGACATTAAACATTTGAACAATGAAATTACATTTATTAATTGATTGAGCGATACAACAAATGGTTGCATCTATAACTTGATCGATCAATCAAATAACGTCACAAGAATATATATATATAATAGTATTGTTTGATGATGTGGATGTAAAACTAAGCTCATGGCATTAGAAGCTTGACTAAGCCTTTGCGATACCTAACGTGTGAGTACATATATGCACACATGAAAATTTCACAATCCCATATAAATTAAAACACTCATTGAACTTTGTTCTTCTCTTTAAATATCACTTGTCATCTTTAGCATTCTCAATTTTAAACCGCCACACTTTATGCTGAAGATCCACAAGAGAATCACTTGCTAGATTTGCCTCTGAACTCTTTTTTGAGTCAACAAACTATAGTTCTAATCTGTATAAAGCACGGACATACATATATCATTGTCATCCTCACCTTAATAGTCTTATCATCACCACATGTGATAATAGACAATCTCTTATTGGGATGCAAAAATGCAATGTCAAGCTCTTATTGGGTTGCGAAAGTGCAACATCATTGACACACCCACATGAGCATCAATTTATGCAGACGGAACATGTGAGTGAGTGATATATGGTTGCCTACACACATCAAAATTACAACTCAGCTCCAATTGTTGCCTGAGGTCTCCATTAGGAATATAAGCATACGTCTATATGAGATGTTTAGAGAATGCAATACCTAGGAGAGAGCAGAGCAAAAGTTATCAGTGAGAAAAATCTCGTTTCATTAATTCCCCCCACAACGAAAGAAGGAATACATCTATAAATGGAACATCATTAAATAAGAAAAACATTTGAATTAATCCAATACCAATAACACCACCATTAAGGCTCCATAAACAACAATTGACATATATTGTTGCATCTTTCATCAAGGCTGCCTAAAATTGGCGCACGTTATATTGAGGAATAGATTGAGATGAGAAAATCCAAAAATCCAACAAAACGCACATGAATTGGAACTATAATGGCATCATGTTATGAAGTTTTGTTTGGAAAGGTAGAGTTGAAGTAGATACGTGTAGAGGCACTGAACAATTCTGGACATTCCAGACCTTAAATTTCTTGTGTGCTATCCTTTCTAGTGTACTCAGTACTATGTAAACTAAATTGGAATGGAGTAGGTAAGTAAATAAGATATGTTTCTGTAAGTGCTAGCGAATGGTTTTCTAGCTTGATCACCATGGCTGATACAGCAATCTAAGTGGAAGTACCTTGCTAGATCAAAGAAAGATAAAACTACATTCAATGTGGAAATCATCCAAGTTATATGGAAGAAATCTAAGAACGAAATAAGAGTTGGTCACAATGAGATCTCTTTGATTTTAAATTGTAATTAAAAATTCAAATTGAATGTTTCAAGACTGGGTTTAACGAGATTTTTACCAATAGTTGACACCATTTTTCGTGGTAAAAGAAATTATGACAATTTTCTGCAGACCTCAGTTTTTGGTTGCATGTAAAATCTACAGATTTCTTTCTTTTATGGAATATTTACTGAGGCTAGGATGAACATATCTTTCTTCATATAACATATCAAAAAAATTGTATTATCTTGTTAATATTTATATCTCCTTGCAAGAGGAGTAGCAGACTGCATGCAAAGGAACATAGTTTCTACACTCTAGTTATTATTTCTGTTTTGAGATAGAAACCAGCATGCCATAACTCACCCCATATAGTGTAAACAATAAGGATGAAGTTTACAGATAAATGCTTTAAAAAAAAAATTTGGCTGTAGATCCTCGGAACTAATGCAGGAGGAACTAAAGAGATCGTAGATCACAGAGTAACTGGTCTTCTACATCCTGTAGGTCACGAAGGAACTCAGGTGCTTGCACAACACATTCAATATCTTCTAAGCAACCCGTCTGTAAGGAAAAAGATGGTAGCAAACGGGAGAAGAAAAGTGTAGGAATAAGTACTTGAAGAATCAGACCTATGAGAGCCTTGCCAAGGTCTTTTTCATGTGCATGAAGCCTAAAGCTTGATGCAATTATATTAACCGATGGGATTTCTATTGGCTGATGCATAGGATTTTTACAAATTTTATCGGCCAAAGAGGGTTAGAATTATACTCTCTGCACTAAATGTTGTATTGATATCTCCCTGTGAACTAAGATTAGTTTCCCAGATAAGGTAATAGGAATCATATTGCCATTTAGAGTTTTAAAAGATGGAAAATCTGGTCGTATTAAGATTAGAGTTCTAAAAGATGGAAAACCTGGTCATATTAAGTGATACTTTATATGATTTTCAGACTGGAATTTGATTTAGTAATTCTAACCGTATTACAGTTTTTTATACTACTTTGGTGTAGGAATTATAAGATTCAAGTATCTTCCAAACGTAAAAAAGATATGACCTCAGGTTGTGTAATTCATGAGAAAGGAGTTGCTATATTGTGTTTTAATAATATCAAAGTAGCACACAAAGTGTATATTAATTAATAGTATATTGTGCTCTCTAAAAGAAATGTTTGATGTTGTTGATGGAAATCCAAGCTCATGCATTGGGTATGGATGGATTGGCGCTTGTCATCCAACCTGCAATGCACTTGCTGATGGAGAAATAACATGCTAAAATGGCTTAATGGACGAAATTCATAAATTAAGAATCAAAGATTTTTAAACCTTAGAGAGGATATGGAAAAGCAAGATATATTTCACAATCGTGGTACTCCTCACTTACGCTATTAGTACGTAGAGGAAGAAATGGCCCAGACTTAGGAATTGGCCATACAAGGGTACCATTGGTTGATGGCGGCGGCCTTGCACCATTAGTAGGAGCACATGTGTGATTCGTAGGTGTTTTAATGTCAGGTTTGGGTCGAGGGTTCTGGCAAAGCTGATGTTGCCAATTAAGACTAAAAGCAATACACATATAATAAGCATAGTAATTAATTAGCTAATACAAGTTCATGAAATAAGTAAGTAAATAGATAAAAAGGTGTCAGGTATTTTAGCCTTGCCTGGATAAACCAATTGCATCTTCTCTCTCCAAAACTGCACATTTCAAATGAGAGAACAAAACTGATGATCTAATACTTTCATTTCAACTAAAAAGAAAATGCAAGGAGAAGAAAAATAAAATCTCATAAAAGGTTTACACACTATATCATGGAACTCTAGCTGAATGTGTGTCACATTAGTCTGATAAAAGGTTTACACACTATATCATGGAACTCTAGCTGAATGTGTGTCACATTAGTCTGATGAATGTCATTGCCATCGGTTCCTCTTTTTTATAGTAGTTTTTCCGAATCCAATGAGACCACAGAACAAACTTAAGTAAGATTAAGAAATTGGAAAAGTCAAAAAGCAACTAAAGGTAAGCATTTTACATTTTTACTCTAATTGTTGGAACTGAATGGCCTACAACAAATGGACTTTGGTAAGATTAAGATATGGGAAAAGCACCTAGAGATAAGCACTTTATACTCAATGATGAAACTGAATGGCATGTATGTTTACTGAATTGTGAGTCAAGAAAACATTCTTGAATTCACAACAATAGCATTATTTATTAATGTATGTTCTGAAGAGTACTGGATGATGGCTGTTCAATAATTTTTGGAACCATTCATTACAAATGAAGCTTCCAATTATTTAAACAGTTGGTATATGCTCAATATTATTATGACCAAGAAAATCAATTTGAACATATTTTCAAAACGATAGTATTGTTGATAGGATATGCACATTAACAAAGAATTGTCAATTATCACAAGTGACTTGGATAGAAAGATTCTCAGAGCTAGCATCCATAAAGTCATAAGTGTAATTTTATCTAACAATTTGGAGTTAAGTACTATCCTTCAAGAAAATTTATATCAATTTCAATAGAATCAATTTGAACTTCACATACCTTAAGAGCATGTGAAAAGCCAGATTGGTAAACTGAATTCGTAGCAATCTCACATATATCACATGCACTCACCTTCCAAAGCTGTTAAAAGAAAAGAAAATTTTAACATCTCACAGGTACAATATAAAGAAGAATCATGAGAAGGAGCTTTATCGAAGCTGCAATGTTGTATTCCTCCACCAATGGTTCTTTAGTAAAATGGATTTGTGCAATGAGTTATTTGTTGACAAAGAAACATAAAGGCCCCATAAGAAAAACATTGGAAAAGTTTTTTTAATGATAATACAAAAATAAGGAATTGTTGCTCAATGGAGACATTGCGAGGTAATCTAGGCAATCAAAAAATGACCATTAGTTTTACTTTTGAAAGACCTAAGCGTACAGTAGTACAACATTTTCAAACAAACCGCATCCCACATGCAAAATTTATGGAAATAATAACCTTAAACATTTACAAAACAAAATGCTAATCAGAGCAAAGCATGTATAAATAGTGAAACAGTCCAACTAAGGTAAACTGATAGCAAGAGATGCATAAATTTACACGCTCTAAATAGAATACACTATGAATGAATAGATTTGACAATTGTTCTCATAACAGGTACAAGTACAAAAGAATTGACATGGATTTAGAAAACTATGGTTTGATTTCAATTTAGGTTGTGAGCATCCATTGTCAACGAATGTCAAAATACACACACTTTCGTGCCTTCTTATTTTTATATGTTAGATATTTTTCTCAATTTGATTAAAAATATTCACCCCGTTCAAAAAAGGTAGAGTAAATGTTGTTGTAATTTTCACCATTTAACTAATTTTGAAATGGCAAAAGCGATCTATTTTCATACAGTACTTCATGCTCATTGCTCATGTGATGGCACATAACCCATACAGGTAAGACAAAGTATCTCTTTTCCCTTCGCCAATCTTCTGAATTGGCAGCTAGTAGACAGTGAGTTGCTTATAAATGTTTAACTGATTGAGTAGAAGTAGCAAATAATTTACCTAAGAAACAACTGACATCACATCCCCCTGCCCTTGCGAGTTATTTCTGGGTGCAGGTGTTGGTGATGATCCAAACCCCACGTATTTACCTCCTTGAGATGGTGGAAGCCCTTCAGGACTCGAATCATTCTCTTGCATTTTTCTCGCAAAGAAGCTCTCCTTATTAGCAGCTGATGCCTCATATTGTGATCTCGTATAAATATCTTTAGTTGATTTTCGATCTCAATGTCTGCCATCCTCTCATTCCACTTGCATTACCCGCTCTAAAATCCCCTGCCGATTGCTTCCTCCACAATCTCCATAGACACCTTCCAAGTCAAGAAGAAAAGAATTAATCTTTCATAAACGAACATATTGGCATATGACACACAATGCAATTAATACAAATATAATAGGTTGCACTCTTACAAAAGAATTGTTAAAGCTAAAATAATTAAGGTTGGATTAAACATAAGGATGTTTTGGCATCCAAGGTTTGCAAGTATAGGGCCATGTATCATCGGGATTCGAGTTGTATGATCCAGATCAGAACATTATGATAAAAAAATGTATCTTATGTTTACCAGCCCTATTTGAATAAGTGGGGCATTGAGCTTATGAGGAATTTATTTCAACTTCCAAGTAGGGATATATTAGATTCCAATAACACAACCTATATGTTAGATCAAAGTATACTTTATGCATATGTTAGCTCAAAGTATGCTTTATGATCCCTTCTAGAAGAAAACATGGAACTCCTTACACCAGAAGAAAAAGAAAACATCAACATGACCAATCAAGAGTGCATAGTTAACACTAAACTGAAAACAACTTTGTAATAAACAAAATTCCAACAAGCTAAAAATGCAGAAGAACAAGTATTATGAGTAGATAAGTTGAGGACCTACCGGTTGTGGATAGATATCACAAATATTCAAGATTCCCAGAAGTCAATAGATTTTGCAGGTCTTTATGCAAACAAAGCAACTGCAAGAGAAATTTCACACAAACATGAAAAATGTGGTGTTAGCTTAATGGCCTCCTGATAGAGTAAGTCCAATAATATACAATGAGCTGTCTGAAATCAAATTGTGAAGAAGATTTTGGTGAACTTACAGGATCACCAATGCCTGCAATAGGAGGAATGAAGATGAGAAGATGAGTTGCATTTTGCAAGGTAGGAATACTTTCCAATCTAAAAAGGCATTACAAAAAATGAATTACAAAAGTTTTAGACGTCCAGTTTGAAATTTGACTTCCCTCGGTGGCGAGAAGCTAAATAAGGAAATGAGTCAAACGGTACTATAAAGTGTTAGAAGCTCCTTGTCTGCCAAGAAGCACATGTATGGGTGCCCATGCAAACATTATCAATGTAGGAAAAATGAAGTAATAAAAAAAGAGATTGTACTATATACACATGCAGTTCATCCATTAATGTACATGGAATAAAGGTAAATATACTATGTCATTACAAGATAAAAATCATCCAGTTTCAAAGTGCATCCAAACATATTGTGTGAAGACATTATTGAGTTGTAAAGCTAAAACCAGAAGTTTAGCAGAGTTCAACAGAAGTTAAAATTATGATAGTTGAGAGATAACTAATGAAAATAATGTGATTATGTGGTGAAGATATTTAGTAACTTGTAAAGCACAAACCAGAACATCAACAGAGTTCAACAGAAGATGAAAATTCAAATAGTTTAGAAACAATTAAAATGAAAACAATATGAACAAAAAAAGAATCCATCATAGAAATAACTGGATCTAAAATATAGAGGGAGTAACATGAAAAAAAGAAGGTTAAGATCTCTATACATTTTTTGATGGTCTCGATCTCATTGCCGCTGCGCCTGGCGGCGTTGACGGCCTTTTCGTCCTTCTTGGTGGCGGCGTTGGGGGCTTTCTTGCGGCGTTGGTGAAGATATTTAGTAACTTGTAAAGCACAAACCAGAACATCAGCAGAGTTCAACAGAAGATAAAAATTTAAATAGTTTAGAAACAATTAAAATGAAAATAATATGAACAAAAAAGAATCCATCATGTAGGATCACACGTTATTTAATCTCCAATAAGAAACAATAGAAGGAAATATAAATGCATAATTCACTTGTACACATAATCTCCAGTAAGAAACAATTAATCTCGCAAATCAAAGTGATATTTCTGCTTACTGATTCTTACCATTTGACCTCAGTAGTTAAACCTCCAACAAAAAAGAAAAAAAATCATATTGAACTTATTTGCAGTTCATAATAGAAATAACTGAATCTAAAATATAGAGGAAGTAGCATGAAAAAAAAGAAGGTTAAGATCTCTATACATTTTCTGATGGCCTCGATCTCATCGCCGCTGCGCCTGGCGGCGTTGACAGCCTTCTCGTCCTTCTTGACGGCGGCGTTGGGGGCTTTCTTGCGGACCACCACCGGTTTCCAGTCCTGAGAGATCGGCCCTACTCCAGCCATGATTACTTCTTATCGAAGGTGATACGATCACCGGCAACGGATTTTTAACGGAGATGAAGAGAAAGAGCGAATGATATGATCTTTTAAATGAACGAAGAGTTAGGGTTTTACGGCTTCTAATTTGTGAGTAACGGAGAAAATGGACCTTTCTTAAGTTAATGAAACGAAATATGAGGATAACTTTGTTATATTTAGAATAGTTGAAGGGTAATTTGGGATAAGAGAAGTTTTTCTAGTACTCCCTCTTTTAAAGGGTAGATAGATATAAAGGAGAAATAAAGAGGGATATGAATGGATAATTGCATAAATAAACTTCCTAATAGACTATTTATTCAACATTTACGGCATCATATAACGTAAGGACGTAACAAATTTGGATTTTAGGTTGATTGTTGCTAGGAAGTGTAATTATGAATTCGTCATCAGAAATTATTTTATGTTGCACATTTTTAGCGCTTCATTTCCTTGGAGTTATTTGTTTTTTTGCCTTGTTCAGTAATTTGAACCGTGTTAATCTTACCATTAGCAAACAACTGTTCCTCATTTGGAGCCTTCTTAACGGGGGAGGTTATCTTATAAATATTTGTATCATGTGCATGTGATGCGTGCATGGACGAAAATGCAGGGAGTGTATTGTAATCAAATTAATTGTTATGAAAACATATAATTTAAGTATAGCAAAAAAAAGTTAATTTTTTTTAAACTACTAGTGTAGCATGCAAGTTTTCCCTTAATCGATATACAATTAGTGAATAGAAGTTCTCATGGATATTCTAAATTAACCAGATGAAAAAGATATTATTTTTAAATTTTCCCACTAGTTTCAGTTCAATAAGACAATGAATTATATAAGAATATATAAATATGATAAGGTAAACATTTCTGGTAAACCTTTCTTAGAGAATATTTCAAGAAGACAATAATTAGTTTAGGTCATGGACCGATTTGGACTTATTAGTTTGCATAAAAGTAATTATAAATAGTCAAAGGAAAGAAAGTAGATAACCTTTTTGCTACTTATGACAGGGCCTGTTTGTTTCGCAAAAAAAGACCGAAAGTGGGGAAAAGTGGGGGAAAAGAAGGTGAATTTTGATGTTTTCCTCCACTTTCAGAGGTTTGGTTCGTCAAAACTATAACCGAAAGTGGGGGAGAAAATGAGTTGTCACCATATTATTGGTTGATGTGAGTAATTTTTGATGTTTTCCTCCACTTTCCTTGTTTATGTTCTTTTCTTGTGTTTGGTTCATTCTTAAAAGTGGGGGAAAATAGATAAGATGAGATGAGTTGTCATTATATTATTGGATGATGTGACACATACTTAGGAAAATCAATTTCCTTGTTTTTTTGGAGGAAAGTAATGGAAGGAAATTTTAATGAGATGTGATGAGTTGTCATCATATTATTGGATAATGTGAGTAATTTTTAAAGATGATAGAAAATGAAGAAAAGTAGGGGAAAGTGAGTTAGATGAGTTGATTGATGTGACTCATTTCTTGTGTTTTGTTTATTTTTAAAAGTGTGAAATGAGATGTGATGGGATGAGTTGTCACAATATTATTGGAGGAAAATGGAGAAAGTGAAGGAAAGTGGGTTTTGGAAAGTGGGGGAAAGTGAAAAAGTAAAGGAAAGTGGGTTTTGGATTCTGGGGGAAACTAAACAAACAGCCCCTCAGAGAAGAAAGCATTTTTTTCTCAGAGAAACCAACTTTCACATTTTTATTTATTAGAAAAAAATCTACTTTTAGTACTTCCTTCAATGTTGATGTGATTGCGTGTCATCCCTATTTCTAATTTTCTCATGCCCTAAGGCATAGCAGTATATGCATGAATTAAGCGACAATAATAATTTTTTAACATTTCTTTTAATAGTTACTTGCTAACAATTTTTCAATGCTATCCAAACAAAAGAAGTGACGGAAAAGTATGAAATATGAGTCCACAATCTCTGCAATCTTAGTTATAGAGAATGTCTATAATTAGTTATATAGGCTAATACTATCAGTTTATCTCAGTTAGTCCCACATTAATTTTTTGACAAAATTTAGATAAATACAACTATTTATTGGGAATTTGAGATCCATTATCCATAGATTGAGGAGATTTAATTGGTGAGAAGTAAAAATTCTCTACACCTAAAGATGAAGAGATCTCCACCCATAAAATAATATTTCCACATATTCATAAAAAATACGTGAAACAAGCAAAAAATATTACTTACATAACTTCCTATTTCCTATGTCATCATTTTAGAAGTTGAAAAAAGGGGAGAAAAAAAGAAGAAGCTACTTGTTTGCTTTACTTTCCAATTTTTACGCTTACTGCGGGCAAACAAAGGTGATCTTTGTTCTTTAGGGAGAGTTGTCAAATTGGGCCCTTAATAAATAAGACAAAATGTGAAACAAAAATCCACTTTAATAGAAAACTTGAAGTTGACGTCAAAGAACCGTTCCAACTACCAGCGTCATCCCGCCATCCCCAACCTTTAAATATGCACTCATCGCATACCATCCCTCCACGCCATTACTTAACTAAACAATACCTCTCAGTAACGCACCACACTCACACAAGCAATAACAAACGCCGCTCTTCCAGTTCTAAAAGCCACACGTTAATGCCAAAACCGTCCCAAAACGCAACTTACCCTTTCCCTCCCCCTCTCTGACTTTTTCTCCTCCTCTCTCCAGTTATCAGGTCACAGCACAAAGCCGGCAACCAATCTTTCAATCAATTTAAGAGAAAGAAAACCCTAAAACCTCCAAACTTTCTACCAATGTCTCGAATGGCATTCGGCGGCAAGGACACGTGTCGCTTTCTAACCTCCACCATCAGCAGCTTCATCCAAGATCGCCTCCTCGACCGCGACGGACGCCTCGAGCACAAAGACCAATGCTTGGAGCGCCTCGCCGCCGACAGCCGGAAACTCGGGCAGGCACGCGCCAGCCTCCGAGCGCCAAATACTCTGCTCCGATGCCGGCCGTCCTTGCGAACCTCGATTGGGGAATCGACGCTCTCGAGGACGCCATCGCCACCTCGAATCTCGAAACCAAGCTGGCTCGCCTCGACCACGCCGAGCGCATGCTCCAGATCTGCGCTATGCTCGATCCTTCTCAGTTCACCGCCGGAGTCCCCAATTCTTATCTTTCCGCTTGGGCGCATCTTAACCTAGCTTATTTGTACAAGCTTCGAGATAATTCAAGTCGTGATTGTGTTGTTAATGTTCTTCAGATGTTTAGCGTTGATCCGTTCTTTTCGAGGATCGATTTCGCGCCTGAGCTCTGGGAGTCTCTGTTTCTTCCTCATATGAGCTCGATTGTTGGCTGGTACACCGAATCGAGGCATAGAATTGTTATGGAGACGATTCCGGATCCTTCGGATTTGTCGATTACGGTCGATTTTGATGATGATTTGTTTAATGAGTCGTTGATTTTGTCGGTGAGGCCGGATCAGGGTGAGAAGCTGAGGGAGCTGGAGAGGGAGTACGCGGAGGCGCTGGATCACAATACGAGATTGTACGCGAAGTATTACAAGGAGGTTTTGGCGGGAGGTAATTCGCCGGCT